>NC_089580.1:175883632-176183632 GCF_019320115.1 Miscanthus floridulus | reverse complement strand
TTCTGAACTCTGAGCATGTGCAACTCTCCCAGGCTCCCAGCTTCCACCGATGGTTGATTAAGCATGTGCAACTTGTTCAGGTTTGCTTTGCTTAGATTTGCAATGCTGTAAAGAATTCTTTCAAAATGCTGTCCAAATATTTGATGTCAAAATAGAGGTTAAAATCAATCAAGGAGTACTAAAAAACCTAGGGCCACATTCACATGGGACATTTTTTTTTTTCTAAACTGACACAACTCTTCTAAACAGAACAGGGGTAAACTCTGTTTTCTTTTTAAAAAAGCAGGGGCAAAATCACAATTAGACTTCAAAACAGTGGTAAGAATACAAGAGCCCTAGTAGTAAAAGCTCATCCACGTCAACATGAGTAACACCATATGATCTGCATTTAACACATTTTCTTGCATTTGTGTGGATTTTCATATGTTGATGTTCTTGGTGCTAGACTGCTAGTAAATTCAAAGGCCATCAATGCTTCATATGTATGCATGAGTGGGAATAACTACTAACTTCCAATGTTAATCACTGGCTGAAAGTAAACTATTGTGTCACAAATAACTTCTGCTTTATTTGCACATTAATCTGGATAGTGGAAAATGTCATTGACATAAGCAATTATCCCCTCCTGTTCCTCGCTTTTTGCATGATGCCATTGTGTGGTTTTCAAATGTAGAATATATATTGTTCGACTGTGTATCAGTTTGTATACTCTGTGTGTTATGCTCATTGTGACAGTGATATACCAAATGTCTGCTGATTGCATGCGGGCAATAGGGAAGCCAGTGAACAATGTTAAAATGGTGCCTTTTCAACACTTGATGTGAAACCTATTTGCCTATGCCCGGGAACATCCGTATTTAGGGAGTGAAGCATCTTTAATTTATCTCTATGCAATGTTGTTGCGTTCGTCACAGATGAGTCTTCAGTTACATGCTAGGGAAGCTGTGGGACATTGAACAAACGTGGTATTGGATTGGTCAGTTCACACTGCTATCTCCGAAACTTGGCATGTGGGCAAGCCGCTGCTTGTGTGACTAATCTGTGAACTATAAAAAATACCTGTGATGAAACAAGCATCAATCTGAGTTGATCTTGCCCCAGGTCCAAACATTAGCAAATAGCTTCATTAGGAGTGTCACATTTATGAGCTGCAACTGCAAGTGCAGAAATTATTTGGAATTTGGAAAACAACCAGTGATGTGAACTCTACTAATCTCCCGCAAAGTTACCAACCCACTTGCTTTCATATTTCAAATCAGCCTACAGCAGTGCAAGTCTCAGTCAACTTCATCTAGGTGTTCTCCCTGGCCGCTGTAGCCAGCAGAGACCAGGACGCCATGGTGGCCTTGATGCGCAAGTGCAATGGCTTCGCAAGGGTGCTGGTGCCATACTACCCAGTGGCCAGCCGCATCACGGACATGAGCCCCAAGTTGCCACTACACCAGCTAGGGTGTTTGGTTTATGCAGGCTGCCTCAAGCTGTGCCTTGGCCAACGTGTAGCTCATCCCCAACCCAAGGAAGTTTGATGGGCAGGGTGCGGTGCAGTTTCTCAAGGCGGCGGGTGAGATGGAGCGAAGGCTGCTGGCACCATCCATGATGGCGTCAAAAGAGCAAGACAAATATGATGAAGACAAGGGCAAAAAGCCCTACCTTTTTACTCCTTAGATCTGATAAATTAATAAGATAATCATTGTGGTGTCCTATGGCAAATGACTGCGGTTTCATAGTGGTACCTAGCATAGGCGGATCCACCACTAGGGCGAGCTAGGGCGGCCGCCCTAGGTTCTTTTGTGGCGGATCTGCCACCCCCATGAAATTTCAGACATTAGCGCAAAGGAAGAAGGGACTCCTGGAGTATCCGACGAAGGTTGAAGACGACTTAGACGTCTTGGGGCATCCTGTGTGGTTTAGCCCATATAGAAAAGCCATAGCTCACCGGCCCATTAAGAATAGAACCAACCTTTCTCACGTTTCTCCCTATTCTCAACTTCTGACTTCTCCGTCCGTCTCTCTCGCTCGCTAATTCACGAACTCTCGCACGGGGTGTGAGCAGCGGTTAGACTGGCGGATGGTTAGCGGCACCTAGCGCCTAATTTTGATGTGGATAAGATTGTGAGACTAGCTGAAATATATGCTGAAAACTTCAATATTGGTGAAATTATTGTGTTGCCAAAGCAACTTAAGGAATTTGTTGGCTTATGTTGCTGTTGGTTGGTCAAAATTTTATAGCATAAATCCGCCCTAGGTCAATTCTCGAGCTGGATTCGCCACTACTACCTAGCAAATTTCAGCGTTAACGGTGTGAACTGGCCAATACCATGTTCCATGCCCCACAACAAAATTTCCCTACCTGCTATGATATATGCTAAGCTTGTTAGTGGAGATTGTCTTAAGTGTCCCTTTCTGCATTGATGCCCACAAGTCATAAGTCACTACTGCATTGATCCTTGTAGCCAGCAGAGTTAGCTTATTTTATTGATGATGAATTTCTTTGTTTTTTATTATAACAAAGGAATACATTGTACCATCAGCTTCCCTGTCCTGAACCTTATTGCATTTGGTAGCTTCCAAAACAATGTCTGAACTTAGCTCTTTTTTAGATGTAAAATAATAGATCTGCTTCCTGATGTAGTGCCAAGACTGTTTGTTCGAGAGAGAAAATGTAGTGCAAAGTGATTATATCGCAGCGAAGAATATGTTTAATTTTCTGGTTCTCTCTAACTCCATTGCATTTTGTAAATGTGGCATCTTTTAAACGTCCATTTGGATCAGCTGTCCCTAAATGTACAATAATAGATCTGCTTCCTGATGTAGTGCCAAGACTGTTCGAGAAAAAAAAAATGTAGTGCAAAGTGATTATATCGCAGCGAAGAATATGTTTAATTTTCTGGTTCTCTCTAACTCCATTGCATTTTGTAAACGTGGCATCTTTAAACGTCCATTTGGATCAGCTGTCCCTAAATGTGCAAATGTAATAGAAAGATGATGGTTAATAATAGACTATACTTAAAATCAGTTAGATTTAGTATTTCCTATAAAATCCTTGATATAACTCTTTGCAAATGACCTAATGTATTTGCAAATTTGTATAAGTCCTAACTGATGCTTTGGTTAGTGTAAAAGCTATTTATGTTGGTTGTTTTAATCCTGTTTGTGCCTGTGCTGTGGAGCCAGTGTAATTGCTCTTGCATTTAGTCAGCTTTTAATTAGTGTTACTTAAATTCTTTCTTCTTTTCCTTTTTCACAGGAGAGATCTCAAGGTTGCTCTCATCTATGCGGTCTTGTTTTGTTTTCTCATGGTGTCCTGCTATGTTGGTCTTTACTTGAAATGGTTCAGACTTTCAGCCATGTTTGTAATTTTCGGAATCCTTCTTCCAGTAAGTCTCAAAATCTCTAGGCATAGAAGGTTGAAGAGGAAAAGAGAGAGGAGATTGTTGTTACCACTGTCCATGTGAATATATTTTTGATGTCTTGTAACATTCTAGTAAAGTTGGCCAACTACAGATAGGAAATCCTCGGCAGATTAATTCAATTTACAGACCCAGCTTACACTTTCCAAAATGTTGTATGCATCGCCTGTTGTGCTTTTGCGCACATGTGTACATATATATGTGTGCCGACACTTGGGTTTTTTGCCCCTTTTGTTTTCATCAAACTTCGCCCGTTGAAATGCTGTTGGAGTATCTGACGGCAAATCTTGGACAAATCTCGTACTTAGTAGCTTGTTTGTCCAGTGCGTTTTGTGGTGGCCGCAATCATGTCGAAAGAAAATGCATGTTGTGTGGCGTCAGTTGGAATTACTCCTTGTTCAGTGTACTCTTTTTTTTAGGGGTGTTCAATGTACTCGGTGAGTCGCTTTGCCAGTTCTAGCCTACAATATGTGAATGCGATGCCAAATGCTCCAAAGTCGTGCTAATTTTGGATCGTTGTAGGGTTTTGTTTTGCAGGACTACATCATGCATGCATAGTCCGAAAACTTTGACATATGGTTGGAAAATCATTACTAGTGCTCTTGATAGGTGAAATTCGAGCAAAATGATGATGCGTTCTTTCAGTTTCATTTTTGCGATGTCGGCCTAACATCCACTGTAGGGCGGTACTGCAACCTGAATCGTTTGCCGACATCGTTTCTGCAGTCTATCTTGTTTGCCGGTGGCTTCTGTTGAGTGTCTCGAGACCGGAGGACCTGGTAAAGGCAATGCAACCCCAGGAGGATAACTTTTACATTACCTATCGGTTGAGGCAAAAAAACAGTTCAGTTGAGACGCACTGTTGCTGCTCCGATAGATTAAAGCTAGCTGACTGACCGACCGTGCCGGCTATCCGGAGGATAAGACAGAGATCTTTTTCACTGGTTCGGCACAGCACCACTGAAGTAGTGAAGTGTCAAGTGATGCTGTCTTGTAGTAGGTCTGTAGTCCGGGACGCGGCCGGCCAGAGTGATATGACGCAGCGTAAGCGTAGGATGGGTTATCCGCAACAGCGATACTGACTGACGACCCCCGGCGTCTCGTGGTCATGGCCGGACGAGCCTATTCATCTCCCGGCACGCTGTTCCCGCTGGCTCATCGACCGACAGTTGGTTCATCTGGCACTCGGCAGTTGCTCGCGAGTTGAGCTGCCGCCGGCCAGGTCACGAGCCAAACGGCCGAAGTGTGTGGGCCGCGCGGGGCGAGTCGGGGTCTCGGGGAGGGGAGGGGATTCCACTCCATCCAACCCACGGGCCACGGTCCAGGGCTCCAAGCGCGGCCTTGGAACGGCAGACCACGCCCCACAAACCCGGGCTCAGCAAACGAATTCGTTTGCTCGCGAACCAGTCAGCCACAACCAGAGCCAGGGCACTTGGCTATCTGTAACGCTGCCCGCCTGCCGCTGCCGCTGCCGCATCCGCATCCATCTGATCTGATCTGATCTGCTGCACCGCACCGCACCGCACGCCTGTGCTTGCGCCCACCAAGATGGGGGTCATGGCCATCATCATTCATCACCACGAATCTATTGTGGCCCGGTGGACATCGATTTGCGCTGCTCCTGCTCGTGCGTAGCCTTTTGACCACAGACGCTGTAGACTGCGGTGCGGGGAGAGCCCCTTCCTTCCCAAGTGAGGCAGTGACATTTCTTACCACAAGTGAAAGTGAGTGGTTTTGTCATGCACCGAGGGAGGCACGCCAGCATAGGCACTGAATCTTGCCATGCCATCCTCCTTGACCTTGCGCGGATAGATGCGGCAGCACACAGCACAGCCATTCATCCTGCTGCAGTTCTTGATAGAGTTTCAGATTTCAGCCTCGCCGTCGCCGGAGACAAACAAGCGCGAAATATCTGGTCTCTGTTTAATTCCCGCACGTGCATGCATACGTTCCGTGGTTGCGTATTTGACCTGCAGACAGCCTCGTGTGCACTACCGCACGTCCGCACTGCCCTGGCCTGATCCGCCGTAACCTACCGGGGCATGCAAGCACGAGAGTGTGAGCGTACTCATTGTGTACGCACCACGGGGCTCTAGTTTAAGCAGCAGCAGCAGCTAGCTTTGCCCTTGCACTTGCAACGCACGCCCCATTCGCCACGCTTTTCTGCCACTACCACGCTGCGCTTTGGGCAACGCGTCCACTACTCGCTCTGCCCAATGCAAGGTGGGCCGCAGAAAGAAAAGGCCTGGCCCCTAGCAAGGCCACGTCCGTTTCTGCAACGTTGCACGAGCGCACGAGCCTGTATATACTCCCTCCGTCCCATATTATGTGTTGTTTCTGATTTTCGTGCCACAAGTTTGACTCGATTTGTAGAAAATACGTACAACATTTGTATCTCTAAATAAATTTATTAAAAAACTAGATTCAAAGATCTTTCCAATGATACTAATTATGTACCATAAATATTAATATTTTTTAATATATATTTTATCAAAGTTGTTTCTCGGGAAGCGAAAGCGACAGATATTTTGGGACGGAGGGAGTACTACACTAGTACTTACGTTAGTTAGTAGATTACCCGAGATCCACTATGACTTCGATCAACCACTAGCTAGCAGTGGCAACCTTTTCACCACCATAAAATTGTTGCCCACATCCACAGCGGCAACGTGTCCGTCGCTGTCGGAAGAGCCCCTGCGTTCGCGTGTTCTCGTCCGAAAGCTCCTCCTCCTGCTGCTGCTGCTGCCGCCGCCGGGTACCAGTACCAATGCACCAAGGGCATGGTATCTCGCGGCGGCCCGGCGGGTTAGCGAAAAGTAAGGCCATCTAATCGTGCGTGCCGCACGAGTGCCCGATCGATGGGTGCTCGCCACCAAATGACAGGTGCCCGCAGCGAATGATGGCGCGCCCGCCCGCCCGCCCCGGCGACGCAATTCCGCACACTTCAGCTCGCACTCACTCGGGGAGAGCAGCGTCTTCGTCTCGATCTTCGACCGACCGGGCAACCTGCTGGTCACATCCTGCGCGGATGCAATATATAAACTAATCAACGCAAATGCGAAGCTCATCGAGTTGCCCGTTGATCCTAGTCGCCATGTTGTCTGTCGAGCAGTCGACACATCTTCGTGCACTCACTCGCGTATGTAGTTGCATTTTTAGGTAAGAAAACCAAAAGGGGCTACTACTAGCTAGCTAGCCAGTAGCAAAGTTGGAGTTGGAGCCCGGCCTCCTTTTCCTTCGTCGCCCGGCAACATCTTTTTGAGTCTGTTCGCTGGTTGACTAGGCTGATAAGTCGGGCGCTGGTCTGCTTTGAGAGAAAAATATTATTGGTTGGCTGTGGCTCAAGCGAACATGCTGTTTGTGTTGATGCACATTCATGATGCCTAGAGACGACATCAAGACATCTTTCCCGGGCTCTGCTGTGCTGTTCTATTTCCTTACTCCTCGACTTTTTAGCCTGTTTTCTGTTTGTATATAGTTGCCAGCCACAGGGTTGCCGACATGTCGTCTAGTAAAATCAGATCAGATCAACGTGAAATCAAACATAATCAGGTACTGTTCGATTGCTCGCAGAAAGCAGGTCAGCCTGAACAGGCTCAACAAGCAACTGGCTTTCAAGGGGACAGCAGGGAAAACACAGTTCAGTATTTGTGCTGGAAGCCTGGAACCCTTATTTTTTGCTGATCCTACTCTCAGATCAGACCTCATAATTAAATTAGTCGTCGTTTCTTTCTCTCTGAATTTTACAGCAAATACGACACGCACAGCACTCATGGGGTCCGGCCGGCCGGTCATAAGAAATGATGCAAAAGATGTGTAATCCATATCCATGCAATGGCATGCCTCCTTTTTCCAGTCAAAGGCTTTCGTTCGTTGGCCATCCCTACGCATGGCACTGTGCGAGCTTTTGTCGATGTCCACGCACATTTTTAGTACAATAGTACAAGCACTGTGTAATCATGCTGCACGGTCATCTATCCATGGCTCGATTGCATGCATGTATTCAGGGAGGAAGATGTGGAGAAGAAAAGGCCAACAGTGCAGGCGAGGAAAGACCGTCGAGAGGGATCATAGACTTGTTGGGCCTGCGATTTATTGTTCAGATACCGGAATAAAGCCTTTTTTTTTCATCCGGAGCCTTTGTACACAGTGCTCTATATAAACTCGGCCTCGCCCAGCACAAGGCTTGCTGGTACTGGTACAATGATCATGCAACGCAGTAGGCAGTACAGCAATATTTCCTTTTGTCTTGAAGCATTTAAATATGGTCCAACAATGAATTAGCACATTTGTAGAAAAAATGATCGCCCCCACGTGGGACAGTACTTGTATCGTGTATCTAGAGAATTTCTTTTTAATTTTAACACTTTTTATAACTAATTTTAAATCTAACACCGTAAGTTTTTTTTTAAACTAACATTTTTTGCCGCGCTTATTGCCCTAGCGCGGCTAAATGCCTGTGCCGCGCCATGCATGGTGGCGCGGCAGAGGTTTGACGTGGCGACGACCGGTTTCAATGACAGGTGACGTGGCAGCTCTTGCCGCGCCCTGACCCGTGGCGCGGCAAAGCCAAATAAATACCGCGTCCAGTCCCGCCTGCCCGAGCAGCAAGCCCGCCTGGCCACCGCGCCCGCCGCCCGGCCGGCGGTACCTGGACGGTTTAATCCGAACGGGTCGCGCCGATACTGGGAGTTATTCTAAGTTTTGCTTGACGTAAAATCAATAGTAGATTTGTTTTTGTCTTTTGTTGATTTTTTTTCACGGCCGACGAGTGAATTTGATAAGCCAATGATTTGTTTTCCGTCTTTCATAATACGGTTAACCACCAATTTAACTAATCGATTATGAAAAATTGCCACCGGCGTCGAGATACGCCAGGACTGCCGGTTCCCGAAGTAGTTGGTACATAATCTCACCGGCAGTGCTGCCGCGACGCAAAGAAACGAATATGAAACAGATAAGTGAAGTCCGTGCGCAAGTTGACAAGCTGCCACATAACATTTTCATTGTTTTGACATAAGTTTGACATAACATAACCAAATAACCCCGCAAGTTTCGGACGCCAATATTCGTTTGACCTAACAAACTAAGACCCAGGAGTGTAAGGATCCCTCGGACACCTCTGTCTCTTCGGATTTGTTGGCAACACATTGGGAGTGTAGCCAACGTCGGTATGGTCGTGTCGACGGTGCGTATGGCTCGTACCCTGCAAGTATATGATACGCACGATTATTTATAATTCTTTATGATCGTTAGTTCAAGGAGCCTACGTATTTAAATAAACTATCTTTGATAGTATCTGTGAGGCTCCTTGGGTACCAAGCGGGGCACCACCTAGCTGACACATGTCGATCTCGTGCTGCGGCCAATCGTCCCACTGGTTGTGCTGTCTGCGAAAGCCCGGGGGTCGTCGTCATCGTCGTCCTCGTCGTCCTCGGTTGCAGGGTCCTTTCCAGCGCTATGATGTGGTGGTGTACGCACCGTAGAAGTGGCACCTGTCATCTGCTGAGAAGAGCCAGCAGGTGTCCTCAAAGAGGCTGAAGATGTGGCACCTGACCGCGCCGGGAGTGGCAGTTCCTCATAAGGAGTGTCCATGCAGCTCAGCTTCTGAGCTAGCTTCCTGCAGCTCTTCTTCACCTTCTGCATAAATAGACGTTAAAGTTAGTGCATTACCCAAGCGCATATACACTAAAGAAACATTTTCGGAACGGACAAGTTTATGTTACCTCCACAAAAGCCGTGAGAACGCCTGGCCCCTGACCTCTAGACTCGTGAAGCCAGGACGCAGCTTCATTGGACAGCCTTGACAATTGTGTCGCCTAGGTACAGAAATACAGTTGGACAGTTTTAGTACACATACTTAATACCAAAAAGATAATAAATTGTACCATTCAAGTATATTACCACGTATCTTTGAAGCGGAGCTCTCTCCAGCTGTGTGTCCTCCCTAGTGGTAACGTCATACACATCTTCGATGACATCTTCTTTCGAGTCCTCGTCAATCACTACGTCAGTGTACGGGGGCTTGATATGTGTCCTCATAGACATGTGAAGCCACCGCAGATACTCATCGATGGTGTGCTGGTCGTGTGGAGGACCCACATGGACCGGATGTCGTATCCTGTTCTGCCACAAATGGATGCGCGAGCTGTGTGTCACGCGCCAATCCTTGGTCTTGTACCTCTTCCTGCAGTCATACCTGCAACAAAACGATGTTAGTTGTACCACACACCTCTAGATTGTAGCATTGTTATTAATCGATAACGCACCCGTGCAATTCTTGGTTGGTGGAGTAAAGCGGTGGTGGGCAGCCTGTCATTCTCCCAAATTGTCTGCAGACCCGGATAGAGAAGTGAATCTCGACCACATAGAAGAAAATAAAAGGGACGTCGCAGCGATACTCGTCTGACTCATCCCTAGTGACAGGACTGAGATAGTACTGGAGCTCCAGAGCATCCCAAGGACACCAATGCACCTGAATTTTATAATTGAGTTAGATTGTGATATAGTGTACATCGAACAAGACACATGTATGATAGTAAAGAGAGCGTAACCTGATGCTGTGTCAGGACGTCAAGACCATCCGTGTACTCCCTGTACTTGCGCCTCGCATTCCCTCTAACTAACTCTGCTTCCGTTCAGATATACAGAGTTGTAGGGAGTGTATCCTGCCCATTCCATTGTTGCATTGAACACGATAATGAATTAGCCATTAATAATGAATTCATATGTAACTGCCTCCAAGAATATAGTGAACCGAAGTACTTACCGGTAAACCATTATTAAGGGGCCTCCCAACGGGCCATCGTTCCCAACACCACACCTAGAGTAGGTACGAGCAACCCCCAAGGTTCGGATATCTTGAGGTGCGACGGCAGACAACGTATAGCTCTCGATACGTCCATGCCAGGATTGCGCTGCCCCAGCTGTACGCCGCTATGTTCTCCCACGGCTGTCGTAGTATGTCAAGGAACATCCAGCTGATCGTGTTGCCCGAGGCGTCTGGGAAGAGGAAAGCACCAAGAAAATGCTAGAGCCACACACGAGTGAACCTGTCGATCAGAGCCTCCTCAGCCTGTGGGTCCAAGTAATCAAAGCGCTCCATGATCCAGGACGACGAAACCTCGGAACTTTTCCTAAAATTGATCAAAGAAAATAAGACCCCATGGCTGCAGGAAAGCAATGCAAGTATTAAATAGGCTTGAATTACTCACTTATTTTTCTTGGAAGCATTGTCGTCCGGTGGAAGAAAGCCAGTAAACTGAGCCACCAGCTCCCTCTATTGATCGTTGTCAACTATCCCTATCACTGGAAGTCCCCCTAACCGAAGGCCTAAAATAGTCTTCACGTCCTGCAACGTCAAGGTCATCTCGCCACAAGGTAGGTGGAACGTGTGGGTCTTAGGCCTCCACCTGTTATAATAATAGAACGATTGTTAGTTGCCTCAAATTTGTTAGAAGAAAGTTTACGTACAAAGAATGCATTTGCACCTGTCTACAGCTGCAGTAAGTAGTGCTGGGTCAAGGGGCAAAAGACCGTGGTTGACAACACGGATAAGCTCGAGAAAGCCGGCACGCCGTATGTATGGTGCATAACGCTCGTCCCACTGGTGCGCTCTGGTGTGCGTGCGGGGCCTCAAAGGAGACAACGACACCTCTGCGTCATTGTCACTCAAGATGTATACTCGGTGCTGGTCGTCGTACTCCACCTCAAGAATCAGGGCGCGGCACTGCCACGCCAAGATTGGTGGTGCGGCAAGAGCTGCCACGTCACCGGTCACCGAAACCGGTCGTCGCCACGTCAGACCTCTGCCGCGTCACCATGCATTGCGCGGCACAGGCGTGTTAGTTTTAAAAAAACTTACAGTGTTAGATTTAAAATTAGTTATAAAAAAGTGTTAAAATTAAAAAAAAAATCTATCTAGACTAGATGACCAAAGCAAGAACAAAAAGAGCGACAACAAAGTTCCACCGGCCAGCATATGTTTGGAGCCTTGGACAGAACTAGTGCAATTAGCATGGACCTTGTGGTCTAGAATTTCAGGAATCAAGTACCATGCTGCTACTTCAATTAGCGTGTTTTTTGTATTCGTAATTAGTCCTGACTACCAACCTGTTTTCATTAGCATATATACAGGTGGCACCACACGTGAATTATGTCTCCATCCAGTTTCATCTCAAGCTCTCTACGCCGAATGGCGATCGCTAAATAAATAAAGCCCCGTGGAAATCTTTGTGCATGTGCACAAGTATAAATTATGTCTGTCTACATGACTTTGAACATATTTGTTGCCCTTAAATCTGTCAGTTTTTGCACCATCATATCTAACTGAGATTTCTTATCTAAATTACTAAAACTACCTTGCTGGAGAATAAAGGTGCAGAATTTGGCGGTCCAAGTTTTGAGTCTATGTCGACAGATTTCTGGCATTTTGTCCGCAAAATTTTGAACGTGTGTGAACAAGAGAAATTGAGAGTATCCATCATGATTAGTTCAGGTTCACGATCGCCTCAGATGGAACAGTGGACAGTGTCAAGGAACCAAACTGGTGCGAGGGCCACTACAGTCGTGCCTGTACATGGACAAGAGACCGCTCGCTCCCCAAGCTCCCAAGTCCCAATAGTGGATAGAGGCCAGCGCGGCAGAAGAACGGGCGCGATCGCTCAATCACGTACAGGGCCGGATCAAGCGATCCGCCTGCAGACTGCAGTGATGAGTCCGTTGCCGTGCTGTACGTACGACCAGTCTACCAGCATACGCTTGCATGCACCACCCAGCGCATCCCATCCGATCCGTCCGCCGTCGTTGGGTGATCTCCCGCCGGCGGCACAGCGTCCGGTCTTAATTGTCGACGGAGCTTGGACACACCACACCACGAGAGGGCCCCAGCCCAATGATTCGCAGGACCGGTAGCTCTCGGCTCCATGAATAGCGAGGCGTGGCCCGTGTGCATATGGTACGGGTACGGCCAGCCAGCTGCATGCGCTAAAGGCCCTGCCATGCCTCCGCAAGATCTGCAGCCTTGATACCCCGATCTGGCCCGGGACAGCGACGTTGCGATCCCGATCCGTACGGCGTGGCGTGGCGTGGTCAAGCGCCCTGCCTGACCCCCTCCGCGGAGACGGAGGTCGGAGGCTGCTGGCGCATCGCTTTCGCCCGGCGCACGTCGGGGTCGCCGCGGCTGTTCATCCGCTGGCACGTCCTGCTGGGCTGGACGACGCCTGGACCCCCGCGCCGCTCCGCTACCCGCCGAGGCGCCGGTCGAATGATCGATCCCCGCGCGGCGCGGAAGATTTTGGCTGGCTGTGGCTCCGCGCGTGCGCACGGTTGGGCAGGGACAGCGAGGGGAAAAAAAAAGAAATAGGCGAGGCAGGGCAGGCGCAGGCGTGTCCGATCTCACCTCACGTGCGTCACCGAGTGCGTGCGCGCGTGACGGCGACGCGCCCCGCCGGAGAGCGACGTGAATATGGGGTGCCCATGCGACCGACGCATAGCGGCAACATCAAGTACTGTACTGCTCTCCCCGGACCCGCACCGCAGCCTGTGTCAGCCTCGCCTCCATCCATCGGTCGGTCGTCGTGGAGCAGTAATGGTTGGGACGGAGGGAGTAGAGAGGATGCACGCATCACGATGTGGGGTGGGGGTGGGTGGGGGTGGGGGGGGGGGGGATGGAGGCACTACCGGAGAGAACTACTTTGCCGAGTACAAAATAGTTTACTGAGTGTATTGTATCGGGCACTCGGCAAAGACAGTCTTTGCCGAGAGCCAGACCCAGCGGCACTCGGCAAAGAAATGTCGTCGGCAAATCTGCCTTTGCCGAGTGCAGATTGGCCGTCGGCAAAAATCTGCCTTTGTCGAGTGCGGGCGCTCGGTAAAGATTGGCCATCGGTAAAAAAAAAATTGCCGAGTGCTGGGCGCTCGGCAAATTCCGACCGTCGGCAAAGGTGGCCGACGTGACGGCGGCCACCTGCCGTCAGCCTTTGCCGAGCGCCCCGCCGTTTAACGCTCGACAAAGATTTTTTTATTTTTTTAAATTATTTGCCGAGTGCCACGTGCCCTGGCACTCGGCAAAGACTTCTTTGTCGAGTGCCAAGGGTGGCACACGGCAAATTATTTTTTTTTTGTTTTTTTGGTCCCATTTTTTGTGGGGCCTTGCTACAGTAATTATATCTCCATTTCAAAATTTGGGACAGTTTTGAGTGTTTTACTATATTTCCTTAATTATTTTTGTTTCGTTGAATTTTTTCGAATATTCCAAATTTGAACTGCAGGTACATGCAATAATGGAATTTGGTCATTCAAAAAATGGTATACATGATGTTTAGCGTATGTTGAGGCCGTATCCAGGAACTCACATGAAATTACGAGCATCTTGTTGTCGTAACATGACGAGGTACTTGCGAGGAAAGTGTATTTAAATTATATAAAATTCAAACGAAGTCCGAAAATTACGAAACTTGTCGAGGTGTCTTGTTATCACATGCGGAGGCCGTGGTAAAAAATTGAGAAAGTTTTGAGCAAGTTGTGACGTCGGATGCCTAAAACCCAGATATCTCCACATGAGATCACATGTGGAGATGTCTCACATGTGGAGATATCTGGGTTTAGGCATCTGATGTCACAACTTGCTTGAAACTTTCTCAATTTTTTACCACGGCCTCCGCATCTGATAACAAGATACCTCGATAAGTTTTGTGATTTTCGGACTTTGTTTGAATTTTATATAATTTAAATACACTTTTTCCGTAAGTACCTCATCATGTTACGACAACAAGATGCTCATAATTTCATGTGAGTTCCTGAATACGGCCTCAACATACGCTAAACATCATGAATACTATTTTTTGAATGACCAAATTCAATTATTGCATGTACCTACAGTTTAAATTTGGAATATTCGAAAAAATTCAACGAAAAAAATAATTAATGAAATATAGTAAAAAACTCAAAATTTTCCTAAATTTTGAAATGGAGATATAATTACTGTAGCAAGGCCCCACAAAAAAATGGGGCAAAAAAATAAAAAAAATTAATTTGCCGAGTGCCACCCTTGGCACTCGGCAAAGAAGACGTTGCCGAGTGCCAGGGCATGTGGCACTCGACAAAGAATTTAAAAAAATAAAAAAAATTCTTTGCCGAGTGCCTCTTTCGGAGCAATCGGCAAAGGCCCAATAGAAAATGGGCCGCCGGCCCAAAATCCCGCCCCCACCCTAGAACCCTAAAAATTAATTGAAGCCTTTGCCGAGTGCCAGGGCACGTGGCACTCGGCAAAGAATTAAAAATAAAAAAAAAATCTTTGTCGAGTGTCCCTTTCTGGAGCACTCGGCAAAGGCCCAATAGAAAATGGGTCGCCGGCCCAAAATCCCCCCCCACCCCAGAACCCTATCGCTCGCCCGCCTGCTCGGTTCTGACTCCCGCCACCGCCACAACGCCGCCGTCGCTCCGCCGCGCATCCCCGGCCCGCCAGCGCGGCCCGCCCGCACGCGAAGCTCGCACATGCGCGCGCCGCTGCCACCCCTGCTCCGCCGCGCCCACGCCGGTGA
The DNA here is from genome assembly GCF_019320115.1 of Miscanthus floridulus. Lineage (NCBI taxonomy): Eukaryota > Viridiplantae > Streptophyta > Magnoliopsida > Poales > Poaceae > Miscanthus > Miscanthus floridulus. Next base: position 176,168,679 of record NC_089580.1, on the reverse strand, counting down.
GCCCCCACCACCGCGCGCCCCCACCCCTGCATCCCCCGCCCCCGAGCACCCCTAGCCCGCCCGCACCGCCCGGCCGCGTGGCTCCCAGGCGCGTGCCGCCGGCACGCCGGTGAGCCCCCGCCACCGCGCGCCCCCACCCCTGCATCCCCCGCCCCCGAGCACCCCTAGCCCGCCCGCACCGCCCGGCCGCGTGGCTCCCAGGCGCGTGCCGCCGCCGTCAGCACTGCTCGTCGTCGCCGTCCGCGCGTGCTGCCACCGCCGGCGCGCGCGGCTGTCCTCCCCTACACGCGCCGGCCTCGCGCGCCCCCGTGCTCCCCTGGTCTTACCGCCGGCTTGGAAGAAGGAGGAGGAAGCAGTAGTAAGAAGAAGGGAGGAGAAGAAGGAAGAAGAAGGAAGAAAAAAAGAGGAGAAAGAAAGAGAAGGAAAAGGAAGAAGGAGAAGGAAAAAAGAGAAGAAAAATGAAGGAGGAGGAGGAGAAGGGGAGAGGGGGAGGAAGCCGAGGTGGAGGGGAGGAGGAGGTGCCTTGGTCGTCTTCTCCACGTGCCCGTCCCGCCGACGCCCCTACCATCACCGAACCACCTACGAGCATGGGCAAGGTATATCCACCCTTTCTCCGCTTGTCGGCCTTCGTGCCATTGTGACGTCGGCCTTCGTGCCGCTGTGCTTATCGGCCTTCGTGCTGTTTGTGATTGTCGGCCTTCGTGCCGTTGTTTTTTTGCAGGTTTTGGAAACCTCCCCGTGCAGGGGAGGTGCTGCCGAAATTTTGAACTTATAGTGTCGTGTTTCTTCTTTTGTAGAGCAGGACCTGTCGGAGGTGACCCAGAGGTCCCCGATCGTCTTCGTCGGCGTCGTGGGTCTGCCTACACTGCGTCGCCTCGCCACTGCGTCGACTCGCCACTGCCCCGCTAGCCTGACTTCACCGACACCCTAGGTATAAATCACCTCTTTTTTCGCTTGTCTGTCGTCGTAGATCGGTGTAGCCTAGTTAGGCGTCTCCTGTCCGAAAGAGATATCTTTGGAGGTATGTAGATCTTTGCATATCTATGACCGTATTTGTTTCGGATTGTCCATGTTTTTTGGACAGCCCGCGGATGCGTAGATGGGTTAGTTTCCATGGTCCACTCCGGTTCGAGACGGTGTTTTGGCATCACCCCCTGTTGTTCTCCAGATACACACTCTCCCTTACAGGACGTGTATCGGGAGAACAGCGGAGAGGTGCTACTAAAATTCTATCTTGGATAGGAGCGGAGTATGGAAACTAACCTCATCTACGCATCTACAGGTGGGATTAGGACCTATCCTCACCTATTAGAGAGTAGGGACACCGCGTAGATGCAATTGATGGTCACCTATGGAGATGTTATATCTGCTAGAGGATGGAGGACCGTTAGTGGATGTACATGGGCCAGACAAGTCAGGGTGATGCCAGCATTGAATGGATGAACAAGACCGGTCGTTTCTTGAAGCATGCATTTGGCAAGGCCGCTAGATACCCAAAAATGGCTTTGTGTCCCTATAGCAAGTGTGGTAATAGGAGAATACAAAACCAGGAAGTCATGGGTATACATCTGCATAAGAATGGGTTTACACCGAACTACACCCAGTGGGTCCACCATGGTGAAGCCGATCGTATGAGAGAGGAGGTGGTGAGACCACGCATCGAGGCTTTTGATGCTGATGCCGAGGTAGCAGACATGGTAGATGATGTTCACCAAGCACAATTTGCTGAAGGACATGAGGAGGCAGAGATGCAAGCAGCCGTAGATGCGTTAAAGTACATGATGGACTCGGCGGCGAAACCCCTTCACGCTCATTCTGAGGTCTCTCAGCTGGATGCCATTAGTCGCTTGATGGGGTTGAAGTCCGATTTGAACATGAGTCAAGAAAGCTTCGATAAGATGTTGGCCGTGGTTGGCACCCTGCTTCCAAAGGACCACATCTTGCCGAAGACCATGTACGAGGCACATAAGCTCCTTAAAGCACTAAAGATGCCGTATGAGCAGATACATGCTTGTCCAAACGGGTGTGTCCTATTTCAGGAAGAACATAAGGAGGCAAAGTACTATCTGAAGTGTAAAGCCTCTAGGTTCCTAGAGGTAGAGTCTAGTGATGGTGGTGGCCAGAAGAGGCAGCTTAAGATACCCACCCGAGTCTTACGGCACCTTCCCTTCGTGCTGAGGCTTCAAAGGCTATTCATGACTGAGGAAACCACGAAACAGATGACGTGGCATAAGAATGGCAAATGGTACAATCCTAACAAGATGGTACATCCATCTGATGGTGAAGCATGGACCAGCTTTAATGACAAACATCATCTAAAATCCGATGAGGCCCGTAATGTATGTGTTGTGCTGGCAACAGATGGGTTTAATCCTTATGGTATGATGGCCGCCCCTTACATATGTTGGCCCATGTTTGTTATCCCCCTCAATCTCCCCCCTGGCATCGCCTTTCAACGACATAACATGATCTTGACGTTGATAATTCCTGGACACCCGGGGAAGAATATGGGTGTATTCATGGAGCATGTGATTGATGAATTGATCAAAGCTTGGAATGAAGGAGTATGGACATACGACCGAGCTACAAAGCAAAGCTTCAAAATGTACGTCTGGTACCAATACTCCATGCATGACTTCCTGGCATATGGGTTATTCAGCGCTGGTGTGTTCAGGAGAAGTTCCCGTGCCCAATATGCCAGGAAGCTGTGAGGTTCATTTGGTTGAAGAAGGGTGGCAAGTATTCGTCATTCAATCAACATCGTCAATTCCTAGATTCCAACCATCCATTCTGATAAGACACCAAGAACTTTAGGAAAGGTGTTGCAGTCACGGACCCTAGACCGCACTTGAAGACTGGTGCCGAGGTTCATGCTCAGATAGATGCTCTCATGCCCAATGAAGAAGGTGGTTTTGTGAGATATGGTGAGCAACACATGTGGACTCAAAAGTCTGGCTTGACGAGGCTCCTCTATTTCGATGACCTCCTACTGCCCCATAACATTGATGTAATGCACACTGAAAAGAATATCGCCAAGACACTTTGGGCAACACTCATGGATACTGACAAGTCTAAGGATAACCCTAAGGCTAGAGTGGACCTAGCGGCGTTGTGCGATAGACCACAGCAAGAGATGCGGCCTCCTGCAAACGGCAAGAACTGGAAAAGGCCTAAGGCCGATTTCATCTTGAAACCCGAACAAAGGAGGGAAGTACTACGATGGATCAAGGCGTTAATGTTCCCTGATGGGTATGCAGCGAACCTGAGCAGGGGAGTGAACTTAGGCACTATGCGAGTCAATAGAATGAAGAGTCATGACTACCACATATGGATTGAGCGGCTTCTTCTGGCGATGGTACGAGGCTATGTTACTGAGCATGTCTGGCTAGTGCTTGCAGAGTTGAGCTATTTCTTCTGCTAGCTTTGTGCTAAGGAGCTATCTCGGACTGTGGTTGCAAACTTGGAGAAAGTGACACCTGAGTTGCTTTGTAAGTTGGAGAAGATCTTTCCACCCAGCTTTTTCTTGTCGATGCAGCATTTGATTGTGCACCTCCCGTATGAGGCACGTATGGGGGGGCCATGTAGGCCCATTGGTGCTATCCAATTGAGAGATGTCTGAAGGCCGTTCGCAAAAAATGTAGAAATAAAGCCAAAATTGAGGCTTCCATTGTAGAGGCTTCCATTCTAGAGGAGGTGACAAACTTCACACAGCTATACTACACAACGAACCTTCCTAGCATGCATAATCCACTCCCTCGTTACAATGCTGACGAGAATGAATCCAACCTCAGCCTTTTCTAAGGGCAACTCAGAAGCGCAAGTGGATCGACCAATAAGAGGTTGGATAATAAAGAGTGGCACAGTATCATGCTATATGTGTTGCAGAACCTAACGGGGTGAAGCCATTCATTGAGTAAGTTCTCAACAAACTTGTTTCAATACGCCATCACTATTCTGCATCCAACTGATTCTTTCTCGTTTGCACAGGGAATTTATTCATGTATCCTGGCATCAACCAAGGGGTCCTACCCCATGGCAAACCGATACCCTTCTTTCACAGGGTCCGGGAGCAGGGAGGTCTGATTTCATTTCTTGGTTCAAAACAAAGGTATTGTCCAATTTACCTCGTACCTAGTTCGAGATTCTGAGTTTCACGTACTTGGTCCGACAATCTTTCATTCTTGCGCTTGCAGGCCCAAACCGATGCAACTATGAGTGAGGAGTTGAGACATGTTGCAAATGGCTTCGACAATAAGTTGAAAGCTTATTCAGGTTATGATGTGAATGGATATCGCTTTCACACAGCAAGCTACGAGCGAGCTCGGCCCCATCAAAAAACCACAAACAGCGGAGTTTGTACTCCCAGCACTGATGGCCTCGAGTATCATGGCATAATCGAAGAAATCTATGAACTTTCATTTTATGCTTCGAAACCTTTCGTCTCGTCATGTTCAAATGCCACTAGTTTAATCCTCTACTAACGAAACGGAGCCCTAATATTGGTCAAGTCGAGATTCGACAAGATTCTGTCTATCAAGGAAAAGATGTCTTTATTGTGGCTCACCAGGCTGTGCAGGTTTATTATTTGCCATACGCGTGCCAAGGCAACAAGGCTCTTAAGGGTTGGGCTATTGTGCACCAGGTATCGCCACATGGTAGACTAGCTGTCCCAAACGATGAAGATTACAACTTCAATCCAAACACATATGAAGGAGAGTTCTATCAAGAAGATGGGCTACTAGGGAGGTTGGTGATAGACTTAACCAAGGTGATCGGAATGAAAGTAGACAATGAAAGGGTCTATGACAAGGAAGAAGGAGATGAGGTGAAAAATGCCAAGGACATAGAAATGCTTGAGCGATTACATTTAGACGATGACGATGAAGGCAACATTGAACCTTCGGGCAGTGTTGTTTATTTGGACAATTTTGATAGTGATGACGAGACATGATCCAGATAATCCCAATAATGATGATTACTTCTAATACATGTAATACTATGTTATTTTGTAATCGTGTTTTGTTTATTTATTTAGCATCTATTTTTAACACATGTACTAATATGTCTTGTTTGTTTCTTTTTAATTGCAGGTGATTGAACAAAGATGGTGGCCAGTCGTGGGCCAAGGAATGTGAACTTGAGGTTCATGAGGGCACGTGATGCAGATCCAGATGCAGAAGAGGGGTTGTCAGATGGGAGGAGGCAGAGGGCCAGGAGCAGCGGTAGCGGCAACAGCAGCAGGAGGGGCCGGCCTCCTCTAGTCAGGTCGCGTGACGTGCTGGAGGAGGAGCGTCGTACCCCGAACTCCTCGAACGAGGAGGAGCTGGTTCGGTAGACGGACGATGAGGGAGACGAGGCACAGTAGGGCAGCGAGGCTAGAGGCATAGCTGGTTCAGACTCCTCTGCTGTGGCCAGGATCTACTTGCGAGGTCCCTTGAAACTCCCTAGGCCTCTGCTTCTTCCCCTACGCCCAGTGATCCACCTCCAGGGGGACAGGTAAGTAACTTTAGATTTTATCACAGCTACTTCATATAGCCTGTTGAAAATTGTCAGAGAAACTAATAATGTTTGTTAATGACTTGTGCAGGCACTGGCTGGTTGTGTCGCCTGGTGACTCACGCAACCCCAACCACATCCTGGGTCTTGTGTGTAGGCACTTTTACCCCAACATTGTCACGCACAAGGGGAACACTAAGCCAGCCAAATTGTGGGACCACTACAAAGATGCCCCCAACGCATGTGGAGATAAGCAGGAGCGGGTGAGGAGAGAGTTCTGGGTAAGTCTCGCTCGCACAACTTTGATCAATACATCGCATTCATTTGACTTTTTTGACATAATGAATTGATACATTGTGTCTATCTGCAGACTTTTTCAGATGTGAAGAGGGACAGGAGGACAGGGTGGAGAAGGTGATGGTGAAAAGTGCTAGGAAATGAATCACCGACATGCACTACGAGGAGCGCCTCACTTGCATCGTCAAGTACTACTCCATGCACCTTGGTGAGAAGATCACCAAGACACAGGCAAGACAGAGGACGCTGACCCAGGAACAGTACCTTGAGGTAAATGAAGAAGAATAATACTGATTCGTTTTGAGATTAAGTAGCTTTAATTTGGTCTTCTTACATCTCAAATTCTTTATGACATATAGATGATTCCATGGTGGTGTGAGTCGTATCGGGACTGCTGGGTGATGATTGTGGACAGGTGGTTCATGGAGGGTTATATCTAGGACCACGAGGCGGGGCGGGAGCGGCGTATGGCAGCGATAGGCCCCACACACCATCAAGGCAGCCGCAGCCTCGGCGCGTACAAGCAAGCATGGGTACGTGAATTTTTTGTATTCTGACGCTCCATTCTGCATGTTTCTTCTAATCATCTTGTTGTCTTTCTCGCAGTCGACGTCACATGGTGGCCAGTCCATCTCCAATTTCATGGCATATGGTCTGGCCCGCAAGGGTAAGGTGACGTCCGCTGTCACCTTCACCTCGGATGAGCCGCCCGAGTCCTACAGCAACCCGAGCGTCCACACCCACATCAGTTCGTACGCGTCGGAGGCAAGGTCGGTCCATGTGCCAGACTGGGATCCGAGCACCGATGACATCGATGGGACGATGGTCATGAGGCTCGGACAAGGCAAGAAACATGGGTGGTACTGGATTGGCGATGGCACCCTCGAGCCCAGCGAGATTCCCTCCCTCTCCTAGATCCGAGCACAGACCCCGAGCGGAGGCCCGACCATATGCCAACGGCCATCCCCTTCACAGCAGCGGGTCGACGCACTCCAAGTTAGTCCCGTTTAACTCTTCATACATTGATCTTTAAATAACTTAGTTACCTTTGCATTATTGAAACATTCGATTGAAATGTTGCAGGCCGAGAACGAGAGGATGGCTCAGGAGCTACGGGACCTGGCGGTGAGGACCGAGCAGGCCGAGCGGGCCGAGCGGGAAAGGCAGGCCAAGTAGCTAGCGGAGATTACGACGTTCCTGCAGAACTTTGGGCAAATGCACGGTGTAGCTGTGCCGCAGTTCGCTCCACTGCTGTCGCCAGTTATAGCTAGTCCTGTGAGTATGAAATCAAATTGCTTTGACTAGTGCTTTCATTAGATGACCACTCTAATAGATGCAATCTCTTGTCCTTTATGCAGCCTCCGTCGGTGGGTTCGAATAACCCATCTTAGGCGCAAGCAGGCGACGTTACTTTTCCTTCACCAGGCACTCAGTTTCCTCCCCACCTGTAGTTTGTATCTCTTTTTCACCGCTTGATGGACATGTGATGCACTATGATCGACTATCGACTTGTTTCGATGGATATTGGACCTATTATGCTTGTGATGTCGTGTATGTGAGATATTGTGTGATCGACATGTGATATATATGTGGTATTGCCTTTATGATGAGATGGATGTGATATATATGTGCTATATTGTGTTTGTGATGTCACAGATGTTATATATATCTTTTATATGCTGTGTTTGTGAATATAGAATAAAAAAATTAGCCTCTTTGCCGAGTGCCCTGACCCTGGCACTCGGCAAAGCAATTACGAAAAAAAATTAAAAAAAATCTTTGCCGAGTGCCTCCCTGACAGGGCACTCGACAAAGAAATTACGAAAAAATAAAAAAAATCTTTGCCGAGTGCCGACCTGGCAGGGCACTCGGCAAAGAAATTTTAAAAAAAAAATTAAAAAAATCTTTGCCGAGCGCCTCTGACGTGGCACTCGGCAAAGCATGTGCTAACGGAACCGGCGCCGTGACGGTCACTTTTCTTTGCCGAGTGCCGAGATTGCACTCGGCAAAGACTTTGCCGAGTGCCCGATAAAAGACACTCGGCAAAGAATTTTTTGCCGACGGATTTTTTACCGGATGCTCTTTACCGAGTGCTGCACTCGGCAAAGGCTTTTGTCGAGGACAAAGTAGCCTTTGCCGAGTGCATTAGGCACTCGGCAAAACGCCTGAATCCAGTAGTGAGGAAGGAACTCCTACTACTACTACCATCCTACGGAGTAACCTATTTGACTGGCTGAAAAAATAGCTGATACTGATTAGAAAAATAACGTGATTTCGCTGAAATGGTACGGAGCGAACGGGGCCACGTCTCCAAGCATAAGCATGGAACTCTCTGGTGTGCTGTTGACTTCGACACCTGATCATTGAGCGTTTCCATGCTCAGACAGTCAGACCGAGCCAAAGCCAATAGCCAATCAGAACAACTGTACCATGTAGCATGTATACCATGCAAGTGCAGTGCAGCGCCTGCCTCCTCTACACCTGCATTGCGGCTGCCGCGTGCAGAGGAGCAGCTAGCGATCGCCATGGGAAAGGGTAGAGTTGCGTGCGTGAAATACTGATGAAATGCCCATCACGGCCCACGACCCACACAGTACGACTGTACGAGTAGTTCGTAGGAGTTGTATATAGTTGACCAGGCGGCATCAGGGATGCCTGCATCCATCCTGCTGCAAGATTCGCCAATAGCTGCTCTGAATTCATGTCAGTGCACATCTGCTGTGCCGTCCTGCGACGGCGAGTGGACCTGGTTCCTCCTAGCAAGAAGAATGCAGGGACTGGGGATCGCCCTGCAGTTTAGCGTGCTGTGTGATGGCAGGGGAAGGACCACGACACAAGAACGTCTTTTAATGGAACCTCTTCAAATTTGGAGTCTCCACCCTACCTCAAAATGGTCCTTTTTGGGGATATTCGAAAAGAAGAGGTTGGCACAAGCACAATGATGCTGTCAAATATCATCATTTCACTTTTACTCTCTGAGTTTTTTTTCTCTCTCTCAAAAGATACGGCAAGAGCTTCATTGTCATTTTATAATATTATTAGATCAGAAGAGTGAAAATGAAAAAAAAACAACACAAGAAGAAACCATAACTCGTAAGACCCTGCTCTCCTGATTACTCTTAGGGTTTATGGACATTTGGGTCACGAGGATATTGATCTTGCAATATTACTATCTCACCAAAATATAGGTTGGCAATTTCACCATCCACATCTTACCTGTGAGTTGGCAAGAAAACGACTAATAACCTGCTTGACTGCCACCGTAGCCACAACACTGCAAAAATGGCAGCCGAGCAGGCTATAAATGACCCAAGATTGTTAGGCAATGCTAGGATTGTTAGACAATGAAAGTTTGCAACAGATGCAGTACACTAGGGAGGGTCCGAGCATTCATGTACAACTTATTGACCCTCTAGGGTGCCGCTAAGGTATGCTGTATTGAATATTTTCTCTATCTTGATACAAAGACGCGTAAACCTTTTGCGTGATTGAGAGAACAAAGTTTTTAACAGAAAATTAAATTTACACTTAAGAGTATGTGCTCCCATGTATGTCATCATTGGACAGTGCACATGTGCATGCGCACTACCCAGTGGTGACATGAAAAGAGGCACATGCCCCTGAGAGCAAAAAAAAAAAAACATTTAGCATGTCTATATTTCCTTTGGATGAATCCTGACCTAGCTGATGTTCAAATCTAGCGACGAGCGATTAGGGGAGGTCTTTAAAGCCTTGTATAGCAAGGGCATTTTCAGGTGATCCATTCTCATACTGCATCTTTGGTAGGGATGTATTCGAATCAAATTCGTATGAAATCAAATCCAAATAGCACTATTTTATATGTTTAAATTTGAATCTGATATGGATACATATATTATCGAATACGAGTACAAAATGGATATCTTGAATTTGATTTGAATTAGGATATTTACTTGACTTTGAAGATAACCTATAGATTTGCTTATTGTATAGTAGAATAAAGCCAATATTCAAAATATGTCTATATAATACCTACGGATAAAGACAACTCCTATATATTAATAAATATTTCAATAACCAAATATATAAATAAATTAAAAAACTATAGATAAATATTTATTTATGTACGAATAAATTTTAATAAAAAAATAAATATGTAAATAAATTAAAGTAATTAAAATTAATGTGATTAGTCATATTAAAGTTAACTGAACTTAAGCTTTATATATCATTAATTATAATATAAATATCATAAAATATATTTTTAGTAGTTTAGATTATCACTAATATATGCTTTAGAATTATCATAAATTAAACTTAACTTTTATGATTAGACATAGAGAAAATTTTTAAGTAGTTTAAACGATCTGTATCATTTGTTATATTAAATTAAATATCATTTACATTATTAATTAGTCATAAATTTAAGTTTTAGATTGTATTTTGTTCTTCGCGGATACGGATAATGTCTAATATTTCACTTTTTTTAATATGGATCTAGAACCAAATAGAGAAGAATTATAAAAGTATATTTGAATACATCCATTTAGCATCCATTTTAAAACGAATATGAATGGTCTTTCAGATTTTTAGTGCTCCGGATTCATGCCCAATCTTTAGTGCAATGAACAAGCTTTAACATGCAGTTTGTGATCAAGAAACAAGATGACCAAAAATCACTTCATTATGGTTTACTCTTTTTGGGTCATTTTGTGTCAACTTTCCTTTCCATTATATTGCCTATTCTTTTATTAATAAATACCATGTCTCTTTCAAAAGAAAAAGAAAAAAGAAAATGCGTTGAGGGATTGGACCACACTGTTTTTTTTTCTATTTTCCCAAAAGAGTTGATGTGAGAGTCAACCCAAACAAACCCTCATCATCATGCATTGTTTATATACATCTTCAGTGCCAAATCTATACTTGTTTCCTATTAAAAAGAGAAAACTTCCTCCAAATTTTGGTCCATCACAATTCCTCCTAGTCTGTCTATCCCTCCACTCCCCCTTTAGCATAATAGCCTTGGCTAATTTATTAAGAGTAGTAGTACGTGATGAATTAGAGATAGGAATCTAATTGTTTTAGCTTCTAGGGTCTGTGACCTGAACTCACAATGCTCATATAAGTTAGAATACAAAGTTCGATTCCAAAATGCATTCGAACAAATGACACGTGCTATATGGTACACATGAATATGTTTGCTATAATCTCTGTAAACAAGAAAAGGGTCAGACATCATAATTACAGGAAACAACATGCTATAGTACAAATTATGTGTCTTAACTAAGAAGGTACCATTATTATTATATATAAACCAACGTTGTAATAAACCTACCCCAAATTATGAGCTAGTTTACTTTGTTTACTTAAACATATATACAAGGAGGGGCTATATGGCGATGTCACTAAATGAATAGACACCGAAAGTTAAGGACTACTCCGAATGCACAAATTAAACCTCTGCGCAGCCCCAGGCATAGAACAACAATGGATGTGGCATCATCTGTTGAATTTGAAACACCCACGCCCTCGGCTCCTATTATCCCCACGTAACCTTGCTATCTTTCACTTACATAAATAGGAGTTTTTTTTAATGCAAAAAGCTAATAGCACCATCCCAGGACAACAAAAAGTTTGGCCCAACGCTGATAAGAGAGGGACCGTTGAGGCCGTTTTCAACTGTAGGCACGCACACGGCTTAGCAACGCCAGCGCTTTCCGACACAACATGGCCGGAAGCGATAGATTTCGAGCTCGTGGTGTTGCACCTGCCCACGTAAACGAATCGACGCTCCCAGCTTTTTCCAACTGGTCAGCTGACACCCACCCTTATCTGCGGAGACGAGCGAGGGAACGTGAAGCCGTGGTTGAGCCAGCAGGTACACTCGCGGCCGGTGCTGCTCGCTGGCCATGGTGGTCCATGGACAAGGAAACGAGAACAGCGATAGATAGACGCTACCATGCATGTGTGGAAGATCCGACTGACGACTGTCCGAGGCCGATCGAGGTATCGACGACGTAGCTAGCTAGTCGTCGCTAGATAGATATGATACTCTATGTGTTGCGCGCGGCGTCTCTTTCAGTCTGGGTGTTGTCTGCGCCAGGAGATGGTTCTAATAATCCTCCGTCTAAGGCATGTTTTGTTTGTATCTACCACTAGTCAGTGCGACTACGTAGCAGTGGCCAACCAGGAAACGTAAGTTCCATATGCGTTGAACGGCTCCGTGCGTGGCGTCGTCGTTCAGACTGCCGTCTCTGCATAAGTACGCAGCCGCTTCAATCTGTTCCTGTACAAGATAAGCACGCATGTTTCGATGAGGAAAAGGGACGAAGACGCACGAGTAGATATTTCAGAATCTGCCTGCCAGGAGTTGTGGATAATCGTCCATTCTTTCTCAATTTTATGTAAGCATAATCACTCAATTTTGCTTGATGCTAGTAGAATTTGCCACACTTGGAGGTAAACAAATTTCCAAGGTGTATGTGCGTTTTGTCTCGCTATCGTAGCTGCGGTCGAAATCATGTACTCGATGTGATAGCCTCCAAAATTATGTACTACATGCCAGCACTCTCTGTCTCTCTTTGCTCCAAATCATAATTCACGGTTAGGTATCGTAAATCAATCTTTTATTAATTTCTTTTAGCATTGAGAAAATTTGTAGAAAAGTATATCGACATGTATCTATAGAATAAAATCTATCCCATAAAATTCTTCATAAAATATGTCTTAGTAGTTCATTTCTTTGAATTCGTAGATGTTGATGTATTTGTAAATTTGAGCGAAGCAAAGAATTTTAATGTAGGGCAAAACTATTCGTTGGTTTCTTTAATAACGAAAAAAATCTTCAGGTTCTCTCTCCTCGAGACATTCAAATAACAAGGCGAGCCTAGGTAGAAGTTTTATGTTACTATTTCTGAGATTTTCATATATTGAAAATAGTGTAAACAAGTTTTATTCAATAAAATCCATCCTATCCTAGAAAACTTTTATCATCTCTATGTATTTATACTGTGTCATTTCAGTTTATTAAATGTCCATAAAAATCTCATAAAACTTCTATTTAGACTAGCCTAAATGATATAATTAATCTTGGTTATTATAGCTAGCTGTGTAGCTGACATGACCTATGGAAGATACCTAGTAGCCGGAATGCCGGGTCGCCGGAAGAGATGATGAGGCCACTGGCTAACTAGGGTTCTCTGGCTTTGGCGGTGGAACCGGCGTCGTTTTCAGAGGCGTTCGCTCGTCCGTCAATCTGCGACGTGCCCGCGCCGCTCGGATTGGATCGCGTGCTTCCGATCAAAGTTTCGTCGTCGATCTTGTCATAGCATCAGCCTGCTGCTGCTGGAACCGTGGGTCCTGTTCGGCTGCTATTAAAGTCGACTGATAAGCCGGTTGCTGCTATTAGAATCATGGGTCCTCAACCTCCATGGGTCTGTTCGGCTGATATTAAAACCAACTGATAAGCCAACTGAAGCTATTTTATTGTGAGAAAAAAATACTGCTGGTCGATAAGTTCAAGCGAACTGGCCATTGGTGCGGGGGTGGGCAGGCACGGGCCGCACGGCATGATTGCACGTAGCGGTGAGAGCAATCGATGGGTTTGGGGGTTTGATTTGATGCGGGTTGAGATCAGTCGGCCTCACGAGTCGAGTCACGCACCAACTGATTGGTACGACCACGCCCGCGTGCCAGCGTGGCTGCGACGGGGGCCTCGGTTTTGTTCTTCCACTGCCCAGGAAAAGGAGATTCGTTTCCATGGATGGATGGATGCCCCCGCATGTTGTCGCCTAAGTACCTTTTTTTTTAAAAAAAAACAAGTACCCTATTTATATTTTGTTTATTTAGATTAGAGGAGATGAGCATATCTAAGAGACTATCCTACGAGGGAAGGATGAACCTCACACAGTGGCTATAGGCTTACGCCACTGTTGTGCGTGCCGCTGGAGGAGATACCAGTGTCATGGCGAACTATCTTCCCATCATGCACACGCCAACCGCCATGAACTGGTTCAAAGGCCTTGCCCCGGACTCCATCGGATCCTGTTAAGAGCTGAAAAAGGTCTTCACCGACAACTACATGGCTACGTGTACTTGGTCGGGCACCCAGCATTATCTGAATCACATCTATCAGAAGCCGTCCGAGCTCCTCTGTGGCTACATCAGACACTTTTTCAAAATGAGGAATTCTATTCCCAATATCACGAAAGCTGAGGTCATCACCGCCTTCGTTCGAGGACTCCATCACCATGATCTCCACTCCAAGTTCAACCGCAAGCCGCCCACGGGGATTGGCGAGATGATTACGACCGTCAACCAGTACGCCAACATTGAGGAAGCCGAGGTGCACTTCAATGAGGATGCGGGCACTCATCGGCCAACTCGCCGCAGCGACGAACGCCCCGACGACCGACGCCACAGCGACCGCCGCTACGACGACCGCAGTCATCATCGGGACAACGGTCGTGATCGGCCAGAAGGACCCAAGTCTGGTCAATATCGCCGCCACCGGCCAAACCACATCATCGCCACTGTTGATGAACCTCACGCCAAGCGCAACTACGATGAGTAGTACAAGAAGATCCTCGATGGCCCATGCCCTCTCCACAAGAATGCCAAGCATAAGATGAAGGACTACATCGGCTTGGCTAAGGAGTTCTAGGCCAAAAAGCCAGACGACGATAACAACAACGGAGTCGGAGGCTACCGACCACCTGGGGGCAACAACAACGCCTTCTAGGATCATGATAAGGTGGTCGCCACCATCTTCGGGGGCCTCGCCTCCTCCGAGAGCAGAAGAGAACGGAAGCTCGCCGCCCATCGGGTGCTCACCGTCACTGCGGAAGACGCCACCACCAACCCTAGCTATCGCCCTTGGTACGAGGTCCCTATCACCTTCAACAGGGCCGACCAGTGGGCGGACATCCCCTACATAGGGTGCTTCCCACTCATTCTTAATGCAACCGTCTAGAAAGTGCTTTTTAGAAAAGTGTTCGTTGACGGTGGGAGCGCTCTAAACCTCCTCTTCGCCAGAGCCCTAAAGGAGCTAGGCCTCAGGATAACAGATCTCACACCCTCTGACTCCTCCTTCTGGGGTGTGGTACCTAACAAGGCATCCAAACCGCTCGGAGAGATCACCCTACCAGTACAGTTTAGCACGGCTAGCAACTACCGCGTCGAGCACATCAACTTCTACATCGCCGACTTCAACACCGCCTACCACGCCATACTTGGTCGGCCAGCTCTGGCCAAGTTCATGGCTGTACCACACTATGCTTACCTGGTGCTGAAGATGCCTTCGCCTATAGGAGTCCTGTCCCTGTGGGCCAACCTCTCCATCACCTATGCCTATGAGACAGAGAGTCTCGCCCTCATCGAAGCCACCGACCTCTCCATCCAGATGGCTAGTGTGGTCACCGATGCCAAGACGGTGCCCGTCGACGACCTAGAGATCCCATCGCTGGAGCCTCCTCGCGCCTCCGCCAAGTCCAAGAAAACCAAGGAAGTCGGCCTTGGCCTCGATGACCCCTCCAAGACAGTGAAGATTGGGGCTCACCTCGACCCCAAATAGGAAAGCGCGCTCGTCTTCTTCCTACGTGCCAACGTCGACGTGTTTGCTTAGAAACCTGTAGACATGCCAGGGGTACCACGGGAGAAGATCAAGCATTCCTTGAATGTCTCGCCGACCACGAAACCGATCAGGCAAAAACTCCGACGATTCACGCCAGACAAGAAGGAGGCTATTAGGATAGAAATAAAATGGCTCCTAGCTGTCGGATTCATAAAAGAAGTGTATCATCCTGAGTGGTTAGCAAACCATGTTCTTGTTCAAAAAAAAGAATAAAGAATGGAGAATATGCATTGATTACACTAATCTTAACAAACACTGCCCTAAAGACCCCTTCGGTCTGCCTCGGATAGACAAGGTTGTAGACTCCACCACCGGCTGTGAACTGCTCTCCTTCCTCGACTGTTACTCTGGCTATCACCAGATCTCCCTCAAGGAAGAAGACTAGATCAAGATGTCGTTCATCATGCCTTTCGGTGCGTACTGCTATACCACCATGTCCTTCGGACTCAAGAATGCTGGGGTGACTTACCAAAGGGCCATCCGATGTGCCTTGACCAATAGATAGGCCGCAACATCGAAGCTTACATCTACAATGTGGTCGTCAAGTCCAAGACCACCGATAATCTCATCGCCGACCTCGAGGAAACGTTCACCAACCAAAAAAGGTACCGATGGAAGCTCAACCCTTCAAAGTGCATCTTTGGGGTTCCATCCGGAATACTCCTGTGCTACATTGTTAGTGCCTGCGGCATCAAACCCAACCCCGATAAGGTCTTCGCCATCACCAACATGAAACGTCCGACCTGTGTAAAGGATATTTAGAAGCTTACGGGTTGCATGGTTGCTCTCAGCCGCTTTATATCATGCCTTGGTGAAAAGGGACTACTGTTCTTTAAACTCCTCAAGGCCTCTGAGCGCTTTTCCTGGTCGGAGGAGGCAGATATAGCTTTTGAGCAGCTCAAGTTGTTTTTAATAAAGCCTTCGATCATGACGGTGCCTCGACTAGACGAAACTCTACTGATCTACATCGCCGCCACTTCTCGCGTCGTTAGCACAGCTATCGTCATCGAACACGAGGAGGCCAGGCATGCTTATGAGGTGCAATGTTCGGTCTACTTTATCAGCGAGGTCCTTAACGAGCCCAAAACTCGTTATCCTTAAGTTCAGAAACTGCTATATGCTATTCTGATCACGTCATGCAAGCTCCACCATTACTTTGAGTATTACAAGATCGCCGTGGTCACCGAGTTCCCTCTGGGGGACATTCTCCGCAACAAAGAGGCCAATGGCCGCATCATCAAGTGGGCCGTCGAGCTCGGCACTTACTTCATTGAATTCAGAAGTAGGCCTACCATCAAGTAATAGGTGCTCGCTGATTTTGTCGCTGAGTGGACCGAGATCCAAGAGCCCATCGTCGCTACTTGCCCCGAGCACTAGGTGATGTATTTCGATAGCGCCCTCAACATCAACGGTGCAGGTGCGGGCATGCTGTTCATTACGCCGACCAAGGATAAGCTCCGATACGTTCTCCAAATACATTTTCCGGCCTCCAATAACGCCGCCGAATACGAAGCATGTCTCCACGGACTCTGTATGGCCATTGATCTCGGTGTCAAATGCCTCATGGTATATGAGGACTCCGCGCTGGTCATCAACCAGCTCAACAAAGACTGGACCTGCTCTAGTGAGAAGATGGATGCATATTGCGCCAAAATCAGGAAGCTTGAAGGAAAATTCTACGGTATCGAGTACCACCATGTGGTATGAGATCAAAATTAGCTCGTCGACCACCTATCCAAGATTGGAGGGAACAATTCATCAAGTACCTCACCAGCATCGAAGTACCCGCCGACAAGACTAAAATTGAATGTCTAATCCATCGAAGCAAGCATTACATGCTGGTGGATGGCTACTTGATGAGAAAAAGTGCGAAGGAAGGGATACTACAGAAATGCATCACCCAAGAAGAGGGAGTGAAACTCCTCAAAATTCACTCTGGTTCCTACGGCAACCACGCGGCCTCGAGAAACCTGGTCGGCAAAGCTTTCTGAGCTGGGTTTTACTAGCCCACAGCCATCTCCGATGCAGAAGACCTCGTTCGACGTTGTGAAGGATGCCAATTTTTTGCCAAGCAAATACACATGCCAGCACAAGAACTACAAACCATTCTAGCTTCCTGGCCCTTCGTATGCTGGGGACTGGATATGATCGAGCCTTTCAAGCTAGCGCTTGGTGGTTTTCGGTACGTATACGTCGCCATCGACAAGTTCTCCAAGTGGATCGAATACAAACCACTTGTTTCAGCTACTGTAAAGAAAGCAGTCGAGCTCTTCGAAGATATTATCCACAGATTTGGTCTCTCGGACAGCATTATCGCCGACCTTGGAACTACATTTACTATACATCATTTTTGGGACTTTTGCGAAGACCGATGGATTTCCATCAAATACGTCTCTGTTGCCCATCCTAAATCCAACGGCCAGGTCGAACGGGCGAACGACATGATCCTTGATGCCCTCAAAAAGAGACTATATTAGAAAGAAGAAAAGCATCCGGGCAGATGGCTCAAAGAGCTACCAGCTGTGATTTGGGGACTGCGCACTCAAGCTAGTCGTAGCACCAGTGTATCTCCATATTTCTTGGTCTATGGCTCAAAAGCCATACTACCAGTGGACATTGCCTTCCTAGGACCTAGGGTGGAACATTATGATGAAGAGCAAGCCATAGCTATTTGGATAGAGGACATCAACAGGGCTGAGGAAGAACGTCTGATCACCTGTGTCCGCACAGCCAAATACCTAGAAGGCTTACGAAGATATTACAACTGCAACATCAAAGGTCGTTCATTTGCTATCAGCGACCTCGTTCTCTGCAGAAAGCAAAAAACCGAAGGGATGCACAAGCTCTCCTCGCCCTGGGAGGGGCCTTACGTCATCAAAGATATTACCCGACCAGGGTCTTATCGGCTATGTGACTTAGACGGAATCGATATCCCCAACTCATTGCACATCAAGCACCTTATATGTTTCTATCCTTGAAATGCTCTAGATATGTATTCTCCACTCCATGATGAATAAAGTTTTGGTCGTCATAATTTGTCTCCATTATTTCTCCATTATGATTTAATCTCCACTTACGGTCGCCGAGCTCTAAGCTACTCCTTAACGAACTCCAATACGAGATCGCCATAAATGCTCTGCCATGTTTCTCCATATCTTCAACATGTGATCGCCATAAACACTCCACCGCGGTTCTCCATATATCCTAAATATTTCGCTGACCACCGAGCAGCACATGCTCTATTATGTGCTCTATGGAGAAGGCCCAGTCTTCGATCTATCCCTACATGTGCTACGGGCTCCGCGCTCTACGTTATGGGTGGTCAGCTGCGGTTCCTTAGTCATGCCTGTCCCTCCTACACATGTACGGGCTCCGCACTCGATGTTATGGACTATGGGGTAGCTAAGGCTACGAGCATAGTAAAAGAACTAACTGCTCGGACACCACTTATACTATGTATATCTCCAAGTTAATTCGCCAACCGCCGAGCAGTACATGTTCCGCTCTGTTCTCTATGGAGAAGACCCAATCTTTGATCTCTCCCTACATGTGCTACGGGCTCCACACTCTGCGTTATGGGTGGTCAGCTACAGTTCCTTGGTCATGCCTATTCCTTCTACACGTGCACGGGCTCCACGCTTGATGTTATGGACTATGGGCTAGCTAAGGCCAAAGGGTTCATAACGAACTAACTGCTCGAACGCTACTTATACTACATATAATTGCGTTAGGGTTAACACTACAATGATTCTTCAACAAAAACTGGCAAATTGCATAAACATGCACATGTCACTTTACAACATTTCTACATACAAATATCTGTCTGCACCCTTGCATGTTTTAACTACTCTCTCTAGTTATTATAGACTTTCCTCCGAGCAGATCATCGGGCTTCGCCATCGCCGTCCATCTCACCGAACAGGTCGATGTCGCCGGCCAGCTTCTTCGCCGCATCTTCCACCTCATCTTTTAGCTGCTGGTCCTCCATCGCACCCGTTCCTCTAGTGAATCCGGCCCCTATCGCTTGAACATCAATGGTAGGGTAATGGGACCGGACCATCGACAGGGCGTGTGTAACGGCGTTGACGATGGCATCACGGTTGAAGCTCTTGAAGTTCTCCCACGCCACCTTGCACCTCTCGATGATGGTGTCTAGACATGGTGGTCTGTCGTTGGGCTGAGGAGCCACCTCCAGGTTGACGCAGTCGAGCACCGATTTGACTTCGACAACTATGGTGTTGAACTTGTTCCTCTACGTCATGGCCTCCTGCTCTAGCACATCGAATTATGCCTTAACCCTCTGATGATAGTCTATAGGCATCACATGTATCCATCAAGCCAAGAAATTACTCTAGCAGTAACTCCGACCATGAAGTACTCACCTTTCAGCTCCTCAGCCAGTTTGTCCGCATGCCCTGATTCCTTCGTCTTCTCCTCTCAGAGTTGCTCGATGTTTTGGCGCAGCTAGCTGAGCTCTACATCTTGCTCTACAAGCACAACGGTTGTCAGCAATAATATATCTGTTCAACAATGCAAAGGAAAATCGTCGATACGACATACCTATTTCTGCTCAGACACGCTTCTGAGCTGCTCAGACTTCCATTCTAGTTGCTCGGAAGCACCCGCTAGCTGCTCAAAGACAGTGGCCAGCTACTCAGACTTACCCTGCAGTTGCTCGGACGTGGTTGCCAGCTGCTCGGATAGGATGCCCTTCTGTTATTCTAGGTCTCACGCGTTGGACTCAGCAAGGTCTCGCTCACGCTGGGCCCTCTGGATGTTCTTCTCCATAAGCTTCATCGCCTCTTTGAGCTTTTCATTCTCCTTAGTGAGGGACTCCATCCTCTTGATCAGCTAGCGACGTTGCTTGATAGTCCGAGCTATGCCCTGCAAAAATAACAAGATTATGAAGAACTCCATTCTCAAACAACACAGATAGCCATTGCCAATGCAATATTGACCTTGATCTGCTTCACCACCGTTGATAGGGTGGATTCTAGTCTCCTGAGCTCCCTGGTGGTGTCCTCCTCCTCAACGACCACCACTTCATTGCCTCGCTTGTGGAGGATTCGGATAGCTTGAGGTCGTGATTCCTCACACTCGATCTCTTCCACCTCATCCTCCTCCTCCATAGCGGGAGGCACCACCAGGGGGCTCGGTGGTCGGACAACGTGTTCGATAACACCCTGCGATGCCTTGGGGCATCGTTTGCTCCTTAGGCACCACCGACCTCGCTGCCCTAGACTTAGGCGTGGCACCGACATCTCCTACATTCGCCGCTGAAGACCCGGTGGTTTCTACCATTGCCCCAGGCATCGCCACTGACCCATCCAACGTCGGTGCCAATTGTTCATCGCCGCTAGGTCCGACAACAGCGGCGGTTGACTCCTTCGTAGGCCACCGAGCACCTGGGGACTCTAGGATGGGGTCTACCAGCATTTCCTCCACCCTAGGACTAGGCTTCTGTCGTCAGTCTAGACGAGCGGGGTTAGATCCTCCATACGCCTCGCTCTGCATCAGATTAGCTCGTCAATCACTAAAAAGGGATAAGGATATGACAACAAAATAACTCCAAGGCAAGGATACTTATGTGTCAGCTTGTTGGTACACTTTTTTGAACCAGCGTTGCCTTCTAGAGCCCATAGGCGTGGGCCTAGGGTCAACTCCTGCACCCTACGATGGAGGTCTCACAGCCTCCGTTGTCGGACTTGCCTCCTCCTATCGCTCTGGGACACCCGTCGCCTGCTGCTCAAGGACTCCTATCGCCTGCTGCTCAAGGACTCTCGTCACCTTTTGCTCAGGGACTCTCTCCTCCCTTCGGTTGCTCTTCCACATGCGAGCTGCACAGGGGCGCTTTATTGCTCGGCGGAGGAGCTACTGAAGCCCCATCGTCATCCGACCACTCGGATATCGCTGCACTTCATGTTTGAGTGGTTTGGTCACCACCAAGCAAGGTTCCGCCCGGTTTGCGGGGAACATCGTCTGCCATTTTCCTTTTCTTCTGGGCCAGCTCATCTGCCGCTGCCCTCTTCCCCGGACTTTCTCTAACACCTGGGGGGTACTCTCTGCTCAACTAGCATCTACGCCTTCGGACTCTGATGAGGCGCTAGCCACATCTTCCTTAGGTCAACTTGGTGGCCGAGCATCTACTGCCTACTGCCAATCACCCCTCGGCATGCTCGAGAAGTACACCGCTCTTTCCTATGAATAGATCTTTGCATAAGTGAATTAGTTCACTACTCGGTAACAACCATGGATAAAATGCATCATGAATAAAACAATTAGGATGGTTACCTGAGGAGGTGGATTTGTACAGTTGAAGGCCCTTGTCGGCCTTGACACGTGGAACGAGGCATTTGGAGCGAATAACTCTGTGGCCCGCTCTAGCACATCATCCCTCATCAGCCTCCCTGTTCTCTCCTGGGTGCCATCATCATCGCCCTTGAAGTAAAAGCCTAGGTGGGCCCTCTCCTTGCAGGGCTAGATGCGGTGCACTATGAAGCTCACCACCACCAGTCTACCATTAATCTCCATGTCTTTTATTAGGTCAAGGAGTTCCCTCACCTGCTCTATGTCGGCACTGCTTGGCCTTTCCGACCAACTCTTTTGGCTCTCTAGGACATGGTCGATGTCGCAGTGGGTTATAGGATGGCTCTGTTTCATGTAGAACCACCTAGCATTCCACCCCTTTAAAGAAGGACTCAATGGTACAGTGATGTACTCGCTCGCCATTCTATCCCAGAGTTGTAGATATACGCCACCGACCACCTTGGAACCCTCGCCGCCCTTCTTCTTTAACTAAAACAGGTGTCTAAAGAGGTTGAAGTGCGGAAGACCCCCAGATATGTTTCATAGAAGTGGATAAAGATCGAGATGTGCAAGATGGTGTTTAAGTGGAGATTGCACAGACTAATTACCTAGAACTCCAACAAATCCCTTAGGAAAGGATGAACAGGAAATCCCAACCCGCACAAAAAATAATCCTCAAACACCACTACTTCATCAGTATAAGGCATGGGGAAGGGCTCATCGCTGGCTGGCCACCATCCAGCGGTGACTCAGTCAGGAAGAATGCCCGCCTCCACCATCTTGTTATTTCCGCCTCCTCCATCCTCGATGGCACCCATTCCTCATCATGGCTGGCTATGGCGGCCGCCTTCTTCTATTTCATAGCTCCCTTCTTCGGTGCCATTTCTCATATCTGATTTGGGATTAGCGGCGGAAGCACATATGAATCTGGAAGTGTGACAACTGAGGAGGAAGACAAAATGGCAAAGTGGAAAATGTGGGAGCGTGGGTTGTGGCGGTGCAGTTATAAAGCACTCCCCCACCTTTCGCATTCGAGGGTTTTTGGGAAACCGCTCCCATGATTTGTGCCTCTCCGAATTCTCTGCAATAGCGTCGTGGGCCATTACCTGGGCTTTCGCCCATTTATCTTCGCAATTTGTTACTGCTCACCGAATATTCACCAACTTCTCCACCAACCATTATGGCTTAGTAATTACTACTGTACAGCCATTACTTCGGTATTTTCTCCGTGGTTTGTTTTCTCCAAAATTCCACTCATGGTTCGAGGACTACATCAGCAATACGACTTGGATCCTCACCATGCTGGGGACTTTCTTCTAATGACTGCTATTTCTAACCCTAGCACCACGTGACTATGTCACCTACTGTTAGGCTCGGGGATTAAGTGGGCACACTTCACCTTGCGGTGAATGTGCTTTTTCTCATTTTGGGGCTACGCCTGGGGACTGCCTGCCTGCTCAGCTGGTCTTCTACTTTGGACCCTGGCTCCACATGACTACGTCACCTACTGTTATGCTCAGGGACTAAGTGGGCACACTTCTCCTTACGGTGAGTGTGTTTGCTTTAATCTGGAAGACTCCACACCTCTTGAAGTTGAAGAAGACTACCTCCCTTTCTCATGGTTGGACTCTAAGTGGGCATACTTTGTCCACTGCAAAGAAATTTTTGATTCTAAACTTGAGCTCCTTACATCCTTATGGCAAGCCATACTTGGGTCACACTACTCGACGATGGTTCATGCTGTTCGGTGATGGTTCATGGTGCTCGGCGATGGTTCACACTGCTCGACGACGGTTCACGCTGCTTAGAGCCAGCTCACAACTGCTCGACAACTTATCACGGTGGTCAGACTATGAGTTTGACTGCTCGGCTTTGTTCGCACCTACTCAAACAAGCTCAAGATGGCATTGCACAATAGATACAAGGCGCTTAAGGACTAGCTGTGGGGGGGTATGACCCCGGATACCCATGGTAGACCACATGGGCTACGCCTCTAGGGGTGGCCCAGCCCACAAGACGAAGCCTTGTAGGGCACGACATTGCTTGGCGCCTCCCGCAAGACACCAGGAAGATATCCTAAAGATACTACGAGATCTGTTAGGATACGTATGATCCCATGATTCCTATAATCTATTATTACTTTCTGGTTATCTCCTAGATCTAACCAACTTGTAACCCTGCCTCCTAGACTATATAAGGTGGGCAGGGACCCCCTCCAAACTCATGCAATATCATACGATAGCTAATACAATCCAATAGACCACAAGAGTAGGGTATTACGTCAAGCTGGCGGCCTAAACCTATCTAACTCGTGTGTCTTTATTGCCTTCTTATTCTCGATTACATACATCTCTGCCGATCAATCTACCTTCGTGGGAGAAGCAAGAGCCTAGAGAGGTGATTGAGATTTGAGAATCCAAGATTAAGGCCTCATTAGTGCAAGGAGAGTAGCAAGTGTGCATCCACCCTTCTCATTAGGCTTGTTGTGGTCAAGTGAGAATTCGTGCTTGTTACATTTGGTGATCGCCATCACCTAGACGGCTTAGTGGAGATTGGGAGTTTGGTGATCATCTGACGGAGCTTGTGGATGACCCAACTCAAGTTGTGAGCGGTTGTGGGCAATTCACCGCGACGGAGTGTCAAAGAATTAGCCCATAGAGAGCACTTGATCCTTGCACGGATCAAGGGGGAGCTGCACCCTTATGTGGGTGCTCCAACGAGGACTAGTGGGGAGTGGCGACTCTCTAATACCTCAGCAAAACATCGCCGTGTTCCTTCTCCTCTCTTTACTTTAAGTATTTATATTTGAGCAATTCATTTGGTGTCTTTACATTCTTAGAATTGCCATGCTAGAGTAGGATTGGAACTTAGGGTGCTAAACTTTTGTGCGGTAGATCAATAGAATCGCTTTCTAGGCACAAGGGGTGAAGTGGGCTAAGTGTAGGATTTAATTATTGCAAAGAATTTTATAATTAGCCCAATTCACCCCCACCCTCTTGAGCATCTTGATCCTTTCAATTGGTATCGGAGCCTTATGCTCATGAATTTAGGCTTAACCGCCTAGAGAAAGATGTCCTACGGTGATGGACCTCCTTCTATCTTTGAGGGAGATGATTTTCCTTATTGGAAAATCCACATGGAGGCTTACTTATAAGCTCTAGATGTTGGAATTCTTAGAGCCACCTCTCAAGGTTTCCCAAAACCTAAGGATCCCGCGAACCTTCAAGGTGATGAAGTGAATTACGAAAAATGGAATGTAAAGGCTAGAAACACCATCTTTAGAGGTCTTTATAAAGATGTGTTTAACTGTGTGAGGAACCACAAGGATGCCCATGAACTATGGTCAGACATTTGTGCGCTCCATGAGGGAATAAAGAGTGAGCATGAGGAATGCTATCATCTTGTCATGAAAAAGCTTAATTTATTTAAGATGCTTCTAAAAGAAAGTGCTAATGAAATGTACTCATGCTTAAATGTTCTTGTAGAGGAAGTCAACGGGCTTGGACTCACACAAATGCAACCATCTGATGTTGTAAGAAAGATCTTGAGTGTCCTCCTCATTGACAAATATGGGCATATTATGACCGTGCTCCATCAAGGTGATCTTTCCACCGCTACACCAACTCAAATCTTGGGAAAGATCAATGCACATGAGATGTATATGCACATCACACCACAAGATGGCTCATCTTCCACCAAGAAAAAAGGCTTGACATTCAAGGCTAGCCAAGAGAAGGGCAAACCAAGAATTGAATATGAGAGCTCAAGTGATGATGAAATTGATGATGCAAGTCTTGCTCTCATGGTGAGAAGAACCGCCAAGATGCTAAAGAAGCTCAACAAGAATGGTGTCAAGTTTGATGGCAAGAAAAAGAAGTTCTTTACTAGCAATAGAAGGAAGCTAATCTTAAAGATAGATTGCTATAATTATGGAGAACTTGGTCATCTAGCTCATCAATGCCCCAAGCCAAAGAAAGATAAATACAACAAGAAGAAGAAGGGCAAGCAAGATGACTCAAGTAATGAAGATGATGATGAGAAGAAGAAAAAGAAGCTCAAAGAAGAGAACAAGAGACTTAAGAAGGAGAAAAATCATGATGAGCTCAAAGAAGAGAACAAGAAGCTCAAGTTAGAAAAAGAACATCTCAAGACTGGGTTAAGCAAATTCACAAGAGGTCAACATCTTCAAAGTGAGCTACTCATGAACACCGTCATGAAGATGGATGGAAGTAGAATTGGATACTTGGCACATCAAGAGAAGAAGGCTCAAGCTCAATACCAACAACAACATAAGTCAAAGCCAAAGCCAAAGATGTGTTTTGAGTATGGACAAGAAGGTCACTTTGCCCATGAGTGTCAAACTCCTCCACCACAACCCTTGCCCAAGCATGCTAGACCTTTTGCTTTTAATACTCATTACATGCTTAGAAAGGACTCTAGTGGAAAAATGAAAGTCATATTCTTAGAACCTCCCAACAAGAATAGGCCTAAGAAAATTTGGGTTGTAAAGTCACTTGTTGAGAAAGTCAAGAGTCCTCAACAAGTTTGGGTCCCTAAACAAGCTTGATCTCTTGTTTATAGGTGAACTACAAGACCGGTGGAAGTCATTGGGTAATTGATAGTGGTTGCACTCAACATATAACCGGTGATCCTTGTATGTTCACCTCACTAGATGAAGAAGTTGATGGTCAAGAAAGAATTACATTTGGTGACAATTCAAAGGGCAAAGTCAAAGGATTAGACAAAGTGGCAATATCAAATGATCATTCAATCTCAAATGTGCTATATGTTGCTTCTTTGAGTTTTAACTTGCTATCTGTTGGATAATTGTGTGATCTTGGCTTCTAATGCTTGTTTACCGAGAAGGAAGTAGTTGTATCTAAGAAAGATGATGATCAAGTTATATTCAAGGGATTTAGATACAATAACCTATATCTAGTGAATTTCACCTCCAAAGATGCTAACTTAAAGACATGCCTATTTACCAAAACATCACTTGGGTGGCTATGGCATAGAAGACTTGCTCATGTTAGGATGAGCTCACTCAAAAAGCTTATGAAGAATGAATTGGTAAGAGGGTTGAAGGATGTAAAATTTGAGAAGGACAAGCTTTGTAGTGCATGTCAAGCCAGCAAGCAAGTTGTAAACACTCAGCCTACAAAACCTTTTATGTCAACAACAAGAGTGCTAGAGCTCCTTCACATGGACTTATTTGGACCAACAACTTACAAGAGTTTGGGTGGAAATCTCTATTGTCATGTGATTGTTGATGACTACTCTAGATATACATGGGTATTCTTCCTTCATGACAAAACTAAAGTTGCCTCATGTTTTAAGAAGTTTGCCAAGAGAGCACAAAAAGAGTTTGAAGTGAAGCTCAAGAAGATAAGAAGTGATAATGGAAAAAAGTTTGACAACACAAACATTGAAGCTTATTGTGATGAAGTTGAAATCAAGCATGAGGTCTCCGCAATATATACTCCTCAACAAAATGGTGTAGTTGAGAGAAAGAACCGAACACTTATCACACTTGCAAGAATAATGCTTGATGAGTACGATACACCCAAAGCTCTATGGGCAGAAGCTATCAACACCGCATGCTATGCATCTAACCGCCTATTCCTATAAAAGTTTCTTAGCAAGACACCTTATGAGTTGCTCAATGGGAAGAAGTCGGACATCTCATTCTTCCGGGTGTTTAGTTACAAATGCTATATCTACAAGAAGCGGCAACACCTAGGGAAGTTTTAAAGACGTTGTGATATTGGTTTTTTTGTTGGTTACTTATCAAAGTCCAAAGCATATTGAGTATTTAATCATACCACCAGCTTAGTTGAAGAAACATATTATGTGGAATTTGATGAATCTAACATCTCCCAAGGAGCACATGAGAATCTTGATGATATAGGTGATGAACCATTGAGGGAGGCTATGAAGAACATTCCGGTTGGAGACATCAAGCCAAAAGATGATAAAGATGATGTACAAGTGATTGATCAACCTTCTTCATCAAATATACCACAAGATAGTGATAAAGATGAGAGAGTAGAAAATGAAGATACTCATGTCTCTCATGATCAAATGGTGGCACAAGCTCACGATGTTGATGCTCCACAACCTCCCCCTTAAGTGGTTGATAGAAGAAATTCACCTCTACTACAAGCTCATCTACAAGATCTCATCATAGGGAGTCCTTCAAAGGGTGTAATGACTTGCTCTAAAAAACTAGCTTCATTTATTGAACATCACTCTTTTGTCTCTTGTGTTGAACCTAAGAATGTAGAAGAAGCTCTTCAAGATTTAGATTGGATAAATACCATGCATAAAGAGTTGAACAACTTCACTCGTAATAAAGTTTGGACTCTTGAAGAGCAACCACAAGGTGCAAGAGTCATTGAAACAAAGTGGATGTTTCGCAACAAGCAAGATGATCAAGGCGTTGTAGTGAGGAACAAGAAAAGACTAGTTATAAAGGGGTTCTCTCAAGTTGAAGGATTAGATTTTGGAGAGACCTTTGCGCCGGTTGCAAGACTTGAAGCCATTCGTATCCTCCTTGCATATGAATTGCAACATAAAATGAAATTATATCAAATAGATGTTAAAAGTGCATTTTTTAATGACTTCATAAATGAACTAGTCTATGTTGATCAACCTCCCGAGTTTGAAGACCCTAGATATCCTAATCATGTTTATAGTTTGTCCAAGGCGCTATATGGGCTTAAGCAAGCCCTAAGAGCTTGGTATAAACGCCTTTGGGATTTTCTCATTGAGAAGGGCTTTACCATTGGGAAGGTTGACACCACACTATTCACCAAGAAGCTTGATGGAGAAATCTTCATTTGTCAAGTATATGTTGATGATATCATCTTTGGATCATCAAATGAAGATTATTGCAAAGAGTTTGATGAATTGATGTCGAAGGAGTTTGAGATGTCTATGATTGGAGTGCTTACATTCTTTTTTGGTTTTCAAGTCAAGCAAATGAGAGAAGGGATTTTCATCTCTCAAGAAAAGTATACCAAGGATCTTCTCAAGATATTCAATATGGATGAATGTAAGACAATCAAGACACCAATGCCATCTAATAGATATCTCGACCTAGATGAGGGAGGTAAAATGGTTGATGAAACTCTCTACCGCTCTATGATTGGTAGCTTATTATATTTAACCGCATCTAGGCCCGACATCATGTTTAGTGTGTGTATGTGTGCTAGATTTTAAGCTAGTCCTAAGGAAGCTCACATGGTAGCCGTTAAAAGAATCCTTAGGTACCTTAAGCACACACTAAGCATTGGTCTTTGGTATCCCAAAGGAGCTAGATTTCAATTAGTTGGCTATTCTGATTTAGATTATACTAGTTGCAAAGTTGATAGGAAAAGCACATCCGGAGGATGCCATTTGCTTGGTAGATCACTTGTATCCAGTGACTCACCTTGACTTGAGGGCAGCCACAGCCAAGCAAGTGCAGCAGCTCCGCTTTGTATAGTTTGAGGATTGGTTTCCACCGAGGTAGGATGAACATACTTCAGAGCACTTCTATACACCACTGTAGGAGGATTTCTATATGGCATATCTTAACAGTGGAGTTGCTTTTAGATCACAGAGGGTTTGCTCTATTAAGGCACTTGTAGCAGCAGCTGGCGAGCAGATTTGTCCCCATCTCTCTTATCTACCAAGGTTGATAGACCTGCTTGGATGGACTGGCCGATATGTTCCATCATGAGTTCGTGAGTTCTACT
This sequence comes from Miscanthus floridulus, assembly GCF_019320115.1. Classification (NCBI taxonomy): domain Eukaryota; kingdom Viridiplantae; phylum Streptophyta; class Magnoliopsida; order Poales; family Poaceae; genus Miscanthus; species Miscanthus floridulus. The sequence continues at coordinate 176,139,231 of NC_089580.1, read as the reverse complement.
CTTCACTTTGGATTGACCTAGGGCACAGGTTCATACACTTCGCATTTAGAGTCCGTGACTATAGGCTATAGAGCTCAAGGGTTAGAGAGATTCTTAGGATTCTAGAGTCACCCATTCGGCTACATGAGGTTTGCTATGGTCAGATAGAGCCTCCCAGACGCCCTCACGATGGTCTTGTGCCTCCTACAGATCTGGTCCGACCTTGCTTCACAGAGCCTTTTGGCGAGGGGTCGAGCAGAACACCTAGAGACCTTACTCCTACAGCTCAGATTCCCGATGCTATCATGAGGAGGACCCTGCTCCTGAGGATGGGTTACCATGAGGGATTGACTCGCATTCAGTTATGGTTGGTGAACTCTCTGATATAGCAGACAGTGTTTGATATTTGGGATGTTATTCTATCAGAGATGGAGGACACTCTTGCAGAGGGGTTCAGAGGTCATAGACAGCTGTCTTATGCTCATTGGATCACATTCTTGATTCGCAAGGCAGTTACAGTGAAGTCCCTAGAAATGATGGCTGAGTACATAGGTGCTACTACATAGTTTCTGATGAGTACAGGCCCGATCTTCCGAGAGGTAGCCGGTAACTTCGATTTGTGGAGATCTCGACGTTGGCGATCCAGCTTCAAATCAGACACGATTCGAACCCTGCAACTGTTACACCACTGCTCCGTTGGTTATCAATCAAGCATAACTTGATTGACCTCGCCAAGAAGGCTTTTCCTACAAGCGAATCGAAGAGCACAAGCAAGAAGGTAAAACACGCAATCTAAAATTGCAAATATGAATGACGCGGATATCAATAGAGGATTCAAGAACTCGGTTCCAAAGGACTAATCGACATAGTGGAGGAGATCAAGAACGGGGGCCCTGGATCACTGTAAAAGGATTTGTCACCACAGTTACAATGAACGATTTAGTTCCTCGATGGAAAACTAAACTCTAAACAAAACCTAATTGTGTAGCAGTGGTGGCGGCTGTGTTTATAGTCTAAGACTTGAGCTAGGGTTGGGGACGGCCAGGGGTTGGGCACCCACAACTTGGGCTTAAGGCCCGACACGATACATGGCCAAGTTGGCCCAAATAGATGACGTAGCACCTTGCCATGGTCACACAGAATGATCCATGGACCTTCTGGAGCTGGGACCAGATCCAAAACGACGGCGTCATCGTCCCCTTTCCAACGCATCCAAGAATGGCCCATTTTGATGTCGTATGAGGAAGTTATGACCGAAACAGTGATGACGTGTCTGCTGAATCCGAGGGCGACGTGGCAGCTGAGTTGGGAACGAATTGGAACTTGGGGAAGACCATAGCGTCGGTGTGTCCAGCGTGGCGATGTCCTCATCATCCTCCCTTTCTCGAATTGGAGTCGTCCTCGACTCCATCTTGGCGATGTCCTCATCATCCCCTCCTTGTAGAATTGGAGTCGTCCTCGACTCCATCCCATCATGAGCAAACTTCTACAAAAGGTTAGTGACAGCAGGCAATGCACCAGACATAAAAGGTTGACAAAACATAGTATAACATGGTGCATCAGGATTATCATATAACTCAGCAGTAGTAGGAGTTGTAGCAAAAAAAGCACCTCCTTTTAACTTAATCCCATTATTTTTAGCAATGTCTGTTGGAGGTTTATTTTTGATCTCATTAGCATATTTAATAATATCCGTAGGAGACAAAGGCAGCAATGTAAGTTTCTTATCCTTATGTATGATAGTGTATGTATTAGTTCTACCATGGTGTAAAGCATCATTATCAAATTCCCATGGGCGACCTAACAAAATGGAACAAGCTTGCATAGGGACAACATCAAAATCAGCAGTATCATGATAAGAGCCTGTGAAAAAGCTAATGCGTGCTGATTTAGTTACCTTAGTCTTACCACTATTATTGAACCATTGAAGTTTATATGGATACGAATGTTAGCGTGTGGTCAAGCCAAGCTTGTCAACCAAATCTGAACTCACCAAGTTGTTGCAACTCCCGCTATCAATGATAGTGAGAACACGACAACCCTGCATAATGAGATACATGTGGAACAAATTGTGGCATTGGATCTTCATCTCTTCTTCATGACCCACACGTGTACTCAACACACGCTGCATAAGAAGGCTAGGGTAGTCCACGGCAGCAGCCACGGAGTCAATGGTGATGGCCTCCTTGTCTTGATCACCCTCGGTGAGATCTGCATCAATGTTAGCAGCAAGGGCTAAATCATCTTCAACATCACTAGCACTTACATATCCATCCTCGGTAGCAATGAAAGCACGACGACTGGGGCATTCCTTCATGACATGTCCCATGCCTTTGCATCGGTGGCAAATGATTTTAGAGCTGGACGAGGAGGAGCTAGTAGAAGCACCCGGAGTGCCACCTTTCTTCAACTATGGAAACTGCACATTAGACAATTTACTTACCCTGGAAGAAAATGGAGGTGTAGATGGCTGTGGTGCAACAGGAAGCTTGGGCGTCTCCGGCTCAGAACGCTGCTGAAAATTCCTCCCATTGTTAGACCTGAAAGGCTGGTGTTGTTTGCGTCCCTGTACTTCTCGTTCGGCCTTAATAGCAAGATGATACAATTGGGAAAAATTGCGCCATTCTTTGTAATCAAGTATGTTCTGTATATCATGGTTTAAACCACCAAAAAATCTAGCACTAGCATCATGATCATCTTCATGTATACCACAACGTGCTAAACCAATAAGCAATTCTTGATAGTATGCTTCTACTCCTTTATCACCTTGTTTTAAAGTTTGTAGTTTCAAACGTAAATCACGTTGGTAATAAGGAGGAACAAAACGAGATGTCATACATTGCTTTAAAACATTCCAAGTTTGAGGCACAGCAGCAGCATTATTGGCATTGCAAAGATCACTCCACCAGAACAAAGTAAAATTAGTAAACTCACTAGTAGCAAGTCTAACTCTATGCTCAGCAGGAACATTATGAGAATCAAATTTTTATTGAACAGCAAGCTCCCAATCTAAATATGCCTCTGGATCAACATTACCAGCAAAAGGTGGTAGACTAAATTTAATTTTAGCAAAAGGATCATTATTACCATGATTATGACCTGCCATACCACGACGATTGAAGTTGAGGCAGCGACGGGCACCACCGTCAGCATACGCATCTTCATCACCAAAAGCGTCCGCATCTTCATCATCAGCACGATAAGGTGGAGGGCGTTGCTCAAGCTGTTCAATGTGAGTGACCAGATTGTTCACATTGCGCGTCAGCTCGGTCATAAGATTGCGTTGTTCAGTCATGAACGTTGCAAGCTCGCCCTTGGACACGCACTCATTGAAGTCCGTCGGAGTTCCTGCCATGGTTAGAAGATAGAAAAAGACAACACCAAAATATTATCCCTATCAACTAAAAGGAAACATGTGGTGGTGATGGTGGTGAAAGTGGAATGCAAAATCACAAGCGGCTTACCATCGTCTTGCCTGTATTCTTACCAACGCCAAACAGGAGCAAAACCAAAGTGGTGAAGCAATCTGTGGTTGAGCGTGGGTAACAGTTGCAAGATAAACCTGTGCTGAGAGAAGAATATGTAGAGCTATGGGTAGGCACACAATATGACAGCAAGGATTAGCAATTAACGAGTGCAGAGTAGCAATTGTTCAATCTGGATCTAAAGTACAAATCACAGGTGCTGGCTAAGACGTGTCGAGACATAGCGCAACAAGGTGAAAACAAAGGACGATCGAAAGAACTCACAGAACAAGCAAATAGCCCGGATTTCTCCTTTTTCCTGAATTTTTCCCGGATTTTTCCAAAAGGCACTAGTAGGAAACAAACTTTTTTTTACTATTTTTTATACTTTTCTCTGAACAAGGATCACAAAAGATGCAACCACAAAAATTGGCACCTACAACTGAGGTGGGATGTGGTCTACAGAAATTCAGCACGTTCTCTAAAAAGCGTGCAAAAACTTTGACAATTTTTTTTCTATATTTTCCCGAATTTTTTTGGCAATTCTAAGGGAACCAAACAAGGCAAAGCCTAGTTTGGGTCGGGTCCAAATGGTGTCAAGAAGCTGCATAAAAAATTTTAGATTTTTCTGATAAACGAGCGAAAAGTTATGCCTGTTTTACCGAAGGTATCTCAAAGTATGTTTTCCGGGAGGCACAACATGGCGGCGGCAGTTAGGGCAAAGCGTCCCTAAACTCTAACATCGATCACAGCAGTAGGTATTCGACTGATGATGTAAGGAGGGCTACGATGCAGGCAAAATAAGAGCGGCTGACAACCTATCTAGGGTTTGCGCGGCGGCGAGAAGTTACACAAGGCGGCTAGCGGGGCAAGTCGAGTAATGTGGTGGCTTCGACTTATTGTTTGGGAACGGTGGATGGGATAGCGGCGGAAAATAAAATCACAGCAACGGGCAATTGAACTACGACCACGAACACAATCCTAAACCAGCAACAAGACTCGACCACGGACACAAACTCAACAACACGAATCTGAAACGAAATTGCAAAGGCACAAAGGGCGATAGGACAGCGGAAATTGAAATATTTTTGGGCTTTTTGTGGACTCTAGGTAATGAACAAATATGAATCTAAGGCAAACGAGATTATACCTCGCGGTAAACCTGAAATATCTGATACCAATTGATGAGTACAGGCCCGATCTTCCGAGAGGTAGCCGGTAAGTTCGATTTGTGGAGATCTCGACGTTGGCGATCTGGCTTCAAATCAGACATGATTCAAACCCTGCAGCCATTACACCACTGCTCCGTTGGTTATCAACCAAGCACAACTTGATTGACCTCGCCAAGAAGGCTTTTCCTACAAGCGAATCGAAGAGCACAAGCAAGAAGATAAAACACGCAATCTGAAATTGTAAATATGAATGACGCGGATATCAATAGAGGATTCAAGAACTCAGTTCCAAAGGACTAATCAACACAGTGGAGGAGATCAAGAATGGGGGCCCTGGATCACTGTAAAAGGATTTGTCACCACAGTTACAATGAACGATTCAGTTCCTCGATGGAAAACTAAACTCTAAACAAAACCTAATTGTGTAGCAGCGGCGGCGGCTGTGTTTATAGTCTAAGACTCGACCTAGGGTTGGGGACGGCCAAGGGTTGGGTGCCCACAACTTGGGCTTAAGGCTCGACATGATACATGGCCAAGTTGACCCAAATAGATGACGCAGCACCTTGCCGTGGTCACACAGAATGATCCACGAACCTTCTGGAGCTGGGACCAGATCCAAAACGACGGCGGCGTCGTCCCCTTTCCAACGCATCTAAGAACGGCCCGTTTCGATGTCGTATGAGGATGTTATGACCGAAACAGTGATGACGTGTCTGCTGAATCCGAGGGCGACGTGGCAGCTGAGTTGGGAACGAATTGGAACTTGGGGAAGACCATGGCGTTGGTGTGTCCAGCGTGGCGATGTCCTCATCAGTTTCCACCATATAACATGACTCAGATGCTCTACCATAGTACAGTGAGGACACCTAGCCAGCTGCGCCGTCGCCCAGAAGTGTCAGAGACTGTAGCCTAGTAGGATGAGATCATTAGGGGTGTTGTAGTGACAAAGGAGGAGCTAGATGCTCAGTAGGAGGGTATGGTCGAGAGCGACCCTAGTGACAGTTCTGATGATGATTATCAGGCTATCCCTTAGATGCCTCCTCGATGACATGACAGTGAGGCCGGTGGCTCCAGCTTAGCTCCACCCTAGCCACCATAGACAGACCCTGCTCTCCTTGCTATTCTTGAGCGAATGAGGCAGGATTAGGCACGCTAGGCCTAGGAGACTGCAGTAGCACTAGCATAGGTTCAGGCCAGATAGGACAAGTTTTAGAGATAGCAGCATGCCATAGAGCAGCAGGAGGCCATGCAGCACCAGCAGCTCCTGATGCAGCAGCAGTTACTTGAATTTATGCAGCATGTTGTCACTACTATTAGGGTTCCTCTACCACCATCTACACCTCAACTCGGCCAGCCTGCCACCACTTCAGTGACTCCAACTATATAGCCAAGTGGGCTTCAGAGTCAGGGACAGCTAGCTACATAGTTTGCTTCACCAATAGAGCAGGTGTCCTAGTGGTTTGCTTTGCCAATGATAGCCTAGGGTCCGCACTTCATGCCTATTGTGACGAGCTTCACTCTGGCTTAGAGTTCCTCTATGCTTGTGACTGACACCCTAGTTTCTAGGAGCCTCGGTGCTACTTTCAATGAGTTGACAGGGCAGCCTACACCACCAGAGCTACGAGTCCCTACACCTATCATAGTTGCTCCAGTTACTAGGACTATAGAGACGCTCCCATCATCCGTTGCATCATTAGAGCTAGTTGCTATAGTGATACCTGCCGAGTCACAGGCCGTGCCAGTCCGAGAGTAGACTTAGACCACTTTAGCTTCACTTCCAGCAATAGAGGGTCAGACAGCTCAGAGCTCTGGATCAGAGGATGATGCTACATAGTTTTAGATAGCTCACCGCACCTCAGCGCTCGACTCGTCTGCTCCTGCCCCACCGACCGACCCTTAGATTTTGGTGCTTGACGTCAAAGGGGGACAGGGATCAAGTATGTTAGATCTAGGGGGAGCGCTATATCTAGGGGGTGTTTATGATTTATTACTTTTAGCTTTTTATGTGTGATACATTATTATGCATTTATGTTTACTTTCAAGCATTGAACTACATACGTGTGATTGTGATATTTATGTGATATGTGACATGTGTGCTCTCTACTTTGATCTATATATATGTCATGTCACTTCATTATTCTTATTTGCTTTGCTTCCGCGTTTTACTCCGATTCAAATGAGCTTTATTTCTTGTACTCATGCTTATTTCATATCTATTGAGTACACCATGTTGGCTTGGGTCATATAAGCATGTCTAACACCTTTGCTCTTATTGTCAAAAGCTTATATGAACCAAGAATGTTGAAAACCTCATCTCTTTTACATACTCGAGGTTGTATTGTCATCAATCACCAAAAAGGGGGAGATTGAAAGCATCTAGGCCCCTAGTTGGGTTTCAGTGATTAATGATAATATAAGATTACTATGACTAATGTGTGTTTTGCAGAGGCAATTAAGTTAGGTCATGGTAATGGTAATTGATTGGGCAATCATGGTTGTCATGCCCATACGATGGAAATTATTTTAGTTTTTAAAGGATGGACGACAAGGTTAAGGATAGACTAGTTCTAAGTGTTGTTTGGTATTGAAGTGACACTTAGAGTAGTTTAGGACTTTGTTTTTCCTTTGGCCATACTATTAAGGGGGGTATAGACAAGTAGCTTGACCTTGGTGAGTCTAGTGGGTTAGGTATGGTGCACACTTATCAAATCTAGCACTAGGTAGCTTAGGAGTAGCCCTAAGATCAATTGGAGCAAACTTCACTCACATATGATTTCGAGTTAGAAGTGAATGGAGGGTCAAATGACAGATCGGACGCGGGTCTGGTTGTGACCGGACACTGAAGGGTGAGTCCGATCAGTTCATTTGATCAATTGGAGCCATCTAGTTGTGACCGAATGCTGAGTGAAAAGTGACCGGACGCTGGATTCCTATGTCTGGTCAACTCTAGAGAGGTTCTAGAGAAGGAAATTCCTGATCGGACGCGTTCGGTTAGTACTGACCGGACGCTGGTGAAGTTCTGGTAACTGACCGAACGCTGAACAGCGAAGTGACTGTACTCTAGGTGCCAGCGTCCAGTCAACATCAGTAAGGTTCCATAGAGCAGTTTTTGTGACCGAACGCTGGTCAGAGTCCGATCACAACTTAACGGCTCTATGGCGGGGATAACTGACCAGAGTGTCTGGTCATCCCACAAAATGCTGACTCAACCTCCTAACGGTTTGTTTTGAATGAGGGGTATAAATACTTCCTATATTCATCCAAGAGAGGTCTCTTGTCTATTTGTTTAGCTGAGAAACACCCTTGAGAGTGCTAAGGAGAGCAAGAGCCTAGTGAGGTGATTGAGATTTAAGAATCCAAGATTAAGGCCTCATTAGTGCAAGGAGAGTAGCAAGTGTACATTTATCCTTCTCATTAGGCTTGTTGTGGTCAAGTGAGAGTTCGTGCTTGTTACTCTTGGTGATCGCCATCACCTAGACAGCTTGGTGGTGATTGAGAGTTTAGTGATCATCCAGCGGAGCTTGTAGATAACCCAACTCAAGTTGTAAGCGGTTGTGGGCGATTCACCGTGATGGAGTGTCGAAGAATCAGCCCATAGAGAGCACTTGATCCTTGCGTGGATCAAGGGGGAGCTACACCCTTACGCGGGTGCTCCAACGAGGACTAGTGGGGAGTGGCGACTCTCCGATACATTGGTAAAACATCGCCGCGTTCCTTCTCCTCTCTATACTTTAAGCATTTACATTTGAGCAATTTATTTCTTATCTTTACATTCTTAGAATTGCCATGCTAGAGTAGGATTAAAACTTAGGGCGCTAAACTTTTATACGGTAGATCAATAGAATCACTTTCTAGGCATAAGGGGTGAAGTGGGCTAAGTGTAGGGTTTAATTATTGCAAAGAATTTTAGAATTAGCCCAATTCACCCCCCTCTTGGGCATCTTGATCCTTTCACATATAAATATCAATGCAATGCAATCTAGTCATCTCAAAATGATTAATAATATATCATCTTGCTGTTCAAAATAACATTTGTAGAAAAAGTCAGTTTAGTTTAAAAACACTACTATCACTTGTATCTTGAGAAAGAGCCACCCAAAGGTTTCCGTAGCCTTTGATCCAAGAGACATGACAAGAATTCATGATTTTACCCTGCGCAGGTTTGTATCACTTTAGCCACAATTACCTTGACCAATTTTCCATCACACTTCCTTCAATGCGACTCATGGTCAAGATACCAAACTTTCCCTATTTCGTATAATTATACATCCGCATCTATCCACGTGCGCTAATATATGGGCCTAGGTGTGCTTCATCGACACCTAATTTGCGATTTCATCATCCAACCCTCTCCTCACTTACCATAGGGATTATACAACAACTCCATGGGTACTAGAATTGGCTCGTCCCAAACGAGTTCATGGTTGACACGAATTTATACGGCCTAATAACACAAGTGAGAGTTGGTTATTAGTCCTACCAATCTTTTCCATCCAAATATACAGTAGGGAATTAGCTGCTCCATCAGCTAACCCCATGTCATCAAATTCAAATGTCATCCATCCATAGTCAATTTCAGAAAATAATATTTAATGCAGGTTACTTTTATTTTCTCAAACTTTGTATAAAAACTCAAGGAGAGAATGATCAAGGATTCTTGCCTGAGCTGTTAAGATTCAACTCGGGCTCAGTTTGGTTCGCTGGAGGTTCCTGCGCCTGACTTAGCTCGCTTCCTTAATCTTGATGATGTTTAGCTCCAATCTTAGGCTTATTTCCCTCAGACACTCACTCCTTCTCTTACAGGTCTTGGTTGCTTCAAAAGTGCTTCCAGAGTTGCTTGCAAGCACTTGGGATCTCTGGTGACTTCCTCTCCTGGTCAGCCCCCCTCTCACCCCATGTCGCTCTCCATGGTGATCAAGTCACCATCTTGTGTTGGTGGAAGAGTTGGTGTTTTTCTCAAGCAAAGAGTGCACGAGGTGATTCTCTGGAGTTCTCAACCCTAAGTGGGTAACTGGCCTAGAACTGAGTGACTGCTACTTCGATGGAGGCAAGGCCCTTTCACCTATACTGAGCCCCTCCTCTACTACTACTCTAGCTCTCCTAAAATATTTTAATCTCAGTCATGGCCTAGTCAAAGAAATTCACTGTGTTGGTGAGCTACTACTAGTTGATTGGTTGGTTCTTTTCTAGAAGGGCATGGCTACACCTCATGTGTACCAACTGTGAACTGTAGGCATAGTGATGAGTGTACTAGAGTGTACTTAAATATGCAAAAGAATGCTGGCTTGAATTCTTTTGTTGAGTGAACTTGGTCTACAAGTATACCTAAACACCATCAGGAATTAATAATTGATTTATGCATTTTAATATCAAAGTGTACTAAATTGCCCAGCTTGTTGTAATTGATTTCCATTTACTGTGCACTTATCTATGATTAACTGTGAGCTAAAATGGTGGGTCGTTACATCCTCCCCCCTTAGGAAAGATTTCGTCCTCAAAATCAAAATTACTTAAAGAGGTTGGGGTAAGCTTTGCGTAGATCTTCTTCCTTTTCCCATGTTGCTTCTCGGACAGAGTGGTTCTTCCATTGCACCTTGCAGAATCGGATTTTTCTCCTCCTCAGTTGTCGATCTTCAACTTCTAGTATTTTTTAGTGGGCGCTCTTCATAGCTCAAGTCTGGCTGCAGCTTGATATTTAGATCTTGAAGTTGTTCAGATGGTTCTCTCAGGCATTTCTTTAATTGTGAGACGTGGAATACGTCATGTATTTTGGAAAGCTGAATGGCCAATTCAAGTTGATAAGCTAATGTCCCTTTCTGCTCTAGTACTTTGAATGGCCCAACATACCTAGGACTTAGCTTCCCTTTTATTCCAAATTGACGAACTCCTCTCATTGGTGATACCTTCAGATACACAAAATCTCCAGGTACAAATTCTAGTTTTCTATGCCTTTTGTTAGCATAGCTCTTTTGTCTGCTTTGTGTAATCCAGAGTCGCTCTTTGATCACCTGTATCTTCTCATCATTCTCCCTCACTAAACTTGGGCCTAGCAACAGGGCCATAGTACTTGAAGATGAGCATTCTCAGTTGAGTGAAGAAAGAAGGAAAAAAGCAAGGTTTGATCAAAGACCCATGATGCAACAGACACGAGCACGTCGCCAAGTACCGCCATATAAACCAGTCCCAACAAACTACCAGGTTTGAGCTCCCATATGTGGGAAGTGCGGAGGCAAACATCTTACGAAGGATTGTTTAAAGGATTTGTAACACCCCAGGTCCAGCACACGACACAGGCCCACTCTGCCGAGGGCACCTATATCTTCTCATCATTCTCCCTCACTAAACTTGGGCCTAGCAATAGGGCCATAGTACTTGAAGATGAGCATCCTCAGTGTGAAGAAAGAAGGAAAAAAGCAAGGTTTGATCAAAGACCCATGATGCAACAGACACGAGCACGTCGCCAAGTAACACCATATAAACCAGTCCCAACAAACTGTCAGCTCCCATATGTGAGAAGTGTGGAGGCAAACATCTTACGAAGCACTGTTTAAAGGATTTGTAACACCCCAGGCCCAGCACACGGCACAGGCCCACTCTGTCGAGGGGTGGGCTCCACCTACGTAGTAACCCGCTTACGTTTTCGTCCTCGCTTCGCACAAAACAGTCAACCGACGGTTACTAGAAGTCCTTGACCTGGCTATTTAAGTCGATCTGGCCGTCCTAGGATTCACAGTTTAGACTAAAGTCTAGTTGTATAGTGTCCCATGACAATACAGGAACTCGTGTGAATAGTACTTCGCTGCTACAGTACCCAATCTTGACCCGTCTCACCTCGTTGCTACAGTGTCCGTAGCTACAGTCTCGGGCACAGCCTACGCCTACAGTTACCATGCCTCGGCCCAACCAGAATTCGGACCATTTAGGAGGGGTTGTAACAAGAAAACACTTCAAATCCGTTATGCAGCGTGCTGGATAGAAAACAGAGTATACTGCAGATTTGCTTGGTCATCCTTTACTTACTAAAACAAATGTAAAAAGGAAAAACAACTGCCACTTCATTTTCGTTGTTGCTTACGATGTTTCCAGGGCGCTATATCTACGTCATGCACATTTCTTTAAATTAATGCCACATATCTTTCCTGACAATATAGCATATGAACCGAAGAAAGGAACAAACAATTTATCGATCTTTACAAACATACAGTTTGTGCTTGATGTTTATGGCCATGAAACCATGCATAAACTTTGGGTCATTATCAATTATCATAGATACAATGTATACAACAATTCATTGGCTCCAAGTTCTTAAGAGATAACACAAATAAAGTCCTAAACATTGGGTGTTTTTGTATTATACTTGTATCTTTTATCCTTCCCTGACAACCCTAGAAAAGACTCGTAGATGCTCGCAACACACGTATCCTCATCCTTTCGCTTGAGAACCTCCGAAAGACTAAAGACCCATTTGGTGTGGCTGCTCCGCTCGTGCTCCGCGGCTAGAGCCGGAGCTCTTCGGCGAAGCCAGATTTCACGACTCCAAGTTCGTACGCGAAAACGGCTTCGGCTCCCTATTATGCTGTGCTCATCCACGTGAGGGTATTTAGCGTAACTCCGCCTGCGGAGCCGATGAAGAAGCCAGTGCGAGAGCCGCATCAATCGAGCCTTAAGTTAGATCTTGAGTGACAAAGTTATTATAGACACATCTTTGTTGAGTGACAGGTCATCTATTATTGAAAAGATAGTGTCGTTGAGTTATTAGAATTAACTTTTCAAAAATACAAACAACCAAAACTCAAGGTGGACATGTTCTACCTTTAAAAATCTAACTAATTAGCCTACATTTAGCTCGTGCATTATCCTTATGATGAGAGTACGATAACTTTATAAACAAGTGACATGATACAGTAGCTTGACCGATCAAAGTTGTCTTCTTTATCAATAGCCTTGCTGTGGAGAAAATTACCAGTACCAAAGTCCCAGCGAGGTGGGCTCCATGGATGCGACCAGAGGCACTGTGAAGCAAAACAGGGAGAAAAAGTTAGAGGGTGTTTGGGTGTCCTCATAAATTTTAGTCGTTGTCCTATCAAATATTTGGATATATGCTTGGAGCATTAAATATAGACTAATTATGAAACTAATTACATAATCTACAACTAATTTGCGAGACGAATCTTTTAAGCCTAATTAGTCCATGATTTGATAATATTTTGCTACAGTAACATATGCTAATGATGGATTAATTAGGCTTAAAAATTTATCTCGTGGAGTACTGACGGATTATGTAATTTGTTTTTTTATTAGTATCTGAATACCCCATACAACATCCTTCCAACATACCTCCTCAATTTTAGTCACATGATCCAAACACCCCCTTAGTCCAGTCCGGTGCGGGTTCCATCCTCTTTAAATTGAATCATTGATGGCACGACACGACCAACATACATCACCACGCGTGTGCGCTCTGTTCGCTGGGCTTATAAGCCATACTTTTTTAGCCAACTAATAGTATTTTTCTCTCATAACAAATCAGCCAACAGTATTTTCAGTCATGTCTTATCAGTCGAGCGAACAATACAGTGGTTGTCCCGTGGGGCCCGGGCCTCGTATCGTTAGCTTTGCACGTGTCGAGTTGCCAGTGGGCAGGGGCTCCACGAACGGGTGCTTGGTCATATCGTATCCCCTTGGCCGGAGGGGACGTCACTCGCCGGAGGTGCACACCAACGCCACTTTCGCTCCGGCTTTGTTTCTAGCGCGCCGGGCGGACCGGTGATTCCGCCGGATAATAATCTGGGTATCGTTTTCGTAAGCAAGTGTAAAGAAACAAAATGGGGTCACAAATCTAGTAGGACGGTCAATGCTCAGCATGGACCGGTGATCGACTCGCACCGACCCTAGGTTAGATATAGTGTATATTTAAGTGCATAACAAAAAAAAAAAAGTTAGTAAAAAAACTAGTTTTGACTCTTTGTGATTGAATCAGACGATTGGCTTATCTAAATCAAGTCATCAACTTAATATGAGCGCTCGTATTTTTCTGAATTTATTACAGAATATATGATGACATCCGTCTTCATGTATACGAGTGTTTACATCTATATTATAATTAAGAGAAAAAGAGCATTAGTCCAAATCATTTTATTTATAGTTAAAACTAAATTTATATATTTCAATCATTTTTTATTTAGTTTATATACTACTGATCTAATCTAGATCCCAGCGATTTGAAAAAAAAGAGAGCATTAAAACAGATAATTTTATTTATAGTTTAAATATAGGCCCTGTTTGTTTTGCTGAAATTTGACTGATGCTGATGCTGATGTTGATTTCTTATGAGAGAAAAACACTGTTCTTTCACTGAAAAGTACTGCTGAAGAACAGGACGTTAACGTAAATATTCAAATATCTAATGAAGTTTATAAATTATAAATCCAATTTGCATATCTAAGATGAAGCTATGTCCAATAGCCCTAAGTCACTATTAGCTCTGGCTCTACCACCTTTAGTGCCCCAGCACTGGCTTACTCATGCATGTTGACAAGTTTGCAAGACACTATATACCACTGAACCATGCACATCCACCCCAATCCTATGAATGTATGAGTACACACTTTACTCAATGAGAATTTTGAAAGGCTGATAAAGATTGACGAAGTCATCACAGACTCCTTATTATCGATGAATACGTCAACCACTAAAAGAATAGTGACATTAAGTCTTATAATAAATCTAGAAAATACTAGTAACCACATCAAGTAAACAACTAAACCCAAATAGACAGATTCCACCTCAAAGAATCTAACTAGAATACAAGATGAGCTATACTCAGTTTGCAATATAAAGTTACTTTGCCTGCTACCCTGAGGTCAAGGTTGATGTTGTATTCGCTAACAATGACATTCCCAGGCATCCGAGGTTAAATCTATGATCCAACTGTACCACCCAATTTTCAGAGGATATATATGGAAAACAATAATAGCTAAGAATGCTCTATATTCGTGGGGAATTCTAAAATGCTATATTCGGGCACCAAGTCATAAAAGAAGACAATGCGTGACAACGTGACAAACCAAGTGGCCAATGTGGTACAAAAACAATTTTAGGAAACATGCTCTTTTATTAACAGAGGCGATAAAAAAGTGTCATTGTATCCTAAAATATCTAGTGATTGGTAGAGGCGGTTGATGCATTTACAGAGCCAATCCAAAAAACAACCGCCTTAAGTATGACTACATCTGAAAATAATTACAAACAAAGGTGACCGTCTCTTAAGTGTGACGTCTATGTATATCGATAATAGAAACACATGTCTTAAGATGCTCGTCTCTATAAATAATTATAAAAAATAATATCTTTTGCATATAAAGTCGAATAAAGATGGACTTTATATCAAAATTGTAGGACTCAATGAGATCGATCTATGTACTATAGTTGACAAGTTTTTATTTGAAAATATTTAGAGTGTGACATTTTAATTTAAAGTTCTCAGATTTTAAAATTCAAAATTTAGAATTTTTGAATGATCTCGGATGTTGACATGGTCTAGACCAAAATTGTAGTTCTCGCCGCGATCTATATATTTGTAGTTAACATGTTTTTTATTTGAAATCGCTTAGAGTCCCAAATATATGTTTTTGAGTTCTCATATGTTTTTTTTTACAATTTCTAAACAACCTTGGATGTTAACCTGGTTCATTCCAAAGTTGTAGTGGTCAATGTGTCTACAACTTTATATAGTTGATAAGTTTGTTATTTAAAGTCGTTTAGAGTCTCAAACATTCGTTTAAGTTCTCAGATTTTGAGATTCAAAATTTCAAAAATTCTAGGATGGAGACACACACTATACCAAAATTGTTTAGTGGCCAAACTATTCAAAAATTCTAGGATGGAGAGACGTCCTATAACAAGATCTAAAACTGCGGCCAAACTATTCAAAAATTCTAGGATGGAAAGATGTACTATAACAAGATCTAAAACTTTATTGTTGAATTTTTTATTAAAATTATTTAGCGGACAAACTATTCGATACAATATTACTAAATGTTAATATAAAAAATTGAGAAGTCTTTAGGAGTGCTCCGAGTCCTTGATTCTTGCACAGTCTAGATTCTATGGGGGGGGCTAAAATAAAGTGAACAATATGCCTCACTAAACACCTTAGTTTTGCCTCAACTCGAAGTTTGTGTAACTTTTGGAGTCAGTGGTATCTTACCTAAGCTGTAGTCTTTTCCAAAGATGACCCTCCGCCGTCATCTCTACCGAGAATGTTGTAGGTAAGACTAAAACCTTGTATAGATTCATGTCCTAAAATTTAGCCACTAAACTTTATATTACTTTAGTATAGGGAAATAGATGTGCTATGCTAGCACATCTACCATGTTCAACCAAGATAACATGGAGTAGAGGACCATGGACAGTTACCGCTCGAAGAGTTAGAGCAGCCCAAACGTCATACGCATCGATATAGTGGAAGTAGTCGTACGTCCTCGCATACCAGCAGCAGCGACACGTCCGCCCATGCACCTCACGTTCGCTGCCCGATCAACACCTCAGCAGCGCCTCCACGGTATCCACATGTGCGGCGATGAAATGACGCGACGCCGGTGTGCTAGCACCGCGCGCGCAGCGAGAGGAAGAGCGACAATGGCGGCTTGGGTGCCTGCAGCCCTAGGGAGAAAGGCGGTGGTAGCAGCAACGGCGCGGGGAGTGTCAACCAACCCTAGTCCATTGCCTCAGACCTCCATTAATGAGCTTTTACCCTAAAGGCCCATTAGCGTTCTAATGGGTCATGATTGTCTTTTGGGCATGTAATCAACATTTAGCTCTTGTGGCTCCAAACAGATGGTCTAAAGTTTAGCCATTCTTATAAAAAAAATCATTAGTTTATTAACCCACATAAATGAGCTAAAGTGGTATATTATTTGGCTCTTAACTTTAGCCAACTAATTTTTAGATCATGGGATCAAAATAGGGCCTAATAAGGACGGTCTATATTGAACAAAAAAAACTATATATCGATTGGTATACCTTGGCAAATCCTTCTCTGAAAACTGAGTTAATGGTATCTAGGAACTACTATTTTTTATGAATCTATTTTCTTCCCATGATTTTTGTTAGTTTGAGCCTGTGCAACATATGCTATTTTGCAACTCTGTCAATCCTCAAAGGTACACAACACCACACCATTATTAGATGGGACCACACAGCATGCAACAGCCACTTAATTATGTATAGCATTTAAAAAATTATCAGTAAACTTCACCTTAATCATCTACCCGTGGCACCAAATTAACAATGATGCTGGCCTATCTGGAAATCTGGGTCCAGGCCCCTCCTTTTGATCATTTCAGTTCCATGCTCCCTCACGCCAGGGGCCATCTCCGCCATTCATACACCGAAAAGACTATCAATGCTGCATGAACATGACCAATCAATCAGCTCCGGAGCCACTCGATTTCGTTATTGAGCTGGAATCAGTAGAAAGATGGTGATATTTAATTCCAACACTATTAGGATTTGAACATATTCCAAAAGCTCAACTGCTCAAGCCCTTGACAGAGCAGCAGCTTAGTATTCATGTTCCACAATACATTTATATTTATACTG
The DNA here is from genome assembly GCF_019320115.1 of Miscanthus floridulus. Taxonomy (NCBI): domain Eukaryota; kingdom Viridiplantae; phylum Streptophyta; class Magnoliopsida; order Poales; family Poaceae; genus Miscanthus; species Miscanthus floridulus. The sequence continues at coordinate 176,122,013 of NC_089580.1, read as the reverse complement.
TTATATGCTAGCATCTCATTGATGTGGGGGAATCTCTTTTAGTGAGCGCGCATTATTTTGCTTAGGGCCTCTTTGGCAGGGCTCTGGCGGCTCCGGCTCCCGCACCTGTCGGCTGCCCATGGGCCGATATGTGCCACGTGCCAGGCGGAGCCGGAGCCGCGGAGCCCGAAAAACGAGCTTCTCCGGCTCCGCCTCTGTCTGTGAGAGAGGAAATGAGGAGAGAGAAAAATGGCTCCGGTGAACAGTAGCCCCTGTCGGCCCATGGGCGGTCGACAAGTGTGGAGGGGCGGGAGCCGGAGCCGCTGGAGCCCTGCCAAAGAGGGCCTAGTCTTACGTTGCTAAATGTTGTTTACTGTTTCAATTCTCTGCTTCTAGTGCGACATTTTAATTTACATTCTATATAGAAAAGGGTATTTGAATTGGAAATTTTTAATTGGTTCTTGACACTTCAAAATAATTCGATATTCATTTTATATTCCTACGTACATACAAATAAATCATAGAAGTTTTTTTTCGTGCAGACCGGAGAGTGGCTGAAACTGGCTGAAAAACACTGTTCCGGCTGAATCTGAAACTTAGCTGGTCTGAAACTTGGTCTGAAACTGGCTGAAAAAATACTGTTCTGGTTGAAAAACTGGCCCATTCGTTGATCTGAAACTTGACTAAAACTGGCTGAAAATACTGTTCCGGCTGAATTGTTGTGAGAAAAAAATACTGTTCCGGCCGAAAAAAGAAGCCCAACCAAGACGGGGCCAGTTTTTCATACCGCCCGGTTCATTCATGGTATCTTGGCTAATCTGACAAGCTCTGATAAATTATAGTTCCGCGTAAACTATTTACATGTCAGATGATACGGACATTCTATAGGATTTAGATTGATAAATCAATAGCTTCGCCAGGAGATGTGATATTAAACGTTCCTCAGTAAATGTATCGCCCAACCACCTTTGGGCTTTGGCTTTTTTCCTGAATACTGAACACTATCAGATAGCAGGAATTAGATTGATCTGGAGGTACTGTTCTGACCTGCTGGATCATTCCTTTTGCAGCCGTCCATGCAACAGTAGAAGTGGTTATGCAATGATATGGTCCGTTTGGTAGAGCTTCGGCTTCAACTAAAACAGCTTCAGTTATGGCTTAACTTGTGGAGCAGATTCAGTTGTGGAGCTCAATCAGTTTTTCATACCGTTTGGCAAAACAGCTTCGTCTGCTAGTCTAAAATGACAAAATGTCCATAATACCCCTCTTTTCTTTTTCTTTTTCTTTTTTCTTTTTCTATTTTCTTTTCTTTTCTTTTCTAATGTTATCTGGTTCCCCACACCGTCGTAGCCATACGCAATCCCACCGCATTCGCATGACCGCATCTCCTTCAACCTTATCTCCTCATCACGCGGCCACACTCTCCTTCCCAATCTCCATCGCCGTCGCTAGGAAGTGCGCCGTGGCTCGGCTGGTCTCTGTCGGCGCCCCTTCCTCCTCCTCCCCCAGTTGCGCCGGCCACCGTGCCCCTTTCCTCCTCGCCGCGCGGTCGTGCTCCACGGCTCCACCTCGTCGTCGCTCTGACACCCAAGCGAGCGCGTGGCCGGTGTGCCTCCAGACGGCCGCGCCCCCCCGGACAACCGTGCCCGCGCAGCCCGACCCGACGGATCCTTCTCAATGGCCTGTTTGGATGCATGTCAAGACAATGCCCCGTCTTCCCCACGCATGCCGAGGGCAAACTCGCCCAGGGCCCACGCATCTGACAGGGAGCCGAGGGAAGCTCGATTTTTCGGCTCCATCTCCCATCTTCGCTCTGTCTCAGCGCAATTTCCAGGACTTCTCCTATGGAGCTGATGTCCTCACACCCGTTTGGCAGCAGGAGTCGTAAAACAGCTCCCGGAGCCGGTCCGGGAGCGCTTCCAAACGGGCCCTAAATAATATAGGTCATTCATTAATCAGTACTGTGTGTTTCTGTATATACCTGAATTGACCTAGTATGGAGTATCGATCTTGGTTCCCAAAATGAATAATAAGTTTTGGGTAGACTTGGTCTGTAGGAATTCTTCAGCGCTATGCGTATACCTATATATGCGCCTAGCTTGTTTGGATGTGCATGTATTCATTTCAATCAACATGCGTTGAAGTGTATGGAGTGGAATTAAACTAAGTTCTATTCCAATCCACTCCAACACATGTGGATTGAAGTGGATACACATGCATCCAAACGCCCTAAGATGGAAAAAGCAAAATTTATAGAGGATGCGGGAGGAGGAAGATGGCAGTTGTTGTGAGCCCAACACTATTTAGGGACGATGCAACTCCTCCTTTATTTGAGGGGAAATGGAATTTTTTTGTGATAAAAAAGAGAGAGCTATTGGACAGCCGCTAGAGAAGGGGCTAAAGTTGGTAGAGTTAGGGCAGGTGGGAGAAGGTGCATCCCCCTGTTCTTCCTCTAAGGTAGTGTTTGGTTCAGGGACGCAGTGGAATGGGATGGAGCCAACCTAGTTTTTAGGAATGGGATAGTTCTTGTTATCCGTTTGGTTTAGATGATGGGATGATTTCTGTTTTCTCTTTGGTAGAAGGGATGAATGAGATGGAGGATGGGAGAACTTGTAACACCGTCAGCTTCAGTGCAACGGCAACGGCCTTATTTTCTTCCCATTTTAGTCGTGGGTTCTACATGCCAACCTCAGTCTTATCTTCTTCCCCACGTCTGCACGGGACGCTTGCGCCCGCCCCAGGTGCCTCCGTCGCCTGCCCCAGGTGCCATCACGGGCGCGGCCGCCGGTCGCGCCAGGTGCCACCTTCGGCCACCCTAGGTGCCTCCGCCTCGTCGTCCCAGGTGCACCGCCGGCCTTCCCAAGGACCTCTACCCTGTCGTCCCAAGTGCGCCGTTGGCCGCCCCAGCTCCTCAGCTGCCTGCCCCAGGCTCGGTCGCTCCCCTGCGCCCCACATAGCCACAGCCATGAAGACGGAGGCCACGCCGTGTAGCGGGGACGTCCCTGTCCCCTTGATTTCGTGGGACGGGATTGCCTCGAATCTGAACGGAATATACCGCTCAAGGATGAACCCGCCCCCAGCTGCCCCTCATATAAACATCAGTTGATCCCTGGATCGCCCCAACCCATCCCACGTGATCCGCTCGACCAAACACTACCTAAACTTCCGTTACTTCTTTGGTTCCATGCAACAGAGAAAAAGATACTATTTCTGCCTATATACGAGTTTAAATGCACTGCATACATAGGACTAAGAAGACGTCGCCAGCAATATGGGCAACCGAGCTTAGTTTTTGATGGTATATAAAGCAGTCCTCAACCTAGAGATAAAGGGTGATGCAAAGTAAATAAATACTACGAATTGAGCTTTCTTGTATTTTTCGTTAGGTCGGATTATGGGCTGTTGCTCGATTAATCCGATCGGACCTGACCAGCATATATATTTGATGGGCTCGAGCTCATGATTCTCATCCCGCAGCAACCACCTGGTTGGACGCTGGCTGTCGTCGACGAGTCAAATCGTGTGTTCATCATACGTACACATTCACAACTTATAAATCCCTGATTTCAGTCGGGAAGCATGAGAAACTAAACATCGGATGTTTAGATGCACCGACCCTACTTTCTACTCCCTGTGCCGCACCAAAAATAAATCTCTGGCTAAAGAGCCCCCACAGCTAGGGACGAAAACGGTACGGATATTTTCCGACCGTATTCAAAACCGAATTCGTTTAGAGGGGTTGAGATCTGTTCATATCCGAGTCCGGATATCCAACATTCGATACCGTATCCGTATCCGAATACTCAAATCGCATATTTATGATGTCGATATCCAATTGTATTCTATCCGACATAATTAACACTATCCATATTTGAATCCAAATCTGAACAGAAATATAAAAACAAATGTAATATCGGTGATATTCGTCCGTGTCCTATTCGTTTTCATCCCTGCCCACAGCCACCTCTCGAAAACTTATATAAGGGAACCACAGAGCTCAGAGGGAGCGAAGTGGGCGCCTAGCTTCCTCCTACCAGTTTTTTTTTTCTTTTTTCTTTGCGCAAAGCTTGCACTTGCAGAGACAGAGGGAGAGAGAAATCCAGAGCTAAAGGCGCTTCATTCATTTAGCTCGCCCCTCTCCTTCCTCTCTCCAACCCATCCTCTCTCTCGCTTTCTCTCTCCAACCCATCCTCTCTCTCTTTCTCTTTCTCTCTCCACAGACATAAAAACCAACGAAGCGGGCGAGAGTGATCATCAGGCAGAGGCAGGCAGGAAATAAATTTGAAGAAAGCTAGACCTGTGCTCTGATCGGTCATGGGCGCCATGATGGCCTCCATAACCAGCGAGCTCCTCTTCTTCCTTCCCTTCATCCTGCTGGCCCTCCTCGCCCTGTACACCACCACCGTCGCCAAATGCGACGGCACCCACCAGTGGCGCCGGCCGAAGAAGAAGCGGCCGAACCTGCCCCCGGGCGCCCTCGGATGGCCTTTCTTCGGCGAGACCTTCGGCTACCTCCGCGCCCACCCGGCCACCTCCGTGGGCCGCTTCATGGAGCAGCATGTCGCACGGTCCGTCGCCGCCGTCTCTAGCTCGATCATATCGGTGCAGACGACATGCACGATGCAGCCAGCAAGCAGTACGCATCGCGCATCTTGCTAACGCGGCGACGGCGCCACGCGTGTCCTGTACGTGCATGCAGGTACGGCAAGATATACCGGTCGAGCCTGTTCGGGGAGCGGACGGTGGTGTCGGTGGACGCGGGGCTCAACCGCTACATCCTGCAGAACGAGGGGCGGCTGTTCGAGTGCAGCTACCCGCGCAGCATCGGCGGCATCCTGGGCAAGTGGTCCATGCTAGTGCTGGTGGGCGACGCGCACCGCGAGATGCGCGCCATCTCGCTCAACTTCCTCAGCTCCGTCCGCCTCCGCGCCGTGCTGCTTCCGGAGGTGGAGCGCCACACCCTGCTGGTGCTCCGCTCATGGCCGCCCTCCGACGGCACCTTCTCCGCGCAGCACCAAGCCAAGAAGGTAGGACTACTCATCTTTCTGACTGACGCTTTAATTATTTGCTTGTCTCCACGCGTATGTACGTGCCACATCAGAATCAGATCAGTAGCCTATGCAATTGCAATTTGCAAAGGATCGACGCTAACAACCGGTGATGTATGGGCTCGTCGTGCGCGCGCGGCCGCCGGATGACGCTCGAGTGCAGTTCACGTTTAACCTGATGGCGAAGAACATAATGAGCATGGACCCCGGCGAGGAGGAGACGGAGCGGCTGCGGCTGGAGTACATCACCTTCATGAAGGGCGTCGTGTCAGCGCCGCTCAACTTCCCGGGCACGGCCTACTGGAAGGCGCTCAAGGTAGGTCGTCGTCTTCTTCCTTCCTTCGTCTCTCTCTAGTCACGACCCCCCGTGCGCGCGCGTATGGATCGACTTGCTTGCTTGGACTCTGCACTCTGCAGTCAGCAGCAGTCGTCTGCGGCACACGGGTTTTTGTTGCTTCCAAAAATTCGGCGGCAACTAACGTTTCATCAGACGATGCTACACGCAACAACCGCTACGGCCCATCTATCTATCTGAATATATGATGCACACGAGCGAAGAGCTACAGGAACTAGTAGGCAGATATATATAGCTATATGTGCCTCGCTCCCTACTGGCCTGTCAACGTTTTGTTTGGTACTCTCTCATCAGAAAACAAAAATACGAAAGCTAGTGCAAAGAGAGCGATAGGTTGTTAAAGTTTTGTTTGGTAGTTTGTGTGTAGGGGTCTTAGCTTAGCTAGGGGCGTGGTCCATGCATCAATCAGCCTGTTTGTTTGTTGGTTTCAGCCAGCCCAAACCAGCCAGCCAATAGTATTTTTCTCTCAAAACAAACCAGCACCAGCCAGCCAAAACCAGCCCAGAAACTAACCAGCGAACAGGCTGAATATATAGAAGAGGAGGTCCGGGTCACATTAATGTACTACATGGCACGGTAGGGGCCGGAGCTAGCACCAGCAGTGTGGGTTTCAGATTTGTGGATGGTCCAAGGATCCTGTGTTGTTATGCACACGTCCTACTGCGTCAGGTCCAATCAGACAGACCAGTGGATCATCTCTTTCCTGCTACAGGCACTTGGATATATACATACCTCCTCAGCAATCAGCATGTGTTTTTTTTTATGCATCCACAAAATGAAAAAAAAACAGTTTAGAACACAGTACAGGTTAGGCTTTTTAATTTCTACACTCATTTGCGCATAGCCACATGCTGCCTGGGTGAAGTTCTTTTGAAGGTTATGCACCTAACTGCATAGCTGACAGCTAGATTTAGTAGATCAAAAGCCTGCTTAATTTGCAGCTTGTTTTCTTTATTTTCCCTAGCTATATACCATATATACTTTCTCCCCACGTCACTCATGGCCCCATAAAAATGCTGCCCGCTTTTCAGTCCCTGTGAGGTCACCCTCAAATGAACTTTAGTGATTGCTCCCAGCCGCGGCATGCATGCTTTGCTTTATTCACAGGATCTTTGCATCATACAATTCCATGTGGGGAGTTTTAACTCTTTTTTTTAGGGAGTTTGTAGACTATTGATGAGAAAGCCAATGATCAAGTCTCCATAACTTAACATGATTATGTGTTGTGAGAGCCCCATCATTTATCATGATTCAACTGCTGACCAACACTAATACTTGACATTGTTAATAAGCTGGTGATTAGCAGCTTCATAATTTGCATGCACTTATTAGCAGTCAATGAAATAGCAAAGGCTGTTTTTTGTTAGCTGAAGCCAATCATTATTCCCATGCATCCTCCAATCCATACCGGAAAAAACCAAATAAAACTTTCTTGATTCTGTTTTATATTAATTAGATTAGATGGATATGAACACAAGAGAGAAGAGAAAATGGTACTGAACCCCCTCTATCCATATTTGGCGGTAGTTACATGTCATTTTACTTCTGAATGAGAGGACACAATGTTCTCAAAAACAGACACAGCTACGAGCGAGAAGACATGGCAGTTAGGCAACACACCTAAATATAGTACTGATCTCCGATATTTGAGAGGACTTTGCACTAAAAAAGTTTTGCTTTGTTGATCTCAAAATCACATCATACAATTGCCGGGATTTTTCTTTTGTATGTAGTCACGCGCGTCCATACTTGGAGTAATAGAGAGGAAGATGGAGAACAGGCTTGAGAAAATGAGCAAGGAGAAGTCAAGTGTGGAGGAAGATGATCTTCTTGGATGGGCTCTGAAACAGTCCAATCTGTCAAAGGAACAGATCCTGGACCTCTTGCTGAGCCTGCTCTTCGCGGGGCACGAGACCTCGTCAATGGCGCTGGCCCTCGCCATCTTCTTCCTTGAAGGATGCCCTAAGGCTGTTCAAGAACTCAGGGTACAATTTCGAACCAACGCACCTACTTTCACTAGTCATTTTCAAACTTTGTACCGTAGGCAAGATGTTGGTCAAAAACAAAAACTATATGGCATATGGCTTGCAGGAGGAGCATCTGGAGATTGCTAGGAGACAAAGGCTACGAGGGGCGTCCAAATTGAGCTGGGAAGACTACAAGGAAATGGTTTTCACGCAATGTGTAAGCCCCCCTTGTTCTGTTCGTTCCTTCCATAGCAGTGCTAGTGCGAGATCGCTGTACGCTCCGCTAGCTGTTTGCTACTTGGCCCAGCTCCCGTCCAAGTCGTACCAGCACAAAACCGTCTCGTCTGGTTGCGTGGTACAGGATAGCAACTTCTCCTCTCGAAATGTCATGTTCGAACGAACGGAGACCCAAGGTGTGCAGGATAATTGGGCTGGCTGGCTGCTTTTGGAGCGCATGGCGTCTGTTTGCTCTGATCTCCCAGCAGAGTTCTTCATTATATATATTTTCTTAGTTTTGGAAGATTTTAGAGTGGTGGCAGCCCCATCATCTCACAACAATCCAGATACGCTGAGAAGTACACATTGCTCTTGTGTCGCAATAATACGACAGGAAGGTATCTGTGCCGTATCTCGCTGTTCAAACGGGACAAACCTGAACCCGTGTCAAACATCACTCGAGCTAATAATCAACTGAGGGGTGTCACTTGGTCAGGCTCAGGTCTAAACAAAACAGAACTCTAAATAAGTTGCTGAAAGCTCGTCCCGGGCCTTAAAACAAACCATTAAATGTCAAGTGCCTCGTCATACAGCTGCTAGAAGCACTTGAAAACCGTAGAAAATGGACCTTCTTCTTCTTCTTTTCCTTTTATTAACAGTTTCTTTCTGTGTCGTGCAGGTTATAAACGAGACATTGCGGCTTGGCAACGTGGTCAGGTTCCTGCACCGGAAGGTCATCCGAGATGTGCACTACAATGGTAACTTTAATCTAGAAGCCTAAGCTCGCGATTTTATATCTGAATCCTCGATCACACACATTCAGAAAACGACATGATGTACTGAGCGTTTCTCTGCTTGCATGCATGTTGTCTCGCTCTGTCAAAATGAAGGGTACGACATACCACGGGGGTGGAAAATCCTGCCGGTGTTAGCGGCGGTGCATCTGGATTCGTCGTTGTACGAGGACCCCAACCGGTTCAACCCGTGGAGATGGAAGGTCAGTGCCAGCTAGCTCTGCAACGTAAATTCATCATGATCATGAACATATACTAGTTGAATAGTACTGATAGTAGATGTCGATGAACGTCGATCACTGATCGAAAAGAAAATATCCGAGCAATGAGCATGACGTACTGTACGGTCTCGGCCTCTCGGGCTCCATGTAGCCAGCGAATCCGACTCTAACATTCACGTCTTGCTCGCTAGAATCTGATCTCAAAAAGGAGCCGCATGAGATGCATGTGCCATGCCACCTCTGAAGAGTGAAGAGTATCCGGCCAAACTGCCAAAGCACCCTCGATTATTGATGAGAGGGGCGGCATGGCATGGAGCTGACGTGAAAGGGAATGTCCGGCGCGCACACGTGCGCTCGATCTCGCGCGGTCAGATCGAAAGAGACGTCCTAATTTGCCTTCCTCCGACGGGAGGCGGAGGCGGCTGGGTTCATGCCGAATGAGGGACTCCAAGAGCATGGTCCAAACTGAAAACGAACGCCACGTTATTGGGTGCTTGGAATCCAGGCAGTGCGAGTGCTCTGCTCGGAATCCATTCCACCCGTCGCCAACGCGTCTTTTTCTTATCATGTCCGTCGCAAACCGTTGATGGGAAATATAATCCCGCGTCAATTTCTCGGACGCGACGCGCACGTAGGCCCGTAGTAGATTCAGACGATCGGCGTGGCTGTGAATGTCAGTGGCGATCGTGGTCGTGGCAGCAACGATCCATCTCCTCCTTCGTTCCACCGATGAGATGATGAGCCCGTCGTGTGTCTTTCTAGAAACTGCTCTTTTTCTCCTCAAGGATTATCCTCTGTCCATCGCGAGTTCGCGACTACTCGTATATTCTTTCATCGATCATGCTCTCCCATCGCAGGTGTTTAATCTTGCTGCTGTTGTTGCAGAGCAACGCGCCGAGCAGCTTCATGCCGTACGGCGGCGGGCCGCGTCTGTGCGCCGGGTCGGAGCTGGCCAAGCTGGAGATCGCCATCTTCCTGCACCACCTGGTGCTCAACTTCCGGTGGGAGCTGGCGGAGCCGGACCAGGCCTTCGTCTACCCCTTCGTCGACTTCCCCAGGGGCCTCCCGATCAGGGTCCAGCGGATCGCCGGCGAGCAAGGGCATCGCAGCGTTTTGACCGAGAGCACAATGTAGCGGTCCGGGTACAGAGGCTGAGAGGCAGTACAAATTTTCGTTGCATTTTGAGGGTTGTGGTTCGTGTGTATGTATGTAGATTGTGATTGATATACTAAAAACAAGATAGAAGGATGTATAGACAGAGCAAAGAGGATGATGGTCCAAAAAGAGTTTGGGGGTAGGTACTCAGTAGGGTTATAATAAGGCCGGCCCATGGCCCCTGGCCCATGGCCCATGTCAAGTAATAATAGAGATATATAGGCTAGTGGATAATTCTCAAATCAAAAAGAAAGAAGGCTAGTGGATGTCCAACATGTACCTTTTTTTCTTGCTTTATAGGCAAGTGCTTCATGCAAGTTATTCTATATATATATATATACTCTGTAGCTGGCTATAAAATAACTTATTCTGTAGCCACTTTGAGTTACGATAATTACTATGTTAATTTACGAAATTATAGTAACTCCTTACTAAGTGGTTTACTATTACGTTACGGTAAATATCCCCATGTGTTATAGTAACCCAACTATCGTGTGTGTGTGTGTGTGTGTGTATATATATATATATATATATATATATATATATATATATATATATATATATATATATATAGAGAGAGAGAGAGAGAGAGAGAGTATATTCAGTAGCCAGCTACAAAATAAGTTATTCTGTAGCCACCTCTATTTACGATAATTTTATATACTAATTTATGATAATGTCAATACATATTTACGATAGTTGGACGCACATTCCAATGGTCATATATGCATGAGAGGATACTCTTCTGTTTATATCAAGTATTTTTATTCAAATGACTCTTCACAAGATTTATAGAGTGAGTTTTAAAAAGACTATGCTCTAACGACAATCCTTTTTTTTAGACTTGAAGATTCATTCATTCATTGGGAGCAAAATTACAATTTGCAGTCAATGCGTCTAATACATAAGCTGGAGCATAAGTCCACAAACCAGCTCGTGTATCAGCCGTGACCCTCTTAGCTAACGAGTGTGCTACCTTATTACAATTCCTGGGTATAAAGGAAAAAATTAAACTCAAGAAACACTAGGCTTAGCTCCCGAATCTCCTGCAGAACTGTCGCAATGGTTGATCTATGACTAGATCTCACCTGCCATAGCTGAATGAGTTGTTGGCAGTCGGATTCTAGCCAGACTCTCCGAGCTCCAAATTGAATCGCCAGTCTCAGCCCATCCCGGCAGGCTAGAGCTTCGACAATGAGGGCATCAAGATAGTGATCATACCACTTTGCACTGCCTCTGATGAAATTACCAGAGCTATCCCGGAGGACTGCCCCGGTAGCTCCCTGCCCTGATCGGTCATAGAAGGCCCCGTCTGTGTTGCACTTGAGCCAACCATCTTGAGGACATTCCCACCTCGGTTGCTGAGTTGCTGGTCGAGGTGGCGTTTGGTGACAGGTTGCTTGTCCAAGATCATAGGCCAAGTCCGCCACCCACTGCACCGCCACCCGAACTGGCGGCAGTATCTCACCATGTCTTCTCTTATTATGCAGCGTCCAGAGCGCATACATTCCGATCATGATGATCTGTTGCCCGTCTCCGGTAACTGCTCTTCCCTCTGCAAGGTCATGAGCCCAGTTGTCTTGATGCAAGGCCGGGAGCTTCACACCCATATTAGTTTTTGTCGCCTCCCAGAACACCCTTGCGATCGAACACTCAAACAGCGTGTGCCTAATGGATTCAGATTCCACACCACATACCTCACAATTTGCAATCGGCTCCACATGCTTGCGATGCAGTACCTGGCGAGATGGGAGGAATTCATGAATCACCTTCCACCAGAACACCTTGACTTTTGGAGGTATCTGCAGTTTCCAAATTTTGCCCCATACTGAACTTCTGAAGCCATCTGCTTCCAAACCCACCGCCTCACCAATGCGTGCCTCATCAAGCAATCGATAAGCCGATTTGACTGAATAGCAGCCATGTCGTTCTGGTTCCCAAGCCCACACATCTTCTTGTTGGGGTCTTGCCAGAGTGCGCATGATTGCAGCTGCATCCACCGAAAAAAAGATCTCCGTAATGAGGTCTGCATTCCACTGTCCATTATCCAACAATAGGTCAGCCACCTGCTCAACCTATTGCCCATCCTCCGGGGTGATCGGTTGACCTCTGAAATGGTCTGGGAGCCAACGATCCCTCCAGATATGAGTTGAGGCCTCACTGCCAATCCTTCTAATCAGCCCCTTCATCAACACATCACGCCCGGCAAGAATGGAACGCCATGTCTGACTTGCATGCTTCTTCGTGGTGCTTGTCAAAAAATTCCCATCATGATAGTATCTACCTTTCAACACCCTGGCACAAAAGGCTATCCGGCTTTGTCAGTAGCCTCCATCCTTATTTACCAAGCATAGCGAGGTTAAAATTCCTCATGTCTCTAAAGCCCATGCCACCCAAGGGTTTTGAGTAGGTAAGCCGGTCCCATTTTAGCCAGTGCATTCTCTTGCTATCTGCTGAGCTGCCCCACCAATAGTTTGCTATGGGGGAGCGCATTTTCTTGCAGGTTGTCTTTGAGAGTAGAAAACAGCTCATAGAGTAGGTTGGTATGGCTTGCGCGATAGATTTGAGAAGAACCTCCCTCCCTGTCCAACTTGCCTCCCTACCACTCCATGTGTCGATTGCTTTCCTGATCCTCGTCGGAATGTACTCAAAGGCTTCTATAGTGGATCGCCCCACCGCTGTAGGTAGCCCTAAGTATTTTTCTGCCAATGCTTCCTGATCAATGTTCAGTGTCTCCCGAACCTCCACTTTCATCTCATCGGAGTAATTCTAGCTGAAGAAGACCGCTGACTTATCACGGTTCACCATTTGCCCCAATCCTCTACTATAGACATCAAGTAGCTGTTGTAGCCTTGAGGCCCCCCTCTGCGACGCTTCTGAAAAGACTATGCAGTCATCCGCAAAGAGTAGGTGCGAGATCTAGGGGGCATGGACACCCACGCGCACACCTCTGGATAGATACACTGGCCCCCACCGACTTCAACAAGCATGATAAACCTTCAGCACAGAGAAGGAATAGGTAGGGGGAGATGGGATCGCCCTGACGAATTCCTCTTGTTGGTCTGAAAGTTTCAGTTAATACTTCATTAACTCTCACTGACATGGATACTGATGTCACACATTTCATGATCACTGATACAAAACTGTCACAAAAACCCAAAGCCAGCATGATTCTTCTCAAGTATGCCCATTCAATTCTGTCATAGGCTTTGGCCATGTCTAATTTAATTGCACATGCACCAAATTTTCCTTTCTTCCTTTTCAGGTAATGTGTGCACTCATAGGCTATAAGGACATTGTCTGTAATAAGTCTACCTAGAACAAAGGCGCTCTGCTCCTCTGCAACAATCTCATCTAGATAGTTTCTCAATCTATTGGCAATCACTTTCGAGCATAGCTTATAGATGACATTGCAAAGAGAGATCGGTCTAAAATTCTTCATCTCCTGTGGGTTTTTCACTTTGGGGATGAGAACAAGGGTAGTGTTATTGACTGCCAGAGGCATATCAGCCCCATTGAGAAAATCCAACACCACACTTGTAATACTTGGCCCCAGGAGCTGCCAGTGGTGTTGGAAAAAACCCGCTGTGAGTCCATCCGGGCCTGGGACCTTGTTTGCACCCATCATAAACAAAGCTCGATGAACTTCCTCCACTGAGAAAGGTTGTGACAACTCCTCATTCATACTATCAATCACCTTGCTTGGAACGTGCTCCAAGATTACTTCCGGTTGCAAATTATCCTGAGCTGAGAAAAGTGCGGCATAGAAGTTCCTAGCCACCTTCTCAAGATCATCCTGTTCCATTACCAGCACACCATCATCATCACAGAGGAGAGAGTCGATGCGATTCCCCCTTGCTCTTTCCTTTGACTTGGCCTAGAAAAAAGCCATGTTGCGATCACCTTCACCAAGCCATTCAATTCGAGACCGTTGCTTCTCCATGACCTCTTCTCTAGAAAGAAGTTCTGAAATTTGTTTCATGAGTCTTCTTTCCTCACTAGATGGTCTCGTGCCAATGGACTATCATCTGACTCGCTCCAGCTCCGCACGTAGCTGCACTAGAGTTTTCCTGACAGAACCAAAGGTGTTCCTGTCCCAATCTAATAGGCATCGGCCCAGCCTACCAAGATGGTCAATCACCTGTCTGAGGGAGGCATGATCACCAGGATCGAGCTAGGCCTCCTTGACAGCCTGATTGTAAGATGGATCCCGACGCCACATGTTCTCATATCTGAATTGGCATCGTTGCCATCTCCTTCTCGAATGCCGCTTGGCACACTCAAGGACCAAGCAGCAGTGATCTGATTTAGTGGTTTGTACATGATGAACCTTGACATCATTGAAGAGATCCAAGAACGCTGCCGTCGCTAGGCCACGATCAAGCCTCACCTTGACGTTGTCCCTTCCCTACTGTCTGTTGTCCTAGGTATACAGCAAGCCGATAAACCCTAGGTCCATGAAACCACAATCCTGGACCGCATCCTAGAAACCATCCATCTGGCGTTCTGGTCTGGGCTGACCGCCAAATTGTTCGTGTGCCTCTAAGACCTCGTTGAAATCACCCGCACAGAGCCATGGAAGCGAGCTCTAGGATTTTAGGTACCTAAGACATTCCCAACTTCTATATCTCAAAACACGGTTTGGCTCTCCACAAAAGCCAGTAAATCTCCATTGTGGCGTTCGCGTTCTTGGATCAAGGATCTCAACATCTACATGCATCTTGTCACGGCTCTTGAATTTCACATCTACATCTCTTGTCCACAGAAGTGCAATGCCACCCTCTCTGCCATAACTGCCCACTCCCAAGCCATTAGCAAAGCCTAGGGATTGCTTGAGACCATCCACCCGATCAAAGAAAATGCAAGTTTCAGAAAGAAAAACTAAACTGGGGCCATGTAGCTGTATCAAGCTACGGAGCTCTTGAACTGCCTCGGATCGCCCCAGACCCCGGCAGTTCAAACATAAGAGTTTCATTGTGCTCGGCAGGGGCTGCCACTCACAGCCGCCGCCGATCCTGCATTTTGAGAATTGCCCCGCTTTTGTTTCTTCAATGTTTCATTCATGCTGCTAACACTGTCCCCAGTGTCATCCAATTGGCTGACATGAGCGTTCACCAGGCCCGCAAGGACGAGAGCACAGGATCCTCCTCCAATGGGAATGTTTAGATTAGGTGTTTGCACCACCTTAGTTGGCACCTTCGATTTTCTCTTGCGTGGCCCCTGTCGCTGGTCTTCATCCATTGCCTGGAAGGCTAAGGTTTTGCTGACAGTGGGTTTAGCACCCGGTGCTTCATACCCATCATCTCTAGCATTCTACTTTATCGGGGACTAGATCTCAAGTTCCTCTGAATCCCCAACGTGGCTTTCAGAGTGGCACGAGCCATCAGCAGACCTTGATCCGCACCCCCCCGATCTGTCCCATTGACTGGGCTGCTTAAAGCATGATGAGGAGCCACTGCCAAAAGATTTAGCAGTAGCGGCAGTAAAGGACTGTAGTCGCTTTTTCTTTTCCTCCGGAGCACGCAGGTTAACATCGTATGGAAGTTTTCCCTCTTCTCCTCGAGCAGCCGGCGTCAGACACTCCACATCCGAGTGCCCCATCAAGCCACAGTGAAACCATATATAGGGGAGTCTCTCGTACTGAACTTGGAACCATTTAGGTTCTTCGTTCTTGTTGACTCGAAGCAAAATTCCCCACCTCACCGGTTTATCGATTTGAATCGCGACACGAGCACAAAAGAACGTGCCGCTGGCTTTCCCATCTCCATCCACATCCATCTGGATCACCCTTCTGATCAGATCCATCGCTCTAGAGCCTCTTGAGCGGTTCATCCAACCAAGAGGGAGGTTCAGGATGCGAGCCTAGAGCTCTACCCGATCAAACTTGACGTCTGTCGCGGTAAGCTTCTCATCGTACTCCTACAGCAGGACCGAGTATTTTCCCACCATCCATGGTGAACCGGCGAGAACCCTCTCCATATCGCGAGGGCTGCCAAACTCCACCACGAATAGATTATCTTCTTTATCACCGATCGCCCTAATCTTGAGGCCTATCGGGTTAGCCCACGCCCGCTTCATCGCCGATCTCACAGTACTCACATGCACCGGCACCGAGGACAGTACTTTACCGAACAAGGCGTACTCCACCGTCACCATTGCATCTGCATCATCTTCATCGTCACTGAATTCCAGGACGGCAACCTCCGCCTCCGTCAGTTTGAGCTTCTGGAGGAGATCCGATACGTTAGGGTTTGGGGGAACCCCTCCCCCACCGGAGCCACCACTCCCGCCCATCGCCATGCGTGATGGGCAGGGAGGCACAAACAGCAAGGTAGCCTGCGTGTACAAGACGCCGCAGCCACAGATCAACCCCAACCTAGAGTCCCTAAGCGGCAAACCCTAGTGGTATGTTGCGACGACGGCGCCTAGATCGGCTAACCGACGTATTTTGCGTTGGCCGATTCCACACTGCAATGGTGGTGTCGGGGCGTGGACGCCGAGGCCACACGACCGGCGGCGTTGTCTGATCGAGGGCACCGGCGGTGGTGGCCTAGATCGAGGTCGGGATCGTAATCGCTCGTGGAATCGCCTCAATCGCCGCTCTGTGAATTACGGACACCGTAACCGCGGAAAAACCCCAGCTCTAACGGCAATCCATGATACCCATGGAGTGCCGCAAACAGGGAATGTCACTGCACAGCTCGGCCACGGGCCACGGCCATAGCCCACGGGCAAAGCGATGGGCTCTTAATGGAGCAACGGCTCGTAACTGGGAGCCCAAATGGCACAAGCCTGAAGTTGCACTGGCAGGCTGGCAGCAAGGAGCAAGCCCAGCAACGCTGCTAAAAAAAGGGGCACGACAGCAATCACTACGAACCAACCAATGAGGATCGTCGACCACGGTGGCCACAAGCGAATCACCTCTATTTCCGTCCGCAACAGATCCTGCAAAAACAATGACGCATGCAGTGACGCTAATTCTCCGCAAGTTGCGGCCAGCCCACGCAATTGACGTGGCACCACCAATCATCTTCGGACACGCGCTCCGCATCCTGACCGTCCGACTCGAACCGCCTCACCGCCACCGTCGGATTCCGCTAACCGGACAATAAATACATTGGATTCCTCTGCTAATCCTCATGCACCCGCCAACCCTAGCCTTGTTTGCCTACCCTTCCCGGTCTCTCTTGCCTTGGTCTAGAAGAAAAGTCGCCGCGTTCCCCTCGCCTGATGAAATCCTCTTCTGGTCTTGATCTGAGCCTGAACTTCTTTCCTTTCTTTATGCCTACCCGTGTCGTGTTGTTTTCGGATCGGATGCTTTGGTCCGATCGAGATCTCGCTCTGTTATTTGTTTGTTGGAAACGCGTTGTTTTGTTTTTGTGATGATGTGCAGGTTCAGATCTGGTTGGTTCGATTGATGAGTTGACGGCTTGAAGCGAGACGAGGCTGCATGGCTTTCGTGCTCAGAGGCTTCTGATCTGCGTGTTTGGCGCGTTGGATCTGGTGTTGGTTAGTCGTTTACCGAGGAAACTGGGTGCTTCAATTTGTTGCTATTGGTGCCTGATCCGTAGAATTGCTGTCTGCCGGCTTTCAGAGCTGGGTCGTTCCGGCAAGATCTGGATCTCGATGTTGTTGGCGGACTGGGACGACCGGAGCCGGAGGCGTCGAAGGGCTTCTGAAGCGTGGCTGGATTGCTGGATCTCTCTTCTGCACCGCGCCTCTCGATGATATCTCTTTGTATTGATAATTATTGGATGAAATTTCGATAATTATTAGATCTGAGAGATGTTGGTCGGAGCGATCCGTGCCCAACTGAAGGCAAGGTAAGGTAAACACATGTAACTACTGAGTTGCGTGTGTCGAGTAAAAAGAGGGGAAAAAAGATACTAGAGAGAAAAAACATGTGAAAAAATGAGATGTGACATCTTGAAGGCCTTTGCCATGATGGGTGCGCTTGCATGGCAGGCCACCATAATAAAGATGTTGGTTTCGTGTGCTGGGTGGGAGATCGCACAGGGAGTTGTTTTTCATCCCTGGGTTCTCCCCGCCCTTCGTGTCCCTGTGCCCTGCTTCATGTTGTTGGCCTCGTCTTACGCATCATCATCCAAATTGAATGGAGCTACAGCGCAACACCAAGGTACAACTGGATCTAAATTTTCAATTTACAGCTGCTATTTAGAAAGCATAGATTTATTTAAATCCATGTATGTACAGCCGCTCAAAGTTACTGAAATCATCATCAATCGTTCAAACATTACGCACACACCTGCAAACTTTACACGACTACACTCTTTTCATTCATCCGACGCTGCTCTCCCATAACACCATAAAAAGAATTTAACACAGCACTAACACATGCGGGACACGCGGGAGGTGTCAGCCTATGGACCATTGACGACGATAAACATTTAACTGCATAAATTTGGGGATAGCATCTGAAATATAGAGATCAAGTATAAATGAAATTAGTCATGAAGTATCCATTATCTGTTTAGGCAAACTCTGATGTCTGAAAATTTGGGCAATTCCAGTTTCTCACACGAAATTATGAAGTCGCGACCCAAACTGATAATTATTTGCTAGTTGATTTGTTGTCCTATGGCTGAATTATTCGCTAGTTGATTTGTCTAACGTCCTATGGCAAAATTATTCGCCATTTGATTTGTCAAATGTCCTATGGCTGCTCATGTGGACTCGTCTGCTACTATTAATCTTTCATTATCATTTATAAGAATGTGTCACACGGCATTATGAAAGATTGTTCTTTGTTTCTTGGTTATTTGTCAAGTTATACATTGTATCATAGATAAAGATCAGCTGTGTACCTATTTAATGTACTGGTGAATGCAAGATGCCTGGTTGCAGTCGTTT
Organism: Miscanthus floridulus; assembly: GCF_019320115.1. Lineage (NCBI taxonomy): Eukaryota > Viridiplantae > Streptophyta > Magnoliopsida > Poales > Poaceae > Miscanthus > Miscanthus floridulus. The sequence goes on along the minus strand of NC_089580.1, from coordinate 176,103,407 downwards.
GATTGTAATTAGCTTGTATGATTTATTGTTGTCCGATAAAAGCCGCATGAAGACCTACTGCTGTGCCATATGAAGATCAGCTGCTCAATCATGGTGATGATGTATGTGAAGATCAACATCAACTGCAGTGCCTACATGGTGGTGACGGAGTATTCATATGATGTGTGAAGGTCAACTGCTCGGTATACATTTTTGGTATGAAATTGCTATGGTCATCCAAGCTTTCTTTCTTGGTCACTGGACAGGGAGAAATGCTCTGCTCAAGCACACTTAGATCCTAGTCTCACTAGGAGCTTACTGAACTTGCACGATATTAGTTCATTTCAGTACTCAATGGTTCTGATGCCTTCTATTGATCTCTCTTGAGCTGAAGCTAGGTTTAAGTATTGGTGAAAGCCATTTGATGATCTCTCGAGAGCTGAAACTAGCTTTGGTACAAGTGAAAGCCAATTTGATTGGTCAGAAGGTAGAATAGCCCCATGTAGCGGCACCAATGGGATCCTTTCTTGCTGAAGGGATTCGTTCTTTGCAACTATGATGTGACAAATCTTTGATGATATAGCCTGCTCGGAATTGATCGCCGCTGCTGCTGCAGCCACCACTCCTGCTGTTACTCATACCCTGAAGAAAACTAGCAGCGGCTGGTGGAGTAGCACAACACCGAGCAAAGGCAGAAGGGATGAGACTTGAATAAGAAATTATTCTGCTAAATAATATGATACAAATGGAAGATCTGTTGTTTTTTCTATTGTCCAGGACATGATGCTTTGCTCTAGTTTGAGCTTCTTGTCTTCTATATTCTAAAATAACTTTTTTGCTATATTTTTCTTTTTTTTTGTGTTCAATTCTTTGCACCGAAGTTTTTTTTCCCAATCTTCTATAGGTAGTTTTTTTAGCTGAAAAGTTCTCATCAGAAGTCTTTTTAATACTCGTTTCAAATTAAAAATTAAAAGATGTTTAATGAGTTATGAATTTTCAGATTTTGCTGTGCATTTAGTTAGACAAACACTATCTCTAGATAAAGGGATGTATCTAGAGAAATAAAAATGTCTTATTTGGATAGGCTGTAGATTGTAACATGATCATTCTCCGCGGTAAATGGCAATGGCTATGAGCAGGATTGTTTCTGGAGGATTGTCCGTGGTAAAAAAATTCTGGGACAATGATGAGACACAGAGAACTCCCGTCCGGAGTTCTCTCTGTCGAGTGGACAGATGAATCAGAGTTAGTCTCTTGCGATGGTTCTCTTTTCAGGGGGCCTATTGTTTCATTGTTCTTGTCGGATTGTTGGTTTCTGCGGAGGTTGGAGCCATTGTATGCAAATTTTTTTGGAGGCTTCACTACATGGAACAGAAACTTTGGTCGTTGTACGAAGGTATATATGATTATTAAACTCCATTTTTACTGTTTTCTCAGTTGTCTTTGTTGCAGTCTGGATATTAATGTTTGAAGCCATTTGTTATTCATACTGTCCATCAAGGCGCGTAGAAAATTGCTTGTAATTTAATTTCGTATTTGACAAAGCATAATTTCGTCTTATTTAAAAAAATAAAAATTAAAAAATGGTTGTAGATTTTGATCATCAGCGTTCAAATGTAACACGCTTTTAGTCCCGTCTGTCTCCTAATTGTGGATCTTGTCTCAACACTGGTGAGGTCCTCTGTGGACTGTTCATTACAGTCCTGGACGGAAGGTGGTTCGATTCCACCAAGATCCTGTAGTCCGTATTTTTGTGATCCACAACAGATTTTTAAATAAATGTATGCGAAAGAAATTTAGATTTAGATTCTAGGATAATTGTAATATATATTTGATATTATTGGGATTCTATTTGTATTCTAGTTTATTTGTATTCTAGTTTATAATAATCTACATCTAAGGTGATTCAAGTCAAGTAGGCTATAAGTTCAAAATTGCTATATTTCTGCTGCAGGTTATACACAATTATTCAGCCAATCCTGCTGATTTTAAAATTCTGTGATGCTATTATCTATGGAGTTCAGTAGCTGTTAGAATTTCTGCTTTCAGCTTTCAAAATTTGAAGCCAACGATGCCTCAAAAAAAATTGTTAGTGTTTCTATTATGTTTTCAGTACGTATGAAATTTCTATACGATTAGAGTGCTCTAATTTATGCGTTCTAAAGTATAGTCTCTTCCTCTTAATAACATAAGAGCATCTAGGTTTCGAAAACTCACTCCCAATCTTGTTTTTTTATGCAAGATAAAAAAAAGCTGCTCTCTAACAACTCCGTCTCCACTTCAAGCTGCTCTCTAACAGTGGCGGATCCAAAAACGGGCTCCGCCCTAGGCTAACTAATATAAGGGCTTAAAATTTTACTAGCTATACACTATTAGATATAACATATTTTCCAAAGAACACAAATAATTATATAATTCCCTAGATTCTAAGTGTTCAACCAATATACTCAAACAATAAGTAGAACATTGAAGGTAGAAAAGTACCAGATTAAGAGTCTCCCAGGACAAAAAAAAGAACCATACATGATACATGTCTTCAAGAATTAACACCACTTCCACTTGTTCCGACATTCTCAATTCTACAAAAAAAAAATCAACATCTCAACCCTTTATAAAGCAAGATAACATTATGTATTGAAATAGACTAATACAAGTAAACGACACGCACCTTGAGCCCTTGTCTGGCAAATTCATCTTACGGTTTCTTAAGCCTTGAAAGCGCTTTAGAATTTTTTCATCTTCAATCGACGCAAACAAATCCCGCTCAATATAGCACATCATGCTACTATTCAGCCAATAATCATTTATTTTATTTCTTCGTTCGGTCTTGATAATATTCATAGCAGAGAAGGCTCTTTCAACTGTTGCTGTTGCCACCGGCAAAATCAATGCAAGTTCAATGAGACGATACACCAAAGAAAAAGCTGTATCTCTTTCACTCTGAACCATCTTCTCAGTAAGGTTACCATGATCAGTACAAGTGTTAAAATCATCATCATTTCTGACTTCATCAATGAATATACGAAGGTCACCCGCAAGCTTTATGCAGTCATAATCACAGGAGTCATCTTTATAAATCTTAGCAAGCTCAACTAACTTTTGTACCTCAAAGTTGGCAAAAGAATCCCTCGGATCAAGACAAGCAACACATCTCAAAAGTTGAGTTGATCTTTCTGGAAATCGATTATTTAATTCATAATAAACTTGATCAATCACAACATTGAAAATTCCATGATGAAAATGATGGCAGTAACTCACTAATTTAGCACCACGACATCTCGAACGACCTCTAACTGGTATTATATCCTCCATATTAGGAATTTCTATGTTGTTGAGGAGGCAAAACTCCTTTACCTCTTCAAAAAGAGCATCCCAACCATTTTTCCTCATTTCATTCATATTTCTCATCACAGAGCCAATTAATCCTATTGCACGGACAATGTTTTGATTCTTTTTTTGCAAACATTGTGACAGGTCTTGAGTCATCCCCAATACTCTGATCATAAGATGTAATATGAACACAAATTCAAATGACTTCATTCTTTGAATCAATCCAGAGGCTGTGGTTTTCTTTTCCACATCAGTTCCATCTTCACTAATATTCTCCAACACCTCCAGTACAGAAGACCACATGATCATAAGACGTGCCAATGTTTTGTGATGTGTACCCCACCGTGTATCACCAGGCCTAGCAAGACTTGTCTCCTCTGCACAAGCCCTAGCCAAATCTTTCTAAACCATTGGACTACTCATTTGATTATTCCCCAAAGCATTTTCACCGGTCACAAGTGCAGCCTTAGGATCCTTCTTTCTGTACCATTCAAGCATCTCCATAAAGTTCCTTTATTTTTTTGATTTTTAGACTCATCATGTCCACGAAAGGCTAGAGCTTGCAAAAGGAGAAATCTAGCAATGCCTAACATGATAGTTAAACGAGCTTTATATACCTCCTCTTCTACTGCACTTGTAACAGTCCACACATGTTCAACACTTTGCCTCTGATTTTTGAAATCAAGTGCACGCTTTCTTGCAATACTATGAAAGCCATCAATTGATTGAGCATGCTCCTTGAAACAATCCTTTGCATTCTTCCAATTTCTAAACCCAACTTTGGTGAATGTATCATTACTATAAAACCTAACTTGTTGTGGCTTAAAGAGATAGCAATAAAAGCAATAAGCTGCATTCTTGGCTATACTGTACTCTAACCAATCAAATTGATCAAACCATGATCCAACAAATCCTCTTGCTTGGCCTTTACCATCTTTTTTTGTTTTTGGAAACTTATGACCAGCTGGCCTATATGGACCTATTTGTAGATATGCTCTCCTTGCCTCATCCCTAATGTCATGACGAAAATTATCAATTGGTTTCCTGATCAACAACTATATCTCTCATATCAAGTTCAATCCGTGGTCTTTTTTGCTCAACCCGGCTCTCTACACTTTCGGCACTACTCTTTTTAGCATAGTATTTCTCCATTATAACTTTCTAAGTTATGATTATGAAATGTTGCAATTGCAAACTAAGACTCAAATACTTCCTGCTCACATCAATGAAATGAAATATTCATTACTCATTAGTCATTACTTTGCATAGAAATAGTCTAGCAGTAATGCCGTCATGGAGCAATTAAAAAAAATGGCATACGACGCCATACCAGGGGAGGGGGCATCAGCACTTCAGCAGCCTGGGCAGGCGGCCTGCAGCGGTTGCAGGGCAGGGGGCCAGGCGGCCTGCAGCCGGCAACCGACGTGGCCTGGGGGCGCCGCCGCGACGCTGGTCGCGCACGGCCGGCGGGGTGAGTCCCTGCCTGGCTGCCTCCCTGGGCGGTTGGCGCCTGGCGGAGCGCGGCCTGCCGGCGGGGGGGGGGGGGGGGCGCCGACGAGGGGCCGCGGGTGGCTACGCCGGTGCGCAACCGGCGCGGGGCAGGACTGGCGCGCTACGGGGAGATGTGACGGGCGACTAGGAGACCGGAGACGCGACCTGGGCAACTTGCGGACGGAAGGCGGGCAGGCGGCGACTCGGGTCTCGGGAGGTGGGCGGACCGTGGACGAGTCACGGACTCACGGGAGCCGCAGCTAGGGCGACGGCCGTTGCTTTCTTGCTGGGCTAAGTTCTTCTCGGGGTGGGCTAATGGGCCTAAAAGGGTTTTTATGCTATTTTTATTAAGGATATTTTCATTGCGCATGGGCCTCGCCCCGGGCTGCAGCCCGGGGCCCAGATCCGCCTCTGCTCTCTAACAACTCCCGTCTCGACTTCTAATCTTTTTTGTAATGCACAAAAATATACACGCGTGGAAATATTACACAGGTGTATGCATCAGACAATATGGAACACGTGAAAATATTACACGTGTATGCATCAGACAATATGGATTTTTTTGCAATGCACAAAAATATACACGCGTGAAAATATTACACAGGTGTATGCATCAGACAATATGGAACGCGTGAAAATATTACACACGTGTATGCATAAATTGGTCCTTCCAATTTAGAGGAGGAAGGACGTGGTGGTGTTTATTTTCGCATGTGTATCCATCAGTCAATCTGATAAGGTCTTTTCACATAAGTATAAGAAGTACTCAGTAGAACAATATTAAGATTGTGGGAAAAATAAAAAATAGGACAATATTTTCAATGTAAATGTACCAGAGATATTTGTCGGGGAATCCAACAAATATACTTCCAACTTTGTTAGTCATTTGAAAAACTCATAGATTTACCAATTATTTGTTAGAAACTATTAGAAATGCTCTAACAGGGAGACTCGTAATAGCAAAAGAAAGAAGTCCAGATTACCCAAATGATAACATAACGATTGGCATGAGATTCCTATAATAGGAAAAGGAAGAAAAGGAAGAAGTTTAGATTACCCGCCCCGACATAACAAATCGCCATGAGATTCCTAAGGGCTCGTTCGGTTCAACTGAATCCGGGCCAGGAACCATTCATGTTGACTGAAGTTTATTCAAATTACATAATGAATCTGGCCTGGATTATTTCTCGGCAGTCATTCCCCTTCAAACGAACATGGCCTAATAGGAAACGGAAGACAAGGAATACCCGCCCCGACTTTGAGGAGCCTAAAAATTCAAATCATGTTTGGACCTTCCGGTTGGATCTTGGTGCAACAAAAATCTAGTCTAGCCATTAAGTGATTTTGGTAATTGATGATAATATAATTAATTGAACTAATATTATTTACTAATATACAAAGTTTTAGTCATATTAATGCAAGGATGGACTTGGACAAGGCTACGCTGATCAGCAACCAAAGGAAAAAAAAAAGGTCAACGTGCTGCTTTGAAAGACTAGAAGACAAACGAGACAAAGGAATCATGTGTGAAAGAAGAAAGATTTAAAGAAATGGAGCTCAGGCAGCATCGGAGCTTAGAAGGTTGTCCAACAATGGGCTGAAGAGAAAGATGACATCTTACTTCCAATAGTCTAACCAAAATCACAGCAACCCAAACTTTTTAGTCATCAGTTGATTCATTGCCAAAAAATTAGCACATCAATGTTGATGGCCAAAGCTTGGACAAGTCTCTAGAAACTCCTTATAGGGTAAGAAACTCTTTTCCCGTTAGCGAAACAATACTTAGCAAAACCACAGTGCACATTTAGATAGACACTTGTGTAGCTTTTGGTAAATAGGTTTTTAAGCTGTCTAATTCAACCCCGATCTTGAACTTCACGGTCCCTGTACCTCACCACTATTCTATCTGCATTCTATTTCGCTAGACAATAAGGAGCTAGCCCCTCCATTCTTAAGATATTTTAGTTTTTATAAATATATTATTTTTACTACGTATCTACCTGTAGTGCATATTTAAGTGCATAGTATTACTACCAAAGCTGGCCTAAACCAAACAAATACACCTTCCGTCTTCCCTTTCGCCCCTAAATCAAATCACTGTTGTTCGATCTCTTCACTGGGATCTCCCGTCGTCGCGGACGCACTTCGAGCATGTGGCTAAGGGGACGGGCCCGTCGTCGAAGAAAGCTTCGCGGGGTGCCCACATCTGGAAGCCTAGTAATGGCCCTGTTCGCTTCTCTCATAATCCGTATTTTTCAGTTTTTTTTTCAGGCAGAACAATATTTTACTATCACAACAAATCAGTCGGAACAATGTTTTGTCTTGTTTTTTCAACGAAGCGAATGGGACAATAATGAACAACAAAAAAAAGATCTATATGGCTGTGCCAAATCATACATTACGGTAAAAAACATCAAACCAAACGAGCAGCATAGCAAATTAGAAAGCTCATCCCGCCGTGAATCGACAACAAAAATTTACAAAAAGTCAGTCCAGCCCCAGCTCCTCGCACGCCGCGCCCGGTGCGTTCGTGCAGGGTTGCTTGCAGCTTGGATCCTTCATCTCCACATCGACTTGTCCGAGTCGTCGGTGGCACCGACGTTCTCCGACAGAAGTGACGGCCGCGAGCCCGTCGACGTCCGGTGAGACGCCCGCGGCGAGCGGTGCTCCTGCATCACGCAAAAGCAAAACCAAAGACGGGCGGGCGTGTGTCAGTCAATACCACCAATGCCATGCGCAAGCACTACTGCCGGTTACTACTGCTAGCCAGCGACACCGGTGAGAGAACACAAGAAAACAAAGCAAAACGATACCATGCGAAAGGGGAACTCGTCGCCCTCGAGCATGTGCACGATCTGCCCCATCTTGGGCCGCTTGTGCGCGTCGGCGTCGATGCAGCGGAGCCAGACCAGGAGCACCCGGTTGAGCACCCGCGGCGGCGGCGGCGCGGCGATGCGCGGGTCCACCAGGTCCTCCACGCGCCGGCTGCCCACCATGCCCCTGAACCACTCCACCAGGTTCACCTCGCCGGCGGGCCGGTTGTAGTCCACGGGGCTGCGCCCGGAGATGAGCTCCATCAGCAGCACGCCGAAGCTGTAGATGTCGCTGCTCTCGTTCAGCATGCCCGTCGACGCGTACTCGGGGGCCACGTACCCGAACGTGCCCATCACCCGGGTCGTCACGTAGCTGGACCCGGACCCCAGCACCTTGGCCATGCCGAAGTCCGACACCTTGGGGTTCCATTTCTTGTCCAGCAGGATGTTGCTCGACTTGATGTCGCGGTGCACCACCTTCGGTTCCAGGCCTTCGTGCAAGTAGGCTATGCTGCATACATTCGATTCAATGGTACATGACATGAGCAACATTACCAGTCGATTTATTTCCGTACGCACACAGGTTAATAACAATCGAAGATTATGAGGTACACTGTCACTAAACTGTCAGCAGAACATGAACATACCCTTTGGCCGTTCCGACAGCGATCTTCATCCGTATTTCCCAGGTCAATGGGCTGACCGGCCCGACGTCGCCGTGCAGCCACTGCTCCAAGTTGCCGTTTTCGACGAACTCGTAAAGGAGCATCCTGTGAACGCAAATTTATGGCGTTGCCAGTGATAGTGAGTATCAATCAGACTATCAGCAAGCATTTGTCAGTCCAGTGGCCGACAGTTATTCAGGTGAATTCACAAGTGTGGGTGCTCACCGTTTAGGGCCTTCCGCGCAGTACCCGATGAGACCGACAAGGTGCTTGTGCCGCACTTTGCCGATGGCTTCAACCTCCACCTTGAATTCCTTCTCCGCCTGACCCCTAAAACAAGTTATGATCTCAATCAACATGCCGATTAGTGAAGCGATCGTCATCAGAACATAAACTTCTAACCGCTGTCCATTTTATCTCTCGAGCTTTACCCTAAATGCCCAGCATGGTATGGTTGAGGTAAGAAACAACAATAACTGTTGCTTCTGTGACAATCTATCAGGAACCCACGTGCATGCATTTGATTCCCTTGAAAGCTAACACAGCTTCAAAGTTCATGGCACTGCATATTTTAGTTGGATAGATATATATGCCTACGAAGCTGAAAAGGAAAAGTTTGGTCGTCGCTTTGCCTTTCCCCTGCTTTATCTTTTCTTGAAAGAAAGGATTTTAATCCGTGGCCCATATGACTACCGACGAAGCTCAACCAACAAGTACGTAGATGGACATATACGGGCCATCACACAAAAGCACAAAAAGACCCACCTACTCATATCACAATCATACGTAGCCTTGAAAAACAAAATATATGTTTTTTTTTTGTAAATCATTGACTATAGTATATGGACATTGTGGGCATGCATACAGCATATACTACATTATATCCATGGATTCACAGGATCATCGAGATCAATAATGTCACAATCGTGCCACACACCATAGCAGGTGTGGACACGCCTGCTATGGCTATGATTTTCTATCCAGCCGAATTGTGTTCTTCGGTGACTTGTGAAGATTATTGTGAACCCCACTACTAACTTTAAAGTTCAATAGAGATACCAATGATCAAACCTTTTTTTTTTGTTTTTTGTCTTTTTGGCGGCAAAGACCAAAAGAACTCTCCAGTTATTAACCCTTTTCTCCTTGTTTGTGGAGCACTAAAAATTCAAAGAGTGCACTTCGAATCAGGGAAAAAAATGCTGCTATCACGAATGGTTAGTTGCTGAGCAGTCAATTGATTTAATGCAATTCACCTGTCTAGAACTGAAAACTCACATTGGTAACAAAAGTCAGAAGTATTGCTTTTAAGCTAATAAAAACATGTTTTACAAGCTTTTGTATATGACCATGATAGTAAAAGATTATCTTGAAGCCACATCAACAGCAAAGCTACAACCACCCCTGGGGTAATGTGACCAGTGACCAAGAAACGCATTCAGTCTAGGAAAGCATCAAACATGTACTGGGCCTTGTCCAAATCTTAGCGGCCTGCTCGGTTGGCTGATTCGTATAGTTGGCTGGCAGGTTTGTGTGAGAGAAAAATACTATTCAGACTAAAAATTTACGATCGTTTACGAGTAGCACTACGAACCCGTACTGTACCCATTCAGGCATTTACACCAGAAAGACAAGAACGAGGGAACATAATTGTACTGTGTACTAGGGCGGTTTTACACACGTCGATTCAGTAATTAGTAGATGCTCAAGTAATTAGCATTTTTTTATTCTGAAAGCGTACGACTGAGTGAGTTCGATGCCCTTTACGATGATCTTCTGGGATAGAAAAGAAAGATACCAGCAGTACAAAGGAAAAGGGACAGTGAGGAACAGAACACTCACTTGTGATCAAACAGGTCCTTGACCGCGACCACCTCGCCGCCGGCAAGGATGCCGCGGTACACCGTGCCGTAGCCTCCCTCCCCGACCACGTTCTCCGGGCAGAACCCGCCCGTGGCGACCTCCAGCTCCGTGAGGTCGTACCACCTCCCCCACCCCATCTCCATCTCCACCCCCGCCGCGGCCCCGCAGCCGCCGACGGCCCTGACCGCCACCGCCTCCGCCTTCCTCTTCACCGGCGACTCGAGCGAGCTCGCGGCCGCGGAGGAGATGGCCACGCCAGAGGAGGTGGCGGTGGCGGTGGCGGCCCCCGCCCCGGCGGCGCCCTGGTCCGCCCCGACCTTCTCCTTGCGCGCGGACGACGACGCCGCGCGGGAGGAGCCGAAGGCGGAGGACGGCGCGTGCTCGACGCGCGACAGGGAGGGCGGCCTGGCGCCCCGCCTGCGCGCGAAGAAGACGGCGGCGGCCACCGCGGAGAGGACGAGCAGAGCGACGAGTGCGGCGGCGGCCGCCACCGCGACGGGAACCGGCATGCCGAGGAGGGAAGAGGTCTTGGAGCTGGAGCCGCCGCCGTCGGCCTGGGCTGCGCCGACGCCGGAGTCGGCGGCGTCCATTGGCGGTTGGGAGCTCGGGGGCGGTGGGGCCGTCCCCGCCGGCTCCGACCCGTTAGGCGCAGCAGAGCGGGAGCAGAGGTGGTGGTGGCGAGGGAGTGGAGGGAGGCGGAGGCGGAGGCGGAGCGTGTCGCGGGCGGCAGCCGCTCTGTTTTATGGCGCTGTTGGAGTTTTTCGTCGTTGTGAACGTTGGCGGACTCGGTGTTCCGTGGGCCCGGCCCATCAATTTCATCTCAAGTCCTTTAAATCAGTTTTTTGCGCTGTTTTGGCCTAAAGAATGCAGGCATTTATAAGTTTATTATCATATATTATCCTAATTGGTACGAATGGACAGGGCAATTTCGCATATACGAGTCACCATTCGACAATAATTTAGCGCACTCGCATTCATGCAGGGCGCAGTGTGCTACTAATTTGCTAAGCGACGTCTAAACAGCAGCGCAACTACTCATACAAAACTGTTGTGTACACTGTACGACGGTGTAATGCATGCATGGCATGGGATACGCGTAATTGACATCTAAACAGAAAAGCACGGACGGATTTGATTTGTGACTTGTGAGGGCATGCAAATGATGGGATTATTTACATATTTACCATCATTATGACGTGAGTAGTATAAAAAGTATCATGTCAATAACTCATATATCAGTGATACGATATAAAATGCCCTCCGTAATAATAGTAAATATGTAAATGCCTCTAATTGCGGCATCGACCAGTGGTGGGCCAGGTGTACGGGTGGCGTACGGATTAGCTAGCCCTCGGGCCGTTCCACGGGAGGCGTGTAGTTTTGTTCCGGTGCGCGGCTATACGTGGGGCTAGCGCCTAGCGGTCGTTGGCCGGAAGCTGTCCCGTGAAGGCTCTGTAGCGCCCGTTGGCCTGTTTCTGGCGCGCTCGATCGATCGCCGGAGTCCGTTACGTTGCGTGCTCTTGCTGCTTCTGCGTAGCACCGCAGGCTGCTTACGAAGACTGCGTCCTGACGCAATGATGATGCCCGTCACGTGTGTACTTATACGTCTACAGTATACGACCGCTGGTAGCGTGTACTTCCGGTCTCCAGTGGTAAATTTGTAACATGGGGTCACTATCTATCTAGTCATTTGGACAGCTGAACTATACGCTCTGCCCTCCTTCACTCTGTTTGTTTGGCTTATGAGCAGTACTTTTTTCAGTCAACGAATGATATTTTTTTCTCACATCAAATTAGTCAATGATACTTTTAGCCACGGCTTATCAGCCAAATAAGCTCAAACGAACAAGGCGAACTTACTCCTTACATTATATAATCCGGGCAACTGGGGGCCTGGAACACACATGATGACGATGGTGGTGTACAATGGAGCAGTACACGTTTGAGCCAGCAGCTTCGCTTCAGCCTGCCGTATAGTCATATAGATACGCCTACGCCTACCTTATAAGTACATCTACAACAGCAACAAACGGCTCTGTGTTGCCGACAGTGGATAATCGTCGTCCGAGTCATTCCTGGTCCTCGCACAAAATTCGCCATCGATTCCTCCATCGCCGGGTCAATTCGCTCATTTAATCTCGCTCCTGTATCGCGGTCTCCTTTTCATGGGTCCCTTAATTAACAAAGGTGAATAAGCTTACGTACTCCTCTATGTTATAAATGATCATAGATTATTTACTGCTGACTGATTTAGTGTAAAAAAACACGATCGGTACTAAACCCCACATCCATCGGAGATCCTGCACCAGCAGCAGCCGGGAGGGAGGCCTAGCTAGACAGCGACAGACGAGTAAAGGCGACCTTGGATTGTCCTTTTGGATTAAGGCCACGTGTAGATGCAAAAAATTTTTTCTACTGCAGTACTTTCGTTTGTATTTGGTAAAAATTATTTAATTATAGATTATTTAGGCTTAAAAGATTCGTCTCACTAATTACGAGTAAACTGTGCAATTAGTTATTCTTTTTATCTATATTTAATGCTCCATGCATGTGTCACAAAATTTGATGTGATAGAAAATCTTAAAATTTTTGGATCTTGGGTGTGATCTAAACAGGACCTAAGAAGAGGCTTGGCCTGCACTCTGCAACGTTCAGGTTCTGTGAGGCAGGTTAAGAGGTCGCCGGGAAAGCGACGAGGCGACGCAGCGGCTCTGATCACGCCCGGTCCGTGCCTCTGCCGTCTGCCCTGCCCGCCGCGCCGGTTGATTGGCTTGGAAACCAAGCGTGCAAAAGAGTTCGGGAGGTGCGTGCGCCCATGCTTCCCACTTCCTCCCCATCAGGGACTTTCACGGCCTGTTCGTTTGGCCGTGGCTTATTATAAACGATTGTAAATTTTCAGTCAAAATATTATTTTTCTCTCACACAAACCAGCCAGCAGTACTTCTTTACGAACTAGCAACGATACGAACCAGCCAATCGAACAGGCTGCTAGTATATTCAAATCAAATTAGTACTACCATTACTGTTTGTGTTGCTCGTAATCAGTTCATTTTCGCAAAAGGAAATGGGCGATCATGTCACAACGTTGGTGCATGTCTCCGGTTGCCCTGGCAGCAGCTGGCTCCACCCAATTAAACTCGCACCACAAATTAATGTTTTTTTTTCAGAGGATCATGAAGTACCAGAAATTTGGAGAGTACTACTACTTGTTCTTGTATAGGCAAGTATAATTCAGGGTGAGCTATCCAGCTACGAATGATCACATGATCGATGTTTACGGCTTTTAATCATCGATCGGAATGGGAAACGTGGAATCTCTAGTGACACTCGTGGAATCTGTGTGCCGATCGATGCATTATGCAAGGCGGAGAAACGGCGACGTGAACACGCAATTAAAAGGATCACGAGACTCACATCATCAGGGCCGCGCCACGCTTGAAGGGTCACCGACGCCGCCATCTCCAGCTGCTGATTGGTTTGGTTATTATACATGGATGCGTATACATGTAGACAATGTTTGCTTCTCTTATAATTCGTTTTTTAACTTGTTTTTTCAGTTAGAACAGTATTTTTCTCTCACAACAAATCAGTCGAAACAGTATTTCGACTTATTTTTTCAGCGAAGCGAATGGCGCTGTAGATGTAGGGGTATGTACGACTCCATCGACGATCGACCCTATTGATTATTGACAGCCCGTGCACGCACTAACAAATCATCTCTTTGTGATTACCTGATTTGGGAATACGCAACAGATACAGTACTCCAGTAGTCGGCGGCTAGTCCTAGAACGACTGAACAGGTGGCGAAGAAGAACTGCGTGCAGCACGTAGTGTATCTGTGTATGCCTCGCCGGCACGTCGTGCGTTCATGATTATGGCATTGTTTAGATTGCAAATTTTTGTAATCTGGACACTGTAGCACGTTTCGTTTGTATTTGATAAACTTTGTCCGATCATGGACTAATTAGACTCAAAAGATTCGTCTCGTGATTTACAACTAAACTGTGTAATTAGTTATTTTTTTTACCTACATTTAATACTCCATGCATGTGTCCAAAAATTGATGTGATAGAGAGAGAGTGAAAAAACTTAGAATTTAGAGGCAATCTAAATAAGGCCTATGCCAACCTAACCAAGATTTACTAGCAACAGTGGCGGCCGCCGGAGCCCGGAGCGACACGTACGTCGCCACGTCGGCGTCATGCGCACGATGCCACAGGTGTCGATCGGTCGGCCCCGCCCGATTCACGCGGGCGGCGGCTGGGATAATTAATGACCGAGCTTGGAGGTAGCTCGATCCGGCAGCCAGGCCGGGGCGGTGTTGCGAACAGCGAACTCGTCCTACCTCCTACGCCTTTTTGCTCAGACGTGACTGTTCACTGGACCTTCCGGGTCTCTCTTTATTCCGCGGCCTCGCAATTAGTCGCGCCGTTCGGGATCAGATTGCCAACGATCATGATGATACCGCGTCTAGCCTGTTGGACAATTCGATTAGCAGTTCTCATTGTTTTTTCTTTTACTCCCTCTCGGTCTCAGTTTCTAGATTTCGTCTGAAACCACTTGTCTCACACTCTCACTCGTCTAGCCGGAGTAGGCGCAGGTGTGCACCAAACACTGCAGAGCAACACCAAGAGCTCAGACTTCACTGCTTGCTTTGGTAATGCATGTTACTACTAGCTGAAGCTTGAAGGTGAAGGTACGCGGCACACAGAGATTCTTGGCGTCTTTGTCAGTTCTTTACCCATCCCTGTCCCAGTGTCCCTTGCACTTGCACACATAGGAGTACCTGATGAATCCCTGCACTTGTCGCCTGAGGACTGAGGGGCATGGGCATCCACCAAGAGCAGAGTCCGCCTCTGCCTGGTAGTGGTTGGTGATCAGAGAGAGGCCAAGCTTTGTCTCGTCGATCTGCTCCCAGCGAGCGAGAGAGATGGAAACAAAAGGCTATAAGACGTTAGAATAATCTATGGTTTTCCTTACGTGAACATACAGTAAGTGAAGGCGACGCTGAAAAGATTTTCTGCTGTGATACTGTAGCCGCTGTTAGAGGCAGACGTCGAACGGCTCACCCGTCGCCCTGTAGCCATATGCAGGGACAGACGCAGAGGTCAGTCCTGCTGTGTTATACAGTTACTGTTGCACCATATGCGCTGTACTAGGACTAGATAGATAGAGTTGTATAAATAGACTATCACGGCAACTCAGTAAAGATAGTTCAGATTTGTCATATCTCATACAGGGCTTCGGCCAACGCTGGTGTCTTGTACTGTGTGTGTATGCTCTGTTCTTCCTCTTCTTCAACCTAGAGACATAGTGTGTGGGGACGAACAACGCTTGTTCGTGGTCGGCTTAGCTAGTGGGTGCTCGGAAACACTAGCGGGTGCTCGGCAAGACTGGTGAGTGGTTCACTCACCTGAGTCGGTGATCCTGTGGGCCAACAAGTGGTATCAGAGCCGTACAAGCGGCATCGCCAGACTAACCGCTGGCGATGACGGGCGGTTCGGAAATAGACGACAACAGTGACACTGCTGTGGCTGCCCAGCCACGACCTCCGTCGTTGTTCGCACAGTGCGAGAGGTCAGCGGTACCAGTTGGCCGACGCTAACTCTCACCAACTATGGAGAGTGGTCGGTGACCATGAAGGTCAAGCTCAGAGCCCGACGACTCTGGAATACTATTGACAAAGGCACCGACAATAAGGAAGATGACATGTCAGCGGTAGAGGCTATCCTCGCTGCTGTACCGGCTGAGTACAGGGAGCCGTTGGGGATGAAGAGCTCTGCTAAGGAGGCGTGGGAGCTATTGCGGTGATGTGCGTCGGTTTCGACCGGGCAAAGAAGGCGACGACCCAGCTTCTAAAGCAGGAGTACGCCAACCTCAAGTTCAAGGATGGTGAAACAGTGAAGGACTTCTCTCTCCGCCTATAGACTCTCATCAGCAAGCTGAAGAGCCATGGCGTCACCATCGACGAAGAGGAGGCGGTCTCTAAGTACCTCCACTCCATGCCGACAAAGTACATCTAGATCGCTCTCTCCATAGAGACGATGCTAGACTTGTCCACCCTCACCATTGAGGATGTGACAGCCCATCTGCGGGTGGTGCACGAGCGCCTAGAGCTGGCAACAACAACGAAGGACAGCGGTAAACTGCTGCTGACGGAAGCGGAGTGGGCTGCTCGAAGGAACTCCGGGAAGGCAGCCTCCTCCAGCCATGATGGCGATGGCAAGCGCCGTGGCAGGGCTTCTTCGGAGAAGAAGAAGTAGGTCGACCCAAACGCCTATCGGCGTTGTGGAAAGATGGGCCATTGGGCACGGGAATGCCCAAATCACAAGCAAAAGAAGAAGGCTGAGGCTCATCTAGCGTAAGCTAATGATGATGATGAGGCCACTATCCTGATGACGACGCTCTATACACTGCACGATGTCGAGGCTGAGGAGAGGGAAGAGGCGACGAGGGTGGAAGGACCTAGGAAGGCCCTAAAGACTGTCAACCTCGACGAACCAAACCCCAAGTCCACCTTAGACGTGTGGGCGCCGACCAGGAGCAGCGGTGGTATCTGGACTCTAGTGCCAACAACCATATGACGTCCTCCAAGGCATCCTTCTCCGAGCTCGACGACGATGTTACCGGTACCATGAAGTTTGGTGATGGCTCAAGGGTGGCAATCCAAGGGCACGACACCATCATCTTCAGGTGCCAGAATGGGGAGCACCGCACGCTAACGGATGTATATTACATCCCACAGCTGCGTTTCAGTATCATCAGCATTGGTCAGCTAGATGAGCATAGTAGCGAGGTACTGATCAAGGACGGAGTCCTTAGTATCAGAGACCAGGAGCAGTGACTTCTTGCCAAGGTGAAGAGGTCCCTGAACCGATTGTACCTGCTCGACCTAAAGGTAGAGCAGTCGATGTGCCTGGCGGCAAGGCACACCGAGGAACCATGGATGTGGCATGCTCGGTTCGAACATCTCAACTTTGACACGCTTGGTCGGCTAGAGAAGATGGTCCGAGGGCTACCCCACATTAAGCACGGAGGCGAGCTGTGTGACAACTGCCTGGTCAGGAAGCAGAGGAGGCTACCATTCCTAAATGCGGCCAAGTATCACGCGAAGGACGCTCTCGAGCTTATCCACGGCGACCTCTGTGGGCCGATCATGCCTGCTATAAATGGTGGTCGGTGGTACTTCCTCCTGCTCATGGATGATTGTAGTCGCTATATGTGGCTGCAACTCCTGATGAGCAAGGATGAAGCGGCGGCGGTGATCAAGAAGTTTAAGATGCGCACGGAGGCCAAGAGCGGCAAGAAGCTCCGCGTGCTGAGGACTGATCGCGGCGGCGAATTCACTTCGGTGGAGTTCACTACGTACTATGTAGATCAGGGTGTGGTGCGACACCACACCGTGCCATACTCGCCACAACAGAATGGCATGGTGAAGCGACAGAACCAGACGGTGGTCGGCATGGCCCAATCCATGATAAAGGCCAAAGGCATGCTGGCAAGGTTCTGGGGGGAGGCAGTGACCACGACGGTGTTTATCCTCAACCGCGCTCCGACCAAAGCCCTGACGAGCAAGATGCCATTCGAAGCTTGATATGGGCGCAAGCCGACCGTGTCCTTCCTCCGAACATTCGGCTGCATCGGCCACGTTAGGAAGACAAAGTCGAACCTCACCAAGCTGGAGGATAGGAGCACACCCATGGTGTTCCTGGGCTACGCGGAGGGTACCAAGACGTACTGGCTCTATGACCCACACGGAGACAAGGTGCTTGTCTCGCGCGACATCATGTTCGACAAGAAGTCAGCTTGGGACTAGAGCAGTCCGAGCATGAGGGAAGCTGGCGGCTTCACCAGCATCTTTGTCATCGAGCACTTGGTCATCCATGATGGTGGAGACGCTGGGAAAGAGATGCCGAGCACTTCGGGAGGAGAGCCGAGCACTCTAATGGTAGAGCCAAGCACTCCTAGGGCAGTGCCGAGCATTTCAGAAGGGATACCGAGCACTCTGAGAGGAGTGCCGAGCACTCCTAGAGAGATGTCGAGTATGCCAGGAGTGGCATTAAGAGGTTCTACAGTGGTGGCGACCACTCTAAGATGGGTGCCGAGCACTTTTGTGGTGGAGCTAAGACATCTTGTAGTGATGCCAACCACTCCAAGACCGAGGCTGAGCACTCCTACAATGGTGCTGAGCACTATAGGAGTAGTGACGAGCTGTCCAGAACTAGTGTCGAGCACTACAACCAGGGTGCCAAGCGCTCAAGGTGATATGCCAAGCACTTCGGCGAAACAGGGAACTCCATCGACGCCGATCGAGTTTGTCTCACCTCCAAGTGACATCACTGAGTTTGTGGATGCCTTCCACGAATTTGAGGAGGTGCGGTTCCACAGGCTGGACGACATCGTCAGCTGCACAGGACCCTTAGGACTAGTTGGTCGGCTGCTCAATGACATAGAGCTACTGCTCGTCAGTGCAGAGGAACCACCCACGTTTGTGCTGGCCGAGCGAGATGAAAACTAGCGATGGGCAATGCTGGAGGAGATGAAGGCGATCGAGAAAAATGAGACATGGCAGCTCATCGATCCACCTCTAGGATACCATCCGATCAGCCTAAAGTGGGTGTATAAGGTCAATCAGGATGAGCTCGGTGCCATTGTCAAGCACAAGGCGTGCCTCATCGCCTGAGGCTTTGTTCAGCGCGAGGGCATAGACTTCGAGGAGGTCTTTGCGCCAGTAGCGCGTATGGAATCGGTCCGTTAGCTACTAGCCTTAGCAGCAACAAAGGACTGGTGCGTCCATCACTTGGATGTTAAATCGGCCTTCCTCAATGGCGAGCTCGCGGAGATGGTCTTCGTCAGGCAACCTCTAGGTTTCACCATCAAGGGAGAAGAGCACTAGGGGCTCTAACTACGCAAGGCGCTCTATGGGCTACGATAGGCCCCATGAGCATAGAACGCCAAGCTTGACGCCATGCTGGGTGAGCTTGGGTTTCAGCGGTGCACAACCGAGCACGTGCTCTACACAGGGATGTGGATGACTTGATCATCACCGGCACACACACGGAGGACATCGGCAACTTCAAGCGTGAGACGGCGGCTGATTTCCGAATGAGTGATCTCGGTGCACCCTCCTACTACCTCGTCATTGAGGTAAGATAGTGGAAGGAGGAACTCATGCTCGGTCAGAGCACGTATGCCTCCAAACTATTGGAGCGAAGTGGCATGGCTGAGTGCAAGCTGTGCGTGACTCCTATGGAGGAGCGGCTGAAGCGAACGAAAGGCCAGCACCGCGGCGAAGGTGAATGCAATACTCTACTAGAGCATTGTCGGTGGTTTGTGCTACCTAGTCCACATAAGGCCGGACATTGCGTTCACCGTGAGCTACGTCGATCACTTCATGGAGGATCCTAGAGAGGATCACTGGGCTACGGTGAAGCGGCTACTGCGCTACATCAAGGGAACGATGGATCAAGGGATCATCTTTCCCAAGACCGGTGGGAGTAGGCTACAGCTCACTGTGTTCAGCGTTGCATACATGGCGGGGGACATCAATGGATGACAGAGCACCTTTGGCGTGCTCGTCTTCCTCGGGTCGACCCCAATTTCATGGTCATTGCTGAAATAAAAAGTGGTGGCGCTATCTACGTATGAGGCAGAGTATGTAGCGGCGCCCACATCGACGTGCCAAGTTGTGTGGCTGCGTTGGCTGCTAGGTGAGCTGACCGACATGGAAGCTCACCCACCAACATTGATGGTGGACAACTAGCCCGCCATTGCCCTTGTGAAGAATCTAGTTCTACATGACCAGAGCAAACACATCGACGTGAAGTTCCACTTCCTCAGGGACTATGTCGATGGAGGGTAGATCATCATCGAGTTCATCGAAACTGGTCGGTAACTTGCGGACGTCCTCACCAAGCCGCTTGGACGTCTTCGACTCACGGAGCTAAAGGAGATGATCGGCATGGAGGGGATACAAGGGATAGTAGTAGGATTAGGAGAAGAATTGTTAGAATAATCTACTACTTTACTTGTGTGAACACATAGCATGGGAAGGCGGCACCAAAAAGGCTCCCTGTTGTGATACTGTAGCCATTGTCGGAGGCAGGCGCCGAACCATTCACCTGTCGCCCTATAGCCACATACAGGGACAGGCACAGAAGTCAGTCCTGCTATGTTATCTAGTTACTGTCGTAGCATATGCGCTGTACTAGGACTAAATAGATAGAGGCCCTGTTCGCTGGGAGGAATCTGGATGAATCTGGAGGAATTTATGAGAGCATGAACAATGTTTTTTCATCCGGGAATAGTGTTTTCTGGCTGGTTTCTATACCATTCGAACGGCCCTAGAGTTGTATAAATAGACTACCATAGTAACTCAGTAAAGAGAGTTCAGATTTGTCTTCTCCCATACAAGGTTTCAACCAACGCTGGTGTCTTGTACTACGTGTGTATGCTTTGTTCTTCCTCTTCTTCAACCTAAAGCAATAGTGTGTGAGGATGAACAACGCTTGTTCGTGGTCGACCTAGCTAGTAGGTGCTCGACAACTGTGGGGTGTATGACCCCGGATACCCATGGTCGACCACATGGGCTACGACCCTAGGGGTGGCCCAGCTCACAAGAAGAAGCCTTGCGGGGCACGACTCTACTCGGCGCCTTCCGTAAGATATCAGGAAGATATCCTAAAGATACTACGAGATCTGTTAGGATATGTATGATCCCAAGATTCCTATAATCAGTTATTACCTTCCGGTTAACTCTTAGATCTAACCGACTTATAACCCTACCTCCCGGACTATATAAGGCGGGCAGGGACCCCCTCTAAAATCACGTCATATCATACGATAGCTATTACAAACTAACAGACCACAGGAGTAAGGTATTACGTCATACTGACGGCCTGAACCTGTCTAACTCGTGTGTCTCTATTCCCTTCTTGTTCTTGATCTTGCGCTCCCCTGTCGATCAATCTACCTTCGTGGGATACCCCTCGGAGGACTACCGACGATATTCTATCGACAGTTGGCATGCTAGGTAGGGGTGTGCATGCTGTTTCCTTGTCGAACAAGATGGCTTTTTCTGTAGGCTCTTCGTCCCTTCCGCAGCCCGACCAAATCTTTATGGTCGGATCCATCTCGTGGGTCATCAATGCTGATAGAGTTGGAGAGCTCCTCGAGCCGGGGCAAATCATTTCTGCGCCGGCCACCCCCACACCTACAACTGCAGATCCGATCTCGGAGCCGATTCTAAGATCTCCTTTGGCAACAACTCGTTGTCCGCTTCCTCGCTACCAGAGGAGGCCGATCAACAATAATGATCTGATCAAATCCATCGATCGGGTCGGACTAAAGCTCACCGATTGTCTCTCCATCGCCAAATTGGCACTGGACACTCTGGTTCAGTGCCGACCACCCTTAGATCCAGATCTATTGGAGGCTGCTTGGGAAACCGCGGGGGCCATGGCCCTACCCTTCGAATTCACCAATGCCGTCGCCGCTTACCAACAGGCCCTAAGGGGCAAACTCGCCGACCAGGTCACCGTCCAACTTTCACCAACCATCAACATGCTACACTTAGGCCAGAGCCCCGGGGCGCACCTCCAAACCATCCCAGAAGGAGCTCCAGGCTCCAAGTCTCAGGGCTCTACGGAGACCCTCGCCAAAACCACCTTCGATCAATTTCTCCTTCCACCCTTCTGAGGTGGTGCGATCTTCAATGTCAGCATCGACAGTCCTCCCCGGAACGGCGAAATCAAGGAGGAGCGCGCTGCTCGGGAGAACTAGAATGTCAACCACGCGCAACGACAAGAAAATGAGGCAGCCATCATGAGGGCTGACGCTACTCGGAATAATCGGCTCGACTCTCAGGGAAGACCACTCCTGCTCTACCGTGACCTTGATGAAGAATTCCTCCACGTCGACGGCCATGACGTCTTCAAGACTCCAAGCACCAATTTGGCAGTAGCCACCAACGAGCTCGCTCATTTCCCTCAAACGCCCAAGCTCGCTAAGATGACTGCCATGCTTAAAGTGGGTCACTGTCAGGTCAATGAGATCCGCGAGGATCAGAGACCTTCGTGCTCTACGAGCACGATTCACCGATCAGCTACGCTGAGGTCTAATCATCGCCCAAGTCAAAGCCATCTCGCCGACCAATCCCTACCTCTCTAGGGGGGACCTAGGGGGCATCGCGCCGAACACCATCGCCAGCATGACCAGGAGGTCAAATAGGATGCTAGAGTACATCTTAGCAACCTCCGAGATGCACGGCGGCATATCGAGCAACGTCACTTTAGTCGCCATGAAGACAAAGTACGTCACCGTTAGGATTATGAAAAGGAGTACGGTAACCCAGATTCAGCCCTCGAGTCTATCCTTGACCACAATGCCATAGACTACGGTGTCGACAACCCTGAGGGGCCTTCGACTTTCACAAGGGCACTCCGGATGCTTTGATGGCCCTGTGGTTTTAAGATCACCGGGGTCGAGCCCTATGAAGGAAGAATGAACCCAACTCAGTGGCTGCAGGCCTATGCCACTGTCGTCCGTGCCACGGGAGGAGACACCAGTGTCATGGCAAATTATCTCCCTGTTATGCTCATGCCACCCGCCATGAGCTAGTTCACCAGCCTTGTGCCGGATTCCATCGACTCATGGGAAGAATTGAAGAAAGTCTTCACCGACAACTATATGGCCACGTGTACTCGACCCGGCACGAAGCATGATCTTAGCCGCATCAACTAGAAGCCATCCGAGCTCCTCCATAGCTACATCCGGCGTTTCTTCGAGATGAAGAATTCTATCCCTAACATCACAGAAGCTAAAGTCATCACCGCCTTTATCCGAGGACTCCACCATCGCGAGCTTCGCTCCAAATTCAACCGTAAGCCACCGACCGGTATCAGTGAAATGATAACTACCGCCAATGAGTATGCCGATGCAGAGGAAGACAAGGTGCGCTTCAACGAGGATGTAGGCACTCAGCAACCACCTCACCAATATGACAATCGCCCCAACGACTGACGTCACAGCGACCGCCGTCCCAACGACCACAGCTATCATCGCGAAAGCGGCCGTGAGCGAATAGGAGGACACAGGCCTAGCCAAAATCACTGTCGCCAGCCAGAGCACATCTTCGCCGCTGTTAGTCAACCTCGCGCCAAGCGTAACTATGATGAGTAGTACCAAAAGATCCTCGATGGCCTATGCCCTCTTCACAAGAACGTCAAACACAAGATGAAGGACTGCATTGGTTTGGCTAGGGAGTCTAGGACAAGAGGCTCGATGATGACGCAAACGATGGAGCCAGAGGTCACCGGCCACCTGGGAACAACAACAATGCCTTTTAGGACCATGATAAGGTGGTCGCCACCATCTTTGGGGGCCTCACCTCCACTGAGAGTCAAAGGGAACAGAAGCTTGCCGCTTGATGAGTGCTCGCTGTCGCTTCAGAAGAAACTACCACTGACCCCAGCTATCGCCCATTGTCTGAGGTCCCCATCACCTTCAGCAGGGCCAACCAGTGGGCAGACATACCATATATAATGCGTTTCCCCTCATCCTCGATGCAACCATCCAGAAGGTGCTCTTCAGAAAAGTCCTTGTTGATGGTGGCAGTGCTTTGAACCTACTCTTCGACGGAGCCCTAAGGGAGTTGGGCCTCGCGATATCAGATCTCACACCCCTCAGACTCCTCCTTCTAGGGTGTGGTACTTGGAAGGGCATGCAGACCACTTGGAGAGATCACCCTACCAGTACAGTTCGGCACGGCAAGCAACTACCGCGTCGAGCATATCAACTTCTACATCACCAACTTCGACACCGCCTACCACGCCATACTTGGCCGGTCAGCTCTAGCCAAATTCATGGCCATACCACACTACGTGTATTTGGTGTTGAAGATGCCTTCGCCTGTAGGAGTCCTGGCTCTGCGGGCCAACATTTCTGTTGCCTATGCTTGCAAGACAAAGAGTCTCACTCTCGCTGAAGCCACCGACCTCTCCATCTAGATGGCTAGCGTGGTCGCCAAAGCCAAGACAGTACCTGCCGATGACATGGAGATTCTAGAGCTAGAGCTTCCCCGTGCCTCCACCAAGTTCAAGGAAGTCAAGGAGGTTGGCCTTAGCCTCGACGTCGCCTCCAAGACCGTGAAGATTAGGGCTCACCTTGACCCCAAATAGGAAGGCGCGCTCGTCTCCTTCCTATGTGCCAACGCTGATGTGTTTGCTTGGAAACCTATAGACATGCTAGGGGTACCACGGGAGAAAATCGAGCACTCCTTGAATGTCTCACCAACCGCCAAACCGATCAAGCAGAAACTCCACCGATTTGTGCCAGACAAGAAGGAGGCTATTAGGGTAGAAATAAAACGGCTCTTAGCTACTGGGTTTATTAAAGAAGTGTATCATCTAGATTGGTTAGCAAACCCTATTCTCATTTGAAAAAAGAATAAAGAATGGAGAATGTGCGTTGATTATACTGATCTCAACAAACACTGCCCTAAAGACCCCTTTGGCTTGCCTCGGATAGACGAGGTTGTAGACTCTACCACCGGCTATGAACTACTCTCTTTCCTTGACTATTACTCTGGCTATCATCAGATCTCCCTCAAGGAAGAAGACCAGATAAAAACGTCGTTCATTACACCTTTTGGTGCGTACTGCTACAAAACTATGTCCTTCGGACTCAAGAACATCGAGGCTACCTATCAAAGGGCCATTCAGATGTGCCTCGACCAGCAGATCGGCCGCAACATCAAAGCCTACATCGATGACATGGTCGTCAAAACCAAAACAACCGACAACCTTATCGCCGACCTCGAAGAAACCTTCGCTAATCTGAACAAGTACTGATGGAAGCTGAATCCTTCAAAGTGCATCTTTGGAGTTCCATCCGGTATATTGCTGGGCTACATCATCAGTGCTCGAGGCATCGAGCCTAATCATGACAAGGTCTCCGCCATCACTAATATGAAACGGCCAACATGTGTTAAGGATATATAAAAGCTTACAGGTTGCATGGCTGCTTTAAGCCGCTTCATATATGCCTCGGTGAAAAAGGGCTACCTTTCTTCAAGCTCCTCAAGGCCTCTGAGCACTTTTCCTGGTTGGAGGAGGCAGACTCAGCTTTCGAGTAGCTCAAGTTGTTCTTAACAAGGCTGTCGATCATGACAACACCAAGGCTAGATGAGACTCTGCTAATATACATCGCCGCCACTTCTCGCGTCATGAGCACAGCTATCGTCGTCGAACGCGAGGAAACCAAGCATGCTTACAAGATGCAATGTCCGGTCTACTTTATTAGTGAAGTACTTAATGAGCCAAAAACTTGTTATCCTCAGGTACAAAAGCTGTTATATGCAATTCTAATTACGTCGCACAAGCTCCAACATTACTTTGAATACTATAAGATCGCCATGGTCACTGAGTTCCCCTTGGGGGACATTCTTCGCAACAAAGAAGCCAATGGCCGCATCATTAAATGGGCTGTTGAGCTTGGCACCTATTCCATTGAATTCAGAAGCAAACCTACCATTAAGCCACAGGTGCTCACTGATTTCATCGCTGAATAGACTGAGATCCAAGAGCCCATCGCCGCTGCTTGCCCCGAACACTAGGTGATGTATTTCGACGGTGCCCTTAACATCAATGGTGCTGGTGTGGGTATTCTATTCATTATACCGACCAAGGATAAGCTACGTTATGTTCTTTGGATACACTTCTCGGTCTCCAACAACGCCGCAGAATATAAAGCATGTCTCCATGGTATTCGTATAGCCATCGAGCTCGGCGTTAAACGCCTAATGGTGTACATGGACTCCACATTGGTTATCAACCAGCTCAACAAAGACTGGTCCTGTTCCAGCGAGAAGATGAATGCTTACTACGCTGAAATCAGAAAGCTTGAAGGAAAATTCTATGGTATCGAATATCACCACGTGGTACGTGACCAAAATCAACTCGCCAATCACTTATCCATGCTCGGTTCTTCTCACACCGTGATTCCACCGGGGGTTTTTATTCAAGATCTCCAGGCACCATCCATCAAAGAAGATAAGGAAGTTGAAGAAGTTCTCCTAGCCGAGCAGTTGGTACTTGCGGTACTTTTGCCGGTCGCCGATTGGAGGGAGCAATTCATCAAGTACCTCATCAGTGCCGAGGTACCTGCAGACAAGACTAAAACTGAACGCCTAGTTCATCAGAGCAAGCTTTACATGCTGGTGGATGACAGCTTGATGAGGAAAAGTGCCAAGGAAGGGATACTGCAGAAATGCATCACCTAAGAGAAGGGAGCGAAGCTGCTTCTTGAAATTCACTCTAGTTCCTACGGCAACCATATAGCCTCGAGAACATTGGTCAGCAAGGCTTTTCGAGCTAGTTTTTATTGGCCCATAGCCATCGCTGATGTAGAAGATCTCATCCGATGATGTGAAGGATGCCAATTTTTGCTAAGCAAATACACGTGCCCGCGCAAAAGCTGCAAACCATCCCAGCTTCCTGGCCCTTTGCATGCTGGGGACTGGACATGATCGAGCCTTTCAAGCCAGCACCAGGTGGTTTCCGGTACGTGTATGTTGCCATTAACAAGTTCTCCAAGTGGATTGAATATAAACCACTCGTCTCGGCTACTGCAAAGAAGGCAGTTGAGCTCTTTGAAGATATCATCCACAGATTTGGTCTACCAAACAGCGTCATTGTAACACCTCGGTGTTAAGCATGCACTAACATTACATCCCATGAGCATAATCATCATCACCTTATGCATAAGCATCATTCATGCATTTCATTTCGAAAGAAATGAAGTATCATTTCATGTGGTGCTTAAATTGATTGAAATCCAGTATGTTTAAAACACTGTGAAATGCCATGCTCATGTTTGGATGCCATGATTACTTGTTTTGATCACTAAATTAACTTGGAAATATTTAGGATGCAATTTGGAGCAAAGTTTATATTCAAAGTTTTGCCAAATTATGCTTTTAAAATAATTCTTAAAAATTAGGGTTTTGGGATTTAATTTACTTTAAATCTATAGTTCAAAATCTATATGAAATTTGACTTTGGTCATAAAAGTAAAGTTGTAGAGAATAAATTTTTGAGCAACTTTTATTTTTGGGCCAAAGTTTGAAACTGCTTTGAAATTGCTCAAAATTTGCATTGAATGAAATAGGAATAGAAATTTACTTGAAAAAAATCACATTTTCACTTTATGGGCCGCCGCCTTGCTTTCGGCCCAGTTCGCGATGCCGGCCCGGCCTGCCTCCGCGCTGGCCCGCTCGCTCGCTCGCTCGCTCACCCACGCCGTGCTCGACCGGTGACAGAGCGAGCATGCCACGTGGCCGCCATGCGCCAGCGAAGCTCGCCGCGCGTCGCAGCCGGCCTGCCTCACCCTCCACGCGCGCGCCTACATCTGCCGAGCAGCGTCTGCCTCCCCTCCTCCATCTCATTTTCTCTCTTGCTTGCTCAGCAACAGCAATAGCCACAGCGCACGCCCGCCTTCGCCACCGCGCGCCACGCCTCGCCGGAACTCGCAATAGCTCACCGTCGACCCCTCTATCTCGCCCGCAGCTCCGCCTCCACATCGCGCAGCCTGTGCTCGTCTCTATTCGACGTGGTAAGGCTCGAGCCGGCCGCTATTGCTCGCTGGAGCATGGCCGAGCTCACCGGAGAGCTCCGCTCCCATGGGCACCCCCTCTCCGCTCCACCTTTCTCCTTCCTTTTGCGCGCGTAAGCACCGCCTTGCCCTCGTGAACCTCGAGCGCTCCTCCCCGTGCCTTGCCGTGGCCGGAGTTGGCGTACCGCCGACGAGCCACGCCTCTGCTCTGCCATGCGCACCACCGAGCTTCCTTTCGAGCTCCTCCAGTGCCCGTTCTTGGTGCATCAGGTCCACCTCGTTACGGAGAGCCCTTGGTGGTGACCTTACCGCCAGCGAGCTCACTGGCGGCGAACGCCGGCCGGTCAGCGACGGCCCTGCTCGGCTCCGACTGACGCGTGGGCCCAGTTTAACCAAGGGTCCTGCCTGACAGCCCCTCTGGGTGCACTGCACCGGGTGCACCTAGCGGTTTTGGGTTGGTGGAATTTCAGTGTTAAAGAAAATGAATTCAAAAATTGATTTAAAAAGCTTGTAAAATGTATATCTCCAGTTATATTGCTCCAAAATGGTGAAACAAATTTTGTTGTGCTTCTTGTCACTAGATCTACATGATAAAAATATTGCATGTCATTTTTTAGATACTTTTCTGTGGAGTTTTATTTAATCATTGAAATTGCTATTTTCTTGAGAAAGGCATAATAAATCATAGAAAGATCAGAAAAATATGATTCCAAGTTTGTTACTCTTCTTGTGTAATGTACTTTCTATGAAAAATATATGCCATGCATGTCCTGTAGAAAAATTATGAGGTGTAGTTCAAGTGCCTTTAATGGCTAATTTTTGTTATTTTTGCTAGAGAGCAAAATTTGTATAAAACATGCATGTGATAACTTTTGTGCAGTGATTATTTACTGTGTAGAATATAGGAAAAATATTACATCTGTTGTTTGACACTTTTCATAATACAAAGTATTTTCAGGTTCATAATTAGGTCCTAGCTTGTCATTTTTGTGTAGGCTATTCCACTTATCCAAATGCCATAAAAATCTGATTGTAGACTACTTAGGGTAGTACTATGCTATGGTAATTTTCTAAGATTTTTCTATGCTATAGAAATAGATGTTGCTATTCAAACCTATTAATAATTAGGGTTTAATCGAATGTTGCTTTATGCATGATTAAGAAATTAGTGAAGCTTTGGTGTATCTTTGAAGCATTTAATGAGATGTGTTGACTTAGCATATTAGTAGTAGAAGAGAATGCAGTAGATAACATGCGCTTATAGTACATGTTCTTGGATGATGTTGACTACCTGGCATGCAAGCATATTCATTGTGTTCATTTCATCCGATGCACCTTTTGCATAAGCACTTATGCACCTGCATCATATAGTATCGCAAACCGAAAGCACGGTCGTCATACCCGAGGAGCCCAAGGAGCAGCTCGAGGTGCAGCCACAGGAAGTGTCCAAAGTAGACGAGGAGGACGTTGAGGAACTTCCAGAGTACCCCGATCACCGCCCGAGCTCCTTCGAGAGAGGCAAGCCCCGGAGCATTTTCTCCCCGGTTTGCGATTATTAATTAATGCTTTATTTTAATTAATGCATTACGTTCAGGAGTTGTTTGCAACCGTTGCTGCATTATACCTTGTCTACCTTTGTTTTACTACATCCTTATTACCCTAGTATCTGTAGTTGAGTCAATGCTTAGTTGGCTTAGACCGGTAGAAGTCGGGTGATTTCCTGTCACCTGCGAGCTATAGGTGGTTACCTGGATCTGCTTGGATAACTATGTAGTCATGGTATAACTAAGTGTTAATTGAAGTTGAGACCGGATGGAGACTTACAGAGTTTTGGACTGTAGTGCTTTTCGTCTGTGTCGATTAAGGATCGACCGTTGTTGGGCCTCGAGTCATGTTGAACGCATGCCTTATATTTAGCTGGCCGAATAAAGTACCTTTCGACCATGAAGCTGGGAGATTATTCGGGCCGAGTAGATTGCCCACAGCGCACTGTACCGGAGCAGGTGTGGTAGGACATGGGGGCGTGATGATAAGACCGAAAGGCAGTCGGTCGGCCCTTGGGTACATGTGGTTCCTGGCAAACTCGAGATTTTTCCTGGATAGTTGACTCGGTGACCGATACCTCACTTTAGCGGGTGAGTGAGGTTTGTGTAAGGAATAAATCACCAACTGGTTAGGAATCGATTCGAATCGCCATCGCTCCTGGATAGTGAGCACTTGACTTGAGTGACTTCATCATAGTAATATTGATGGAACACTTGGACAGTTATAATGAATATGACATTATGGAAGTTGTTAATGATCATTGGTTATCATTATTTGCTTAATCACATGCTTGCTCTAGTATAGGTGCAAATGTAGTCGACAGGTTAATAATAATTAACTTGACAATAATGCTTTTGGAAAGGTTCTTAAAATGCTAAAAATGCCTCTTTTTGCAAATGAGTCAGCTACCCTACTATAAAGCCCTTCATAATCCTTGGTGTCACTTAATTTTTGGTTATGTCGGGTAAGTCTAGCTAAGTACCTTCTTGTACTCAGGGTTTTATTCCCACTTATTGCAGATGGGCAGATGTGGGGGGTACGACCCCGGATACCCATGGTAGGTCACATGGGCTATGCGTCCAGGGGCGGCCCAGCCCATAAGAAAGAGCCTTGCAGGGCATGATTCTGCTCGACGACTCCCGCAAAGCACGGGGAGGATATCCTGAAGATGTTACGAGATCTGATAGGATACGTACGATCCCATGTTTCTTGTAATCTGTTATTAGTTTCTGGTTATCTCTCAGATCTAACCGACTTATAACCTTGCCCCCCAGACTATATAAGGCAAGCAGGGACCCCCTTCAAAATCACGGCAAATCATACGATAGCTAATACAAACCAACAGACCACAGGAGTAAGGTATTACGTCATACTGACGGCCTAAACCTATATAACTCGTGTGTTTGTGTTGCCTTCTTGTTCTTGATTACACGCTCCTCTGCCGATCAATCTACCATCGCGGGGTGCTCCTCGGTGGACTGCCGACGATATTCTATCGATTGTTGGTGTGCCAGGTAGGGGTGTGCATGTTGTTTCCTTGTCGAACAAGATGGTTTTTTCCATAGGCTCTTCGTCCCTCCCGTAGCCCGGCTAGATCTTCATGGTCAGATCCATCACATGGGTCATCAATGTCGATGGAGTTGGAGAGCTTCTTGAGCTGGTGCAGATCCATTCTGCGCCAACCACCCTCGCACCTGCAACCGTAGATCCAATCTTAGAACCACTTCCGGGGTTGACTTCATCAGCCACTCGCCGCTCGCTTCCTTGCTATCAGAGGAGGCATGTCAACAATGATGATCTGATCGAGTCTATCGATCAGGTCAGCCTGAAACTCACCGATTGCCTCTCCATTGCTGAGTCGGCTCTGTACACTCTTGTTAAGCACCGAGCACCCTCAGATCCTAATCTGTCGGTGTTCAATGCTCAGCAAACTTCAGGGCTCGTCGCCCTGCCCTTCGGGCTCGTCAACAACGCCGCTACGTATCAGGGCACCCTGAGGGGCAAATTCACCGACCAGCTCACCGACCAGCTCCCACCAACCGTCAACATGTTGCACGCTAGCTAAGGTCCTGGAACATCCCTCCAAACCATCCTAGAGGAAAATTCGGACTCTGAGTCTCAAGGGTCCACGGAGCCCCTCACCGAGACCTTCATCGGGCAACCTCCTCTCCCGCCTTTCTGGGGTGACACAATCTTCAACGTCAGCATCGACAGCCCTCCTCGGAATAGCGAAATAGATGAGGAACACGCCGCCCGAGAAAATAGGAATGCCAACTGTGCGCAACACTGTGATAACGAATGCACCATTGCAATGGCCGAGGCCGCTCGCGATAACCAGTTTGATTCGCAGGGAAGGCCCCTCCATCGCAACCTCAACGAAGAATTCCTCCACGTTGACGGCCATGATGTCTTCAAAACTCTGAGCGCCAATCTGGTGGTGGCCACCAATGAACTTACACACCTCCCGTAGACGCCCGAGCTTGCCAAGGTCGCCGCTATGCTAAAAGCGGCACATTGTCAAGTTAATGAGATCCGAGAGGTTCAGAGACCATCATGCTCCACAAGTGCGGTTCGCCGATCAGCCGATCCTAGATCTAATTGCCGCCCCAGTCAAAGCCGTTTCGCTGTCCAATCACTACCTCCCTAGGGGGGAGTCAGAGGCCACCACGCCGAGCATCATCGCCAGCACAACCAAGAGGTTGAACAAGACACCCGAGTGCACCATAGTAACCTTCAGGATACACGACGGCATATCGATCAACACCGCTTCAGGCGCCATGAAGATGAAGTGTGACACCGCCAAGATTATGAGCAGGAGTACGGTAACCCAGACTCAGCTCTAGAGCCGATCATCACCGGCAATACTGCTGATATCGGCACCGACAACCCGGAAGGGCCCCCTGCGTTCACTAGGGCGCTCCGAACGCTCCAGTGGCCCCATGGTTTCAAAATCACTAGGGTCAAGCCCTATGAAGGAAGGATGAACCCAACTTAGTGGCTACAGGCTTATGCTACCATCGTCCGTGCCGCCAGAGGAGACACCAACGTCATGGCAAATTATCTCCCCGTCATGCTTACGCCAGCCGCCATGAGCTGGTTCACAAGCCTTGCCCTAGACTCCATCGGATCTTGGGAAGATCTGAAGAGAGTTTTCATCGACAACTACATGGCCACATGTAGGTGGCCGGGCACCAAGCATGATCTCAACCGCATCAACCAAAAGTCATCCGAACTACTCCGTAGCTACATCAGACGCTTCTCTGAGATGAGGAATTCTATTCCCAACATCACAAAAGCCGAAGTCATCACCGCCTTCGTCCGAGGACTTCATCATCGTGAACTCCATTCTAAGTTCAACAAAAAGCCTCCTACCGACATCGGCGAGATGATCACCACCGCCAACCAGTACGCCGACGCCGAGGAAGCGGAGGTGCATTTTAATGAAGATACGGGCACTAATCGCCCGCCTCGCCGCCACGACGACCGCAACGACAATCGACAAAACAACATTCGCCACCACAATGACCGCAACGACAACCGACAATACAATGATCGCCGCTACGATGACCATAGTTTCCATCGGGACAGCGGACGAGATCGGCTAGATGGATTCAAGCCTGATCAGAATCGTCGCCACTGACCAGATAACTTTGTTGCCAATGTCAATGAGCCGCACGCAAAGCGTAACTACGATGAGTAGTATAAGAAGATCCTCGATGGACCGTGCCCCCTGCACAAGAACACCAAACACAAGATGAAAGATTGCCTTGGTTTGGCTAAGGAGTTCTAGGAGAAAAAGTACAACGACGACAATGGTGGGAACAGAGGACGCCGACCACCTAGGGATAATAACAATGCCTTCCAGGACCATGACAAGGTGGTCGCCGCCATCTTCGAGGGTTTCGCCGCTAACAAGAGCAGAAGGGAACGGAAGCTCACCGCCCGATGAGTGCTCACCATCGCTTTAGAGGAAACTACCGCCAACCCCAGCTATCGCCCGTGGTCTAAAATCCCCATCACCTTCAGTAGGGCCGACTAGTGGGTGGATATACCCTACACAGGGCGTTTTCCCCTCGTCCTTAACACGACTATCCAAAAGGTACTCTTCAGAAAAGTCCTTGTCGACGGTGGAAGCGCTTTGAATCTACTCTTCACTGAGGCCCTATGGGAGCTCGGCCTTAGGACAACAGACCTCACGCCCTCAGACTCCTTCTGGGGTGTGGTACCTGTCAGGGCATCCAGACCACTTGGGGAAATTACCCTACTAGTACTATTCGGCATGACAACCAACTACCAAGTGGAGCATATCAACTTTTATGTTGCCGACTTCGACACCGCCTACCATGCCATACTAGGGCATCCGGCTCTAACCAAGTTCATGGCCGTTCAGCACTACGCATATTTGGTGTTGAAGATGCCTTCGCCTATAGGAGTCCTGTCTCTGTGGGCCAACCTCTCCGTCGCCTACGCCTACAAGACAGAAAGTCTCGCCCTCGCCGAAGCCACCGACCTCTCCATCCAGATGGCTAGCGTGGTCACCGAAGCCAAGACGGCATCTGCTGACGACATGGAGATCCCAGAGCCTCCCCGTGCCTCCGCCAAGTCCAAGGAAGTCAAGGAGATCGGCCTCGGCCTTGATGACCCTTCCAAGATGGTGAAAATTGGGGCTCACCTTGACCCCAAATAGGAAAGCATGCTCGTCTCCTTCCTACATGCCAACGCCGATGTGTTTGCTTGGAAACCTACAGACATGCCGGGAGTACCGCGGGAGAAGATCGAGCACTCCTTGAATGTCTCGTCGACCGCTAAACCGAACACGCCTACAATCGCCGCCACCTCTCGCGTTGTCAGTACGGCTATTGTTGTCGAACGCAAGGAAGCCAGACACGCCTACAAGGTGCAACATCTGGTCTATTTCATCAGCGAGGTACTTAATGAGCCCAAAACTCGTTATCCTCAGTTGCAAAAGCTGTTATATGCAAATTTGATTACCTCATGCAAGCTCCGACATTACTTCGAATACTACAAGATCGCCGTGGTCACAGAGTTCCCTCTAGGGGATATTCTCCGCAATAAAGAGGCCAATGGTCATATCATCAAGTGGGCCATGGAGCTCGGCACTTACTCCATTGATTTCAGAAGTAGACCAACAGTTAAGTCACAGGCGCTTGCTGATTTCATCGCCAAATGGACCGAGATCCAAGAACCCATTGCCGCCACTTCCCCCAAGCACTGGGTGATGTACTTCGACAGTGCCCTTAACATCAATGGTGCTGGTGCGGGCATTCTATTCATCACGTTGACAAAGGACAAACTCTGATATGTTCTTCGCATACATTTTCCGGCCTCCAACAACACTGTGGAATACGAAACATGTCTCCATGGTCTCCGTATAGCCATCGAGCTCGGCGTCAAACGCCTCATGGTATACGGGGATTCCGCGCTGGTTATCAACCAACTCAATAAGGATTGGTCCTGTTCCAGTGAAAAAATGGATGCATACTGCGCCGAAATTAGAAAAATTGAAGGGAAATTTTACGGTATCGAGTACCACCACATGCTACGGGATCAAAACCAGCCAGCCGATCAGCTATCAAAGATAGGATCTTCTCGAGCCACGGCTCCGCCAGGGGTTTTCGTCCAAGGCCTCCTAGCACCATCTATAAAAGAGGATAAGGATGTTGTAGAAGTACCCCCAGCCGAGCAGTTGGTACTCGCGTACCTTTGCCGGTCGTCGATTGGAGGGAACAGTTCATCAAATACCTCTCCAGCGACGAAACACCCACCGACAAAATCGAATCTGAACGACTAATTTGCTGAAGTAAGCATTACGTGCTGGTAGACGGTAGCCTGATGAGGAAAAGTGCCAAGGAAGGAATACTACAAAAGTGCATCATCCAAGACGATGGTGTGAAGCTACTTTCTGAATCTCACTCCAGTTCCTGTGGCAATCACGCGGCTTCAAGAACACTGGTCAGCAAAGCTTTCTGGGTAGGTTTTTACTGGCCCACATCTATTACCGATGCAGAAGATCTCGTTCGACGATGTGAGGGGTGTCAGTTTTTTGCCAAGCAAATACATGTGCCGGCACAAGAATTACAGACCATTCTAGCTTCCTGGCCATTCGCATGCTGGGGACTGGATATGATTGGGCCTTTCAAACCAGCGCCAAGAGGTTTCCGGTATGTGTACGTCGCTATTGATAAGTTCTCCAAGTGGATCGAGTACAAACCACTCATCGCGGCTACTGCTAAGAAAGCAGTCGAGCTCTTTGAAGACATCATACACAGATTCGGTCTCCCGAACAGCATCATCACCGATCTCAGGACAACTTTTACCGGCCATCATTTTTGGGACTTCTGCAAAGACAGGTGCATCTCTGTTAAATACGTTTCCGTTGCTCATCCTAGAGCTAACGGTCAGGTCGAGCGGGCTAACGGTATGATCCTCGACGCCCTCAAGAAAAGGCTCTATCAAAGAGAAGAAAAGCATCCGGGCAGATGGCTCAAAGAACTACCAGCTGTGGTCTGGGGACTGCGCACTCAAGCTAGTCGCAGTATCGGTGTATCTCCATATTTTATGGTCTATGGCTCAGAGGCCATACTCCCAGCGGATATTGCATTCCGAGCACCTAGAGTGGAAAATTATGATGAAGAGCAGGCCGCAGCTGTTTGGACAAAAGACATTGATCGGGTTGAGGAAGAACGTCTGATTACTTGCGTTCGCACAGCCAAGTACCACGAAGGTCTACGGAGGTATTACAACTAAAATGTCAAAGGTCGTTCGTTCGCGATCGGCGACCTCGTCTTACGTCGAAAACAAAAAACCGAAGGGCTTCACAAGATGTCTTCGCCCTGGGAGGGTCCTTACGTCGTCAAAGGTATTACTCGGCCAGGGTCTTATCGCTTATGTGACTTAAATGGAATCGATGTTCCCAACTCCTGGCACATAGAGCACCTTATACGTTTCTACCCCTGAAATAACACAGATATGTATTCTTTACTTTCATATTAATAAAGTTCTGGTCTCCATAATTTTCCTCCATTTTTTCATCTATTATAAGTTTCACTTATCACCATCGGGCTATATGCCACAACATGGCGATCTCCAACACTTTCGCCAAGCATGCCCAATACGCCGAACACGTTAGCTCCCGATCGCCGAACACGTTGACTCCAAAAATCACCAAAAACGATTACTCCAAAAATCGCCAAACATGATTTCTCCAATTCACCGAACACGTTAACTCCCGATCGTCGAACACGACTTCTTCAATTCACCGAACACGTTAACTCCCGATCGCCGAACACGATTTCTCCAATTCGCCGAACACGTTGACTCCAAAAATCGCCAAAAACGATTACTCCAAAAATCGCCGAACACGATTTCTCCAATTCACCAAACACGTTAACTCCCTATCGCCAAACACGACTTCTCCAATTCGCCGAACACGTTAACTCCCGATCGCCGAACATGTTTCCTCCAATTCGCCGAACATGTTGACTCAAAAATCGCCAAAAACAATTACTCCAAAAATCGCCGAACACGATTTCTCCAATTCGCTGAACACGTGAACTCCCGATCGCCGAACACGACTTCTCCAATTTGCCGAACACGTTAACTCCCAATCACCGAACACGATTTTTCCAAAAATTGCCTACTATGTTTCCTCCAGGTCACATAGGTTTTTCTACAAAAACAACGATGATCTTGCGTTCCAAATTTTGCAACATAGCCTGCCAATCATCAAGCAGCACACTTTTTTCCTTCTGTTTTCTATGGAGAAGACCCAGTCTCTGACTACGTCCTACACGTGCTTAGGGGCTCCACCCTCTGCGTTACGATTGGTCGGTTGTGGTTCCTTAGGCATGCCTATTCATCCTACATGTGTCAGGGGCTCTGTGCTCGACGTTATGGACTATGGGCTAGTCAAGGCCTAGATTTCATGCATGAACTAACTGCTCGGACGCCGCTTTAGCCATTTCTCTCGCCAAGTTACTCAAGTTGGCTACTGGGTAGCATGTTTTTTCGCACTGGTAACTCTGGAGGACACCAAGGCTCTAACATCCCACCAAACGTACTATGAGCTCGGTGCTCTACGTGTTGGGCGGTAAGCCACGGTCTTATGATAACGCCTGTTTCTCCAATATACGCATGGGCTCCACGTTATGCATTACGGATCACGACCTAACTAAGGCATCAAGTTTAGTGAAAACTAACTGATCGAACACTGCTTATATTATGCATAACTGCATCGGGATAATAATACGATGATTCTTCATAGCCAGATAAATCAAGTGTTACAGGCGGTAATATCCGGGCAGATTGTTAAACTTCACCAACAGTTTTTGTTTCGCCAAACAAGTCTATATCGCTGACAAGCACTTTCGCCACATCCTCAATGTCATCCTCCAGCTGCTGGGTTTGCGCGTCGCTCAGCCCATCAGCGAACCCACCAACTATCGACTGGATGTCGACAGATGGCTAATGGGACCGAACCACTGCAAGGGCATGAGTAGTGGCGGTCAAAACGGTGTCACGGTTGAAGTTTTTGAAGTTCTCCCATGCTGCCTTGCATCTCTGAACGATGGTGTCTGGCCCTTGCTGCCTACCATCAGGATGGGGCGCCGGTTCAATGTCGACGCAGTCGAGCACTGGTTTTATTGCGGCAGTTATAGTGTTGAAGTTGTCCTTCTAGACTGTGGCTTCCTGCACCAGCACATTGAACTGTGCCTTGGTTTTATGTCGGTAATCTACAAGAATTACAATGGTTCATCATGACCAAAAAGTATCACGACATTACTTCCGATCAGGGGGTACCTACCTTTCAATTCTTCGACTAGTTTATCTGCTCGCTCTGACTCCATCGTTTTCTCTTGTCGGATTTGTTCAACGGTCTGGCGGAGCTGGTTGAGTTCTACATCTTGCTCTACAAGCATAAAAGATAAGAAAAGGAAAAAATATATGGCCAATTACTACAAAGTACATTATGTGAAAAATAATACCGGATTTCAGCTTGGATACATCCACCAACTGCTGGCACTTCCGGTCGAGCTGCTCGGTTTTACTATCGAGTTCTCCGTTTTTCTTGCCCAACTGCTCAGACATATTTTTAAGTTCCTTGGATACAATCGCCAGCTGCTCGGATGTCTTCAATAGCTGCTCGGACGCAGCCATTAGTTGCTTAGACAGAACCCCATTCTGATGTTCAAGGTCCCGCGAGTTCGACTCCGCAAGGTCCCGCTCGTGCTGGGCCCTCTAAATACTTTTCTCCGAAAGACTTAACGCCTCCCGGAGTATCTTATTTTCCTTGGCGAGGGGCTCCATCCTCTTTAACAGTTGGTGCCGTTGATCGGCTGTCCGAGCTATGCCCTATGGATTAACAATGCAAGAGATAAACCTTGATCTCTGACAACATATATCGGTGTTAT
Source organism: Miscanthus floridulus (assembly GCF_019320115.1). Taxonomy (NCBI): domain Eukaryota; kingdom Viridiplantae; phylum Streptophyta; class Magnoliopsida; order Poales; family Poaceae; genus Miscanthus; species Miscanthus floridulus. The sequence goes on along the minus strand of NC_089580.1, from coordinate 176,064,683 downwards.
AGGTGCGGTACTCACCTCGATTTGAGTCATAACTCCAGCGACGATGGATTTCAACCTCTTTATTTCCCTGGTGGTGTTTTCTTCCTTGATGACTACCACCTCTTCCCCGCGTTTTCAGAGAATCCAGATGGACTGGGGTTTAGGTGCGGCACGCTCGATCTCCACGACCTCGTCCTCCTCGGCCATCGCTTGAGGCACCATCGGGGGGCTCTGTGGTTGGACTCCGCTCCTACCACTCCTGGCATCCCTGTGGGTGACGACGTTTGCTCCTCGGCCATTGATGGAGTTGCATCTTTAACCTCCAGCGCATCAACAACAGCTGCAGTTCCGTTTCCAAGGTATCAACTTTTTTGGTCGTAGCCGCGGTTGCGGTTGCCGACGCGCCCATTGTGTGTGCCAATGATTCACCATCGCTAGGTCTACTGGGAGCGGTGGCTGGCCCATCCTCTGTTCGTCGAGCACTTAGGGACTCCTGGATGGGAGCAGTCATCATTTTTTCTTCTGAGGTCATGGGCCTTAGCGTCGCACTGCGTAATATCGGCTTCTCAGTAACCAGGAGAAATCAAGGAACAATATTATTACTCCAAGGCAAATATACTTACGGTTTGGTCTTCCAATTGATTTTCTTGAATCGGCAATGCCTGCCTGACCCCCTAGGCGCAGCTGCTTGGTCTGCTTGATGGGAGGACTCCTGCGCCTCTACAGCGGGCTACCGCTCTTCTTGGTGCTCGGGGCCCCCCCTTCTATGCTTGGTTCTGCGGTTATCCCCTCTTGTTGCTCGGGGACTTCGGTAGTTTGCATCACTGGGTTTTCCACCATTGCCCGACCATAACTTTCCCATGCTTGCTGCTCGGGAGCATCAGCATCCACCGGTGCCTCCGTCGTGCTCGGTGGAAGCGCTGACTGGTCCTCGTCATCGTCCGACCACTCTAGCATAGCCGTTCATCGTGGCCGAATAGTTCGGTCCTCTCCAAGAGAGATGCCGCCTGGTTTGTGTGCATGAGAGCTTGCGGTTTTCTCCTTTTTTGGACCGGCTCGTCTACTGCTGGTCTTTTCCTACAGACCTTCTCTGACACTGGGGATGGACTATTCGACGAGGAGCTCGGCTCATCCTCTTTGGTCTGTAGCGGCCGCCGAACGTCTACTCCTTTAGGCCAATCAGCTCTCGGCACATTTGAAAAGTATATTGCCCTATCCTACGAATGGATCTTTTCATAAGTAAGTCAGTCCTATGTTCGGAAATTGATGCCTGGTTGATGCAAAGTGAAAGGGTTTCCTGAGGAGGTGGATTGCCATAGTTGAAAGCCTTCATTCCTTTTGGCCAGCTGAATGAGACGTTGGAAGTAAATAGATCCATGGCACGATCTATTACTTCTTTCTTCGTCAGGCGGTCCGTGCTTTCATGGGTACCATCGTTATCACCTTTAGAGTCAAACGCCGGGTGGGCCCTCTCTTTGCAGGGTTGGATGCGTCACACTATGAAGCTAGCTGCAACTAGTTCACCCCTAAGCTCCACGCCCTTAATCAATTCCAGAAGTTCCAGTACTTGCTCCATGTCAGCGTTGTTGGGTCTCTCTAACCAGTTACTATGGTTAACCGGGATGTGATGGATGTTGCATTGAATCATTAGGTGACTTTGTTTGATATAGAACCATCTGGCATTCCAACCTTTCAGGGAGGTATTCAGCGGAACATTGATGTATTCGCTGGCCATCCCATCCCTGAGCTGCAGGTACACGCCGCCAACCACCTTTGAACCACTGCCCCCTTCTTCTTTAGACAGAACAAATGCCTGAAGAGGTTGAAGTGGGGAAGAATACCGAGAAACGCTTCACAGAAATGGATAAAGATGGACACATGCAGAATGGTGTTGGGGTGCAGATTGCAGAGGCTAATCGCCCAAAACTCCATAAGATCCCTCAAAAAGGGGTGGACCAGAAACCCTAATCCTCACCAAAAATAATCTTCAAATACTATAGCCTCATCAGTATGAGGTGTTGGGAAGGGCTCACCAATAGCCGGCCGCCATCCGACAGTAAGGTGGTCGGATAGCACGCCCGCCGCCACCATCTTGTTTAGATCCACCACCCCCGTTTTCGACAGCACCCATTCCTCACCGTGACTGGCTCCGGTGGCCGCCTTCCTTGGCTTTGTGGCTCCTTTTTTTGGCACCATTTCCTATGGATTGGTCCTAGGGTTGGAGGTGAATGCTCACAATTGGTGCGGAATGTGGAGCGCAGGGAGTGAAAAGGTAGGAAGCAGGGCGGCTTGACAGAGGTAGGAGGCGATGTGTGTGGCGGCGTGGTTATAAAGCACTTTCCCCACCCTCCCTTGAATCTGAGGGTTTTTGGGAAACCATTCCCGCGATCCGCGCTACTTCGACTCCTCCAAAATGGTTTAATGGGCCGCAACTTGGGCTATCACATCATAGTAGCCCACGTCGCTCATTTATCGCCGCCACTTGTTCTCCGATTTCTCCGCTTTTTAATGAGGCTTAGTAACTGATACTGTACAGCCATTACTTTGAATTTTTTGCCACGGTTTGATTTATCCGATTTCTACGCCAGAAACACGGGGACTGGCTACTTGCTTGGATGGTTTACTAATTTCTGAGCCTAGCACCATGTGCCTACGTCACCTACTGTCAGGCTCGGGGACTAAGTGGGCACACTTCACCTTGCGGTGAATGTGTTTGTTTTTTATCTCGAGGCTACGCTCGGGGACTGGCTACCTGCTCGGACGATTTACTAATTTCTGAGCCTGGCACCATGTGACTACGTCACCTACTGTCAGGCTCGGGGACTAAGTGGGCACACTTCACCTTGCGGTGAATGTGTTTGTTTTTTTGAAAGACTCTGAGCCTCTAGAAGATAAAACCAGGTATCTTTACCCTCATTTTCAGATTCTAAGTGGGCACACTTCATTTTACCATGCAGGAATTTTGAATTTTTGACTTGAGCTCCTTACACCCTTATGACAAGCTGTGCTTAGAACACACTTCTCGGCGATGCTGTACGCTGCTCGGCAGCTGCTCACAACTGCTCGGTGACTCCTTATGGTGGTCGGACCATGATTTTGACAGCTCGGTTTTGGTTCGCACCTGCTCGGAAAGTCTCAAGACGGCGTTGCACAACAGGTACAAGGCGCTCAGGGACTAGCTGTGGGGGGTATGACCCCGGATACCCATGGTAGGTCACATGGGCTATGCCTCCAGGGGCGGCCTAGCCCACAAGAAGGAGCGTTGCGGGGCACGATTCTACTCGGCGACTCCCGCAAGGCACGGGGAGGATATCCTGAAGATGTTACGAGATCTGATAGGATACGTACGATCCCATATTTCTTGTAATCTGTTATTACTTTCTAGTTATCTCTCAGATCTAACTGACTTGTAACCTTACCCCCCAGACTATATAAGGTGGGTAGGGACCCCCTACGAAATCATGGCAAATCATACGATAGCTAATACAAACCAACAGACCATAGGAGTAAGGTATTACGTCATACTGACAGCCTGAACCTGTATAACTCATGTGTTTCTATTGCCTTCTTGTTCTTGATTACACGCTCCTCTGCTGATCAATCTACCATCGCGGGGTGCCCCTCGGTGGACTACCAACGATATTCTGTCGATAGCAGATGTATTACGGCTACTGTATCAACTGCCTTTATCCTATGCTAGGTGATGCTTAGGACCATGGGCATGGTCATTCCTTATGTCTCATCTGATGCTTTTGTTGGAGATGATCATTAGCTGGCACTGTATTTGAACTCCGTGTGAGTGTGTGTGGTTTTGAACAAATGGCTTCCGCTACTTCTATTTGAACTCATTTTGTAATAACTATGTTTAAACTCTGATGTATTTGTGATGCGAACTTTTATGTAATATATGATGGTGACCGCTAAACTTATTACGATCTTGGCTGGTATGTGAGTTGGTTTGAAATCCTTCATGATTTCACGGACTACCGTGTTATACGAGCTTAAGTTTGCTAAATCCTCTGCTCTGACGGATGATTCTCTTACTTAATTTCATATAATTGGTCGGTTCTGGTATAGCTGGCATCAGAGCATGGTTTAGCGTGTCACTGCTCACAAGTGTATTTAAAACAAAAAGGCATTTGAAAAACGTGATTTCCAAACTAAAAAGTATGCCAGTGGTCATATCCTTTATGCCTAGTTAAGGACTCTAGGTGGCTTAATTAAGTACTGACTTGGGGTTCTTGCATCATATTGCTCTTTCGTTGCTCATACGGCGTGCTATTGTATGAGTGCCACTTGTTTGAGTGGTAGTGTATGGATCAATTGCCTCTACGCCTCGGTAAGTGTGAGTTGTGAGAGCATGATCGGATACACCACCGATCTAGGGTGAATGCTTATATGATGCTGGAGTAATTACATGTTCTACGCATGTTTTACAAAGGTATCTCATGTGTGGGTATTCCGTCCGTTGAGGTGATGCCGTCAATAGGACGATGGTTCGGGTAGTTACTACTGTTGTACACGTATCTAGGGATTCGTGTAGAGCATATAGATAAAATTTACTGCTTTTATGCATTTATTGGGAATTAGGTTGAAATGAATCTTCTCTAGGTACATAACAGCGTTATCATGTAGAACGTATTAGATACGTATTTGAGAGATTGTTTGTATGCCACCGAATTCGTCGCTAGAAATTATTTATTTCATAAGTTTGTGAGAACGTACGGCACGTACATACATCATATTACTTGTGCATTTCATTCATGTCATGCATTCCTCCCCTTATAAATTGATTATCTCATTTTGATAAAAGTTGTATCACCTAAAATATGTTCCCATGGGGTAATAAAAGAAATTTTGCTACAGATGGCCCGCATGAAGCAGACCGCCCATAAGTCCACCGGAGGAAGAGCACCTCGACATTAGTTGGCCCTGAGGGAGCACCGCACCATAGACATCTTCTTGAGCGAGTTTAGCATGCCGACCTTGCTTTGGAGAGTGCTCCATGATGTGGGGTACCCATAGGGTCAAGAGCCGGTGTACTCTTGGAATGAGAGTCAGTCAGCTCTTGGTGATGCTCTAGAGTGGGATGGTTGGCACTTGGAGTTTGAGGGTCGCACTCCTGTTGAGGGTGTAGAGGGAGCAGCTTTCTGTGTCATCAGGGACATCATGAGCAGATTTCCTAGTGAGCTTGCAGTAGCTCTAGCTAGCACCTTTCCTAGGGATGATCCTCGTGATGCTATTTGGGTTTAGCCTCAGGGAAGTGCTTTGGTTAGAGGTCCAGCTAAGGGACAGGCTAGCGACAACTATGCTATGAGTGCTATGTTTACCGCTATCAGAGGGTATCAGGGTCTTGAGAGTACCTACTGGACTTTGACTGGCTTACATGGTCATGATAAGCTCAAGGTAAGAAAGCAGAAGAAGAAGCAGGCATGTGCTATAGCTAGTTTGCTGGAGTAGTTGGCTGATATGAGCTTACAACGGGACCAGGCGGTAGAGAGAGGTGATAGAGCTATGCAGCGGGTGCATACGTTGACTCAGGCCAATAATAATGCAGACCACATGATGGGACAGTTGGTTTAGGAAAGGAATGAAGCCTAGGATGAGAGGGACCTTCTGCTGTAGAGGGTCGATGAGCTAGAGGAGTACAACGTCAACCTGCACGAGGAGTTTCACGCGCTCTACAATGGGGTTGGCCCATATGCTCCTCCAGATGCCGCTGGCATGGACATCAATGACGATGACGAGGACGAGCCTGTAGTTTCACCTGGGGGCGATGGTGATGTCTCCGACCCCGATGACGGCCCCAAGGAGTAGGCTAGTTGCCTTGCGCTAGTGTTTAGGTCCTATCGCGATGACCTTTCTTTTGTTGGCATGTAACCTAATGTATCTTGCTTCGAACTTATGAGACTTGGCATGTGATTGGAACTTGGCTAGTAATGCGATATCTGAACACATAAAAGTCCAGTGTATGTATGCTGGCAATTTAGTTGTATGGACGTGACGTTTGCATTTGAAGTAATTTAATTAGTGATGTTGTTTTAATTGGGATGCGATTATTGTGCCTCTGTCTTATTGTATGAATTTATTCTCTCTAGTAAATTTAGTATGACATAATTTTTCATTCACTCACAATTATTACAGCTTCACTCAATCATTACTTGTTGCTAAAATATGCAGATGACAAATACTCGCTGTACCACTTATGAGGCCGCTAAGACCGGTGCTAATGGTGCTGGGACTGGTGGTGGTGGAAACCACGTCAACAACAATGAGCCCCCCATGAACCGCATTTGCCACCTCCTTCCCCGCTCACCCCAGAGGTGTTCTTCACACAGTTGCTCGGGAGTCAGTGCAACACGGAACAATCCTAGAAGAACATGGAGGATTTTCTATGTACCATCGCCAATAATGTTCAGTGCGGTAACAATCAGGGTGGTGGCATTGGGGTGAATCAGTACAGCAGCTTCAAAGATTTTATGGACACCAGGCCACCAATATTCAAGGAAGCAACGGAACCACTCGATGCTAAAGAATGGATCAACACTATGGAAGATAAATTCCGTGTGTTGAGGATGACTGAGGTATTGAAAACTGAGTATGCTGCACATCAGTTGCAAGGACCAGCGGGAATGTGGTGGAAGCACCATCGCACCACCTTCCCTCCAAATGCTCAGATTACGTGGAGAGAGTTCGCTGAGGCCTTCCGTGGAGTTTATATTCCACTCGGGCTGACCGAGATGAAGTTAGGAGAGTTCTTGGCGTTGAATCAGGGCACCAAAACCGTGACGCAATATTTGCATGCTTTCAACAACTTGTGCCGTTATGCTCCCGACATGGTTGACACCGATGCTAAGAGAATCGCCAGTTTTAAGAGAGGACTCAATCCAAAGATGATGAAGCATGTGGGTACCAACACCCCACCAGATTCAATGACTTTATTAGTGATTGTCTGAAGCAGGAAAAGAACAACAACACCAACACCATAGCCAAGACTCGCAAGAGAGCACTAGAAGGTGGTCCGTCCCAAGCAAGAGCACCTACGGGAGGTCATCCTCCCTATCGTCCATCTGCACCTAGCGCTAGGTTTAGGCCACCACAGCAGAGAGGTCAGAATTTTAGGGGACCATAGAAGCCTTACAAGATGGCAGTGCAGTCCAATAAGGCAGCCGCAACTGTGGTACAGGGTAGTTCCAAGGGAGCAGTGGGATCTGCTGGTACAGTAAGGGGACCCTGCTACAATTGTGATCAACCTGGCCACTTCTCAAGGTTCTGTCCTTATCCACCGAAGAAGAAGTAGCAGACCTATACTGCTCGGGTGCATAGTACGACTATGGATGAGATTCCTGAGGGAGAGCCCGTAACCGCTGGTAAGTTTCCTATCAACCAAAACCCTGTAGTTGTTCTATTTGATTCTGGATCATCGCATTCTTTTATGAGTCAAGCATTTGCATCGAAACATGAACAACTATGCATAGAATTGGGTTGTGGTTACCGTATAAGTTTAGCGGGGGGCTGATGTTTTGACCAATCGGATGGTTCGAGGGGCAACCCTTGAATTAGGTAGCAAAAAATTTCGAGTGAACTTGATAGTTATGCTTGGATTAGTTCTAGATGTCATTATAGGGATGAATTGGATGAAGGGTTGGGGAGCAGTTATAGATACAGGAAGTCGGGTACTTACCCTTAAGGATCCCCTGGGTGAGGGTACTTTCCAAGTACCATTGCCTCAGAGAATAGACCTTATAAGTGTGACATGTGCTACTAAAGTTATTCCTATTCATTAGATTTCGGTAGTGTGTGAGTTTCCAGATGTATTCCTAGACGAGTTACCTGGTCTTTCGCCAGATAGGGATATTGAGTTTGGAATTGAGTTAATCCCCGGAACAGCTCTGATTTCAAGGAGACCCTATCGGATGCCTCTAGATGAATTAGTTGAGCTAAAGAAGCAACTAGAAGAGTTATCAAAAAAGGGGTTTATCTGGCCAAGAAAGTCTAAATGGGGATGTCCCGCCTTATTTTTGAAGAAGAAAAAAGAGGGCACATTGAGAATGTGCGTAGATTATAGGCCACTTAACGCTGTAACCATCAAGAATAAGTATCCCTTGCCTCATATTGATGTTCTATTTGACTAGTTAGCCAAGGCTAAGGTGTTCTTTAAGATAGATTTGAGATTCGGTTATCATCATATCAAGATTAGGCCACAAGATATACCGAAAACCGCATTTTCCACCAGATACAGGTTGTATGAGTATCTTGTCATATCTTTTGGCTTGACAAATGCTCCTGCATACTTTATGTTTTTGATGAATACAGTTTTCATGCCAGAACTAGATAAGTTCGTGGTTGTGTTCATTGATGACATTCTGGTGTACTCCGAGAACAAGAAGGATCATGAAGAGCATCTGAGAATTGTCTTGACCAGGCTTAGAGATCATAAGTTGTATGCTAAGTTTAGTAAGTGCAAATTCTGGTTAAAGAAAGTTCCTTTCCTTGGTCACATTCTATCAGAAAATAGAGTTTCAGTCGATCCAAGTAAGGTGCAAGAGGTTATGGATTGGAAGGCACCGACCACAGTTCCTGAGATTAGAAGTTTATTAGGATTAGTTGGTTACTATCGTCGTTTTATATCGGACTTCTTGAAGATTGCCAAGCCAATGACAAGTCTGCTACAGAAAGATCACAAGTTCGTGTGGACAGAGGAGTGTGAAACAGCTTTCCACACCTTGCGGAAACTGTTGACCACTGCTCCTGTTCTAGCACAACCGGACATTGAGAAACCATTTGATGTGTTTTGCGACGCATCAAAAACTAGATTAGGCTGTGTTCTTATGCAAGAAGGAAGAGTCATTGCTTATGCCTCACGTCAATTGAGAAAGCACGAGGTCAACTATCCGACACATGATCTTGAACTTGCTGCAGTTGTGCATGCCCTAAAAATTTGGAGACGTTATCTACTTGGTAATGTGTGCAACATTTTCACAGATCACAAGAGTCTTAAGTACATCTTTACTCAACTAGAGCTAAACATGAGACAGCGAAGATGGTTAGAATTGATCAAAGATTATAACTTGAATGTGCAGTATCATCCTAGAAAGGCCAATGTAGTGGCAGATGCTTTGAGTAGAAAGTCACATTGCTTGAATGTGCAGCCATTACTTGAAGATGGGTTCGATCTGATGCATCCTGCTGTGTTACATAGTATTTAGATTAGTTGCTCTTTAGAGAGTAAGATAATAGAAGGCCAGAAAACAGACAAGGGAATATTCCACATCAAAGAGAAAATAAAAGAAAAGCCATCTAAGCACTTTAGAGTGGATGAACAGGGCGTGTTGTGGTTTGATGACCGTCTTGTGGTTCCCAAGGATCGAGAGCTTAGGAATAAACTCATGGATGAAGCTCACCTTTCTAAGCTATCTATCCATCCAGGAAGTAGTAAGATGTATCAAGAACTAAGACCTCGTTATTGATGGACCAAGATGAAGAAAGAAGTTACAGCCTATGTTGCCAGATGTGACATGTGTTGTAGAGTAAAAGCTATTCATATGAAACCTGCCAATTTGTTGCAACCTTTGTCCGTACCTAGTTGGAAGTGGGATGACATAAGTATGGATTTTATCTCGGGTTTGCCCACTACTCAAAAGGGACATGATTCGATTTGGGTGATTATGGATCGTCTTACCAAGACCGCTTATTTCTTACCTGTCCAAACAAATTATCGACCACCTCAATATGCCGAGAAGTATATTGCAAAAATTGTGAGGTTGCATGGTATACCAAAGACTATAGTATCTGATAGAGGGCCATAGTTCATGGCTCACTTTTGGGAACATTTGCATAAAGGCTTGGAACTAGTTTGATTTGTAGTACCGCTTATCATCCTTAGACAGATGGTCAGACTGAATGAGTGAATGCTGTTCTAGAGGATATGTTAAGAGCATGTGTGTTGTCTTCTAGGGGTTCATGGGAGTCATGATTACCATTAGCTGAGTTTGCTTACAATAATAGTTATCAAGAAAGCATCAAGGTGGCTCCATTCGAAGCTTTGTATGGCAGAAAATGTAGAACACCACTGAATTGGGTCGAGCCAGGAGAAAGAAGGTATTATGGCATTGACTTTGTAGAAGAGGCCGAGAAGAAAGTTCATATTATTCAACAAAATATGAAGGTGGCCCAATCACGTCAGAAAAGTTATGCAGATAGAAGAAGGAGACCCCTTGTGTTTGAAGTTGGTGACTATGTTTATCTAAAGGTCACGCCAATGAAGAAGAAATGGTTTGGAGTCCGAAGAAAGCTTGTCGCTAGATTCGTAGGACCATACAAGATCTTAGAAAAGAGAGGTCCAGTAGCTTATAAGATAGAGTTACCTGAGACAATGAGTACCGTATTTCTAGTTTTCCATGTATCGCAACTCAAGAAGTGTTTGCGTGTTCCGGAGGAAAGAATAGAACCTCGAGGCATCAAACTCAAATCAGATTTGGTGTATCGTGAGCAACCGGTCTGTGTGTTAGACACTAAAGAATGTACTACTTGGAATAGTGTGGTGAAAACATACAAGATATAGTGGAATCATCATGATGAGGGAGATGCAACTTGGAAAATGGGAGAATATCTATAAAAAGCTTATGAAGATTTTTATAACAAATGATTCGTAACCCAAATCTCGGGATGAGATTTTTATAAGGGGGAGGGCTGTAACACCTTGGTGTTAAGCATGCACTAACATTCCATCCCGTGAGCATAATCATCATCACCTTATGCATAAGCATCATTAATGCATTTCATTTCGAAAGAAATGAAGTATCATTTAATGTGGTGCTTAAATTGATTGAAATTCAGTATGTTTAAAACACTGTGAAATGCCATGCTCATGTTTGCATGCCATGATTACTTGTTTTGATCACTAAATTAACTTGGAAATATTTAGGATGTAATTTGGAGCAAAGTTTATATTCAAAGTTTTGCCAAATTATGCTTTTAAAATAATTCTTAAAAATTAGGGATTTGGGATTTAATTTACTTTAAATCTGTAGTTCAAAATCTATATGGAATTTGACTTTGGTCATAAAAGCAAAGTTGTAGAGAATAAATTTTTGAGCAACTTTTATTTTTGGGCCAAAGTTTGAAACTGCTTTGAAATTGCTCAAAATTTGCATTGAATGAAATAGGAATAGAAATTTATTTGAAAAAAAAAATCACATTTTCACTTTATGGGCCGCCGCCTCGCTTTTGGCCCAGTTCACGACGCTGGCCCGACCTGCCTCTGCGCTGGCCCGCTCGCTCGCTGGCTCGCCCGCACCGTGCCCGACCGGCGACAAAGCGCGCACGCCGCGTGGTCGCCATGCGTCGGCGAAGCTCGCCGCGCGTCGCAGCCAGCCTGGCTCGCCCTCCACACGCGTGCCTACATCTGCCGAGCAGCGTCTGCCTCCCCTCCTCCATCTCATTTTCTCTCTCGCTCGCTTAGCAGCAGCAACAGCCGCAGCGCACGCCCACCTTCGCCACCACGTGCCGCGCCTTGTCGGAACTCGCTCGCCCGGCCATCCCAGCTCGCCGTCGACCCCTCCATCTCGCCCGCAGCTCCGCATACACATCGCGTAGCCTGTGCTTGTCTCTGTTCGACGTGGTAAGGCTTGAGTCAGCCGCTATTGCTCGCCATAGCATGGCCGAGCTCACCGAAGAGCTCCGCTCCCATGGGCACCCCCTCTCCGCTCCACCTTTCTCCTTCCTTTCGCGTGCGTAAGCACCGCCTTGCCCTCGCAAACCTCGTGCGCTCCTCCCCGTGCCTTACTATGGCCGGAGTCGGTGTACCACCGATGAGCCACGCCTCCGCTCTGCCATGTGTGCCGCCAAGCTTCCTTCTGAGCTCCTCCAGTGCCCGTTCTTGGCGCATCGGGTCCGCCTCGTTGTGGAGAGCCCCTGGTGGTGACCTCACCGCCAGCGAGCTCACCGGCGGCGAACGCCGGCCTGTCAGCGACGGCCCTGCTCGGCTCCAGCTGATGTGTGGGCCCGGTTTGACCAAGGGTCCCACCTGGCAGCCCCTCTGGGTGCACTGCACCGGGTGCACCTAGCGGTTTTGGGTTGGTGGAATTTCAGTGTTAAAGAAAATGAATTCAAAAATTGATTTAAAAAGCTTGTAAAATGTATATCTCCAGTTATATTGCTCCAAAATGGTGAAACAAATTTTGTTGTGCTTCTTGTCACTAGATCTACATGATAAAAATATTGCATGTCATTTTTTAGATACTTTTCTGTGGAGTTTTATTTAATCATTGAAATTGCTATTTTCTTGAGAAAGGCATAATAAATCATAGAAAGATCAGAAAAATATGATTCTAAGTTTGTTACTCTTCTTGTGTAATGTACTTTCTGTGAAAAATATATGCTATGCATGTCCTATAGAAAACTTATGAGGTGTAGTTCAAGTGCCTTTAATGGCTAATTTTTGTTATTTTTGCTAGAGAGCAAAATCTGTATAAAACATGCATGTGATAATTTTTGTGCAGTGATTATTTACTGTGTAGAATATAGGAAAAATATTACATCTGTTGTTTGACACTTTTCATAATACAAAGTATTTTTAGGTTCATAATTAGGTCCTAGCTTGTCATTTTTGTGTAGGCTATTCCACTTATCCAAATGCCATAAAAATCTGATTGTAGACTACTTAGGGTAGTACTGTGCTATGGTAATTTTCTAAGATTTTTCTATGCTATATAAATAGATGTTGCTATTCAAACCTATTATTAATTAGGGTTTAATCGAATGTTGCTTTATGCATGATTAAGAAATTAGTGAAGCTTTGGTGTATCTTTGAAGCATTTAATGAGATGTGTTGACTTAGCATATTAGTAGTAGAAGAGAATGCAGTAGATAACATGCGCTTGTAGTACATGTTCTTGGATGATGTTGACTACCTTGCATGCAAGCATATTCATTGTGTTCATTTCATCCGATGCACCTTTTGCATAAGCACTTATGCACCTGCATCATACAGAATCGCAAACCAAGAGCCTGATCGTCATACCCGAGGAGCCCGAGGAGCAGCTCGTGGTGCAGCTGCAGGAAGTGACCGAAGCAGACGAGGAGGACGTTGAGGAACTTCTGGAGTGTCCCGATCACCGCCCGAGCTCCTTCGAGAGAGGCAAGCCCTGGAGCATTTTCTCCCTAGTTTGTGATTATTAATTAATGCTTTATTTTAATTAATGCATTACGTTTAGGAGTTGTTTGCAACCATTGCTGCATTATACCTTGTCTACATTTGTTTTACTACATCCTTGTTACCCTGGTATCTGTAGTCGAGTCAATGCTTAGTTGGCTTAGACCGGTAGAAGTCGGGTGATTTCCTATCACCTGCAAGCTATAGGTGGTTACCTAGATCTGCTTGGATAACTATGTAGTCATAGTATAACTAAGTGTTAATTGAAGTTGAGACCGGATGGAGACTTATAGAGTTTTGGACTGTAGTGCTTTCCATCTGTGTCGATTAAGGACCGACCATTGTTGGGCCTCGAGTCATGTTGAACGCATGCCTTACATTTAGCTGGCTGAATAAAGCACCTTTCGACCATGAAGCTGGGAGATTATTCAGGCTGAGTAGATTACCCGTAGCGCACTGTACCGGAGCAGGTGTGGTAGGACATGGGGGCGCTATGATAAGACCGAAAGGCAGTCGGTCGGCCCTCGGGTACATGTGGTTCCTAGCAAACTTGAGATTTTTCCTGGATAGTTGACTCAGTGACCGATACCTCACTTTAGCGGGTGAGTGAGGTTTGTGTAAGGAATAAATCACTAGCTGGTTAGGAATCGATTCGAATCTCCATCGCTCCTGGATAGTGAGCACTTGACTTGAGTGACTTCATCATAGTAATGTTGATGGAATACTTGGACAGTTATAATGAATATGACATTATGGAAGTTGTTAATGATCATTGGTTATCATTATTTGCTTAATCACATGCTTGCTCTAGTATAGGTGCAAATGTAGTCGACAGGTTAATAATAATTAACTTGACAATAATGCTTTTGGAAAGGTTCTTAAAATGCTAAAAATGCCTCTTTTTGCAAATGAGTCAGCTACCCTACTATAAAGCCCTTCATAATCCTTGGTGTCACTTTATTTTTGGTTATGTCGGGTAAGTCTAGCTGAGTACCTTCTCATACTCAGGGTTTTATTCCCACTTGTTGCAGATGGGCAGATGTATTATGGCTACTGTATCAACTGCCTTTATCCTGTGATGGGTGATGCTTAGGACCATGGGCATGGCCATTCCTTATGTCTCGTCTGATGCTTTTGTTAGAGATGATCATTAGCTGGCACTGTATTTGAACTCCGTGTGAGTGTGTGTGGTTTTGAACAAATGGCTTTTGCTACTTCTATTTGAACTCATTTTGTAATAATTATGTTTAAACTCTGATGTATCTGTGATGCGAACTTTTATGTAATATGTGATGGTGACCACTAAACTTATTCCAATCTTGGCTGGTATGTGAGTTAGTTTGAAATCCTTCATGATTTCATGAACTATCGGGTTATATGGGCTTAAGTTTGCTAAATCGTCAGCTCTGACGGATGATTCTCTTACTTAATTTCGTATAATTGGTCGGTTCTGTTACAGTCATCACTGATCTCGGAACTACGATTACTAGACATCACTTCTGGGATTTCTGCGAAGACCATTGCATCTCCATCAAATATGTTTCTGTTGCCCATCCTAGAGCCAACGGTCAGGTCGAACGGGCAAACGGTATGATCCTTGATGCCCTAAAAAAGCTACTGTATCAGAAAGAAGAAAAACACCCTGACAGATGGCTTATGGAGCTTCCATCTGTAGTCTAGGGACTACGTACTCAAGCTAGTTGTAGCACCAGCGTAACTCCATACTTCTTGGTCTATGGCTCAGAAGCCATACTACCAGCGGACGTTACTTTCCGAGCACCTAGAGTGGAAAACTATGATGAAGAGTAGGCTGAGGCTGTCCAGTTTGAGGATGTCGAGAGGGCCAAGGAAGAGCGCCTAATCACCTATGTCCATACAGCTAAGTATCTAGAAGGCTTGTGGAGGTACTACAACCGAAACGTCAAAGGTCGTTCATTTATCATTGGCGATCTCGTTCTCCGCAGAAAACAAAAGACTGACGGTTTGCACAAGCTCTCTTCCCCCTAGGAAGGGCCTTATATCATCAAAGAGGCTACTCGACTAGGTTCTTATCATCTAAGTGACTTAGAAGGAGTCGATGTTCTCAACTCGTGGCACATCGAGCACCATATACATTTCTATCCTTGAAACACCACAGATATATACTCTACAAATTTATATTCAGTAATGTTTTTCGGTCTCCATAACTTGTCTCTGTTTTGTCTCTATTGTGGATTAACAACGCCTTATGGTCGCCGAGCTATATGCTACTTCATAACGAACTCTAGTACGTAATCGCCGTAACTACGCCAACCACGTTTTCTCCAAATCGCCGAACAAATTTTCTCCAAACCGCCGAACATGTTTTCTCCAAATCACTGAACAAATTTTCTCCAAACCACCGACCTCATTTTCTCCAAATTGCCGAACAAATTTTCTCCAAACCACCGAACACGTTTTCTCCAAATCGCCGAACAAGTTTTCTCCAAACCGCCGAACACGTTTTCTCCAAATCGCCGAACAAGTTTTCCCCAAATCGCTGAACAAGATTTCTCCAAATCGCAGAGCGCGATTTCCCCAAATTGCCAAACGTTTTTTGATCGTAGAGCAACATGCTTTCTCTTTTTTGATCTCTTCGGAGACGACCCAGTCTCCGATTTCTCCCTACACGTGCTACGGGCTCCGCGCTCTGCATTATGGGTGGTCGGCTGCGGTCCCTTGGTCACACCTTTTGTTCCTACATGTCTATGGGCTTCGCGCTCGATGTTATGGACTATGGGTCAGCCAAGGCCGAGAGTTCAACATAGGACTACTTGTTTGTACTCCACCTATATGGTCTATATGTCCAAGTTATTTCAATAACCGCAGAGCAGTGCACGTTCTGCTTTTTTTTCTTTCTATGGAGAAGACCCAGTCTCTGATCTCTCCCTACACGTGCTACGGGCTCCGTGCTCTGCATTATGGGTGGTCGGCTGTGGTTCCTTGGTCACGCCTGTTCTTCCTACATGTGCACGGGCTCCGCGCTCAACGTCATGGACTATGGGCTAGCTGAGGCCATGGGGGTCAGTAGCGAACTAACTGCTCGGACTCTACTTATGCTCCGTATAAATACCTTATGCTCGTATTTACATAGATTTTTTTGCCGCAATACAATCCGATTGCATACACATGCACTTTATAACAGTTATCATCTGTATAAGTATTTTCCATGCTTTCGCGCATTCTAATTATACTGTCCAGAAATTACAGATGATATCTACCAAGGAGATCATTGTGCTTCGCCACTGCCGTCAGTCTCTCTGAACAGGTCTATATCGCCGGCCAACTTTTTCGCTGCGTCTTCCACCTCAACCTCTAGCCACTGGGTCTCTGCTTTGCTCAGCCCCTCGGCGTACCCACCCCCTATCGCCTCAAGGTCAGTGGCTGGATAGTGGGATTGAACAATAGCAAGGGCATGGGTAGCGGCGCTAACAACGGCGTCGCGGTTGAAGCTCTTAAAGCTTTCCCACACCATCTTGCATCTTTCGATGATGATGTCCGGGCACGGCGGCCAGCCGTCGGGCTGAGGAGCAGTTTCTGGTTTGACACAGTCGAGCACTGGGTTGATTCCGGCTACTACGGTGTCAAATTTGTTCCTCTAGGACTAGGCTTCTTGCTCTAGCACATCAAACTATGCCTTGACCCTCTAACGATAGTCTGCATCCATTTTGAAGTTCCATTAGGCAAGACAAACACTTCAGTAGAAAACCTGACCAGGGGTACTTACCGTTCAACTCCTCGGTCAGTTTGTTCGCTTGCCCTGTCTCCTTCGCTTTCTCCTCTCAGAGTTGCTCGAGGGCCTGGCGCAGTTGGCCGAGCACCGTGTCTTGTTCTACAAGTACATCATTCATCACCAAAAGTAATCATATCTAACTATGCGAGGCATTTTTTTGGATCGTACGCACCTTTCTTCTCCTCGGAGACTTTCTGCAGCTTTTCCAACTGCTCGGAAGCATCTTTAAGTTGTGTAGAGGCGGTGGTAAGCTACTCAGACTTGCTCCGTAGTTGTTCTTTCGTAGTTGCCAGATGCTCAGACAGGACCGCCTTCTGGTATTCTAGGTCCCACGCGTTGGACTCAGCAAGGTCTCGCTCGCGCTAGGCCCTTTGGATGTTTTTCTCCGAACGATTCATTGCCTCCTTGAGTTTTTTGTTCTCCTCGGTGAGGGGCTCCATCCTCTTAATCAACTGGTAACGGTGCTTGGCAGTTTGAGTTATCCCCTAGAAATGCACAATGACAATGATAAGAGGATACCACCAATGTTAATGAAGAATATTGGGGGTTCAGTATTAACCTCGATTTGTTTTACTACTCCGCCGAGGGCGGCTTTTAGCCTCTTCATTTCTCTAAGGGTGTCCTCTTCCTCAACAACTACCACTTCATCACCGCGCTTGTGAAGGATTCGGACGGATTGGGTTCGAGGCTCATCATGAACGATCTCCTCCACCTCATCCTCCTCTTCCACAGCAGTAGGGGTCACCGCAGGGGGGCTCTATGGCCGGACAGTGGGTCCGAGCATGACTTGTGAACCCTTTGGGGGCACCGTTAGCTCCTCAGGCACCCCTGGTCTCACCGACCTAGATTCTGTTGCTTCGCTAGCAACACCAGTTTTAGCTCCCAAGGGTCCGGCGCTACCCATTGTTGCTTCGGGCATTGTCGCTAAGACGGCCTCTGCTGATGCTGGCCCCTCACCGTCTCAAGCTCCACCCGTAGCAGTTGTTGATTTTTCTGCCGGCTGCCGAGCACTAGGGGACTCTGACACAGGGGCGGCAGGCGTTACCTCCGCCTCAGGGTTAGCCCGAGGTTGCTCGTCAGTCTAGGCGGTTGATTTTGGATCCTCCATATGCCTTGCGCTGCATCAGAACATTTGGTCGATAGCCCAAACAACTATGATCAAATAGCAAAACAACGCCAATGCGAGGATACTTACCGTTTGGTCTGCCGATGTGCTTTTTTGAATCAGCGAGGCCTGTTCGAGCCCCTAGGTGCGACCGTGGGGTCGACCCTCATACTCTCGGGTGGAGATCTGTCCTCCTCTATAGTCGGCCTCTGCTCCGCCTGTTGTTCTAGTGTTTCCTCGACCTGTAACACCGGGTTTACCTCCGTCTGTTGCTCAGGGACTCCCGTCGCTTGCTCCGCGGGGATTTTTGTTGGCTGCTGCTTGGGGGACTTTATCGATTCTCCTTGGTTGCTCCTCCACGCGCGTACTGCGTGAAGTTGTTTGCACGCTCGGGGGAGGGGGAACTGTATCTTCGTCGTTGTCAGACCACTCGATTACCATGGCCCTCCGTGGACGAGTGGTCTGGTTGCCACCTAGTGATATACTGCCCGTTTTGCGGGGAGCGGCAGTCGCCGTTTTCCTCTTCTTCTAGGCCGGCTCGTCCGCTGCTGCCCGTTTCCCCTAGGATTTCTCTGATAACAGGGGGGGACGCGCTGTGTGATCAACATCTGAATTTCTAGATTCTGATGAGATACCGATGAAACTTTCTTCAGGGCTTTCTGTTGGTCGGACGTCCACCGCCGGCGGCCATTAAGCTCTCGGCACATCAGAAAAATATACTGCCCTGTCCTGCGAATTGGTCTTTGCATAAGTAAGTCAGTTACCTGCTCGGCAATTGACATTTGAACAATGCAGGTTACGATTACCTGAGGAGGCGGGTTCGTATAGTTGAAGGCCTTTGTTTCTTTCGGCCAGCTAAATAAGGCGCTGGAGGTGAATAGTTCTATGGCGTGGCTTATTACTTCTTTCCTTGATAGCCATTCAGGTCTCTCCCAGGTTCCATCGTCGTCGCCCTTGTAGTCAAAAGCAGGGTAGGCCCTCTCCTTGTAGGGCTAGACACGGCATACTATGAAGCTTGCTACCACAAGTTCACCTCTCAACTCTATACCTTGAATCAAGTCAAGGAGCTCCTTCACTTGCTCCATGTCGATACTTCTTGGTCTCTCCGACCAACTTCTTTGGTTCTCCGAGATATGGTGGACGTCGTAGCGGATGGCCGGGTGGTTCTGTTTCATGTAGAACCACTTGGAATTCCATCCTTTTAGGGAAGTGTTCAGTGGTACGCTGATATAATCGCTGGCCATTCCATCCCAGAGCTGAAGATATATGCCACCGACCACCTTGGAGCTGCCGCCGCCTTTCTTCTTTAACCAAAACAAGTGTCTAAAGAGGTTGAAGTGTGGCAGAATCCCAAGAAACACCTCACAAAAGTGAATAAAGATCGAGATGTGGAGTATAGTGTTGGGGTGGAGATTGCACGGACTAATCGACCAAAATACCAACAACTCTCACAAAAAAGGATGAACAGGGAACCCCAATCCACGCCAGAAATAATCTTCAAAGACTACGACTTCATTGGTGTTAGGCATTGGAAAGGGCTCACCACTAGCTGGCCGCCATCCGACGGTGATGTGGTCAGGAAGCACGCCCGCCGTCACCATTCTTTCGAGCTCCGCTTCTCCAGTTCACGACGACGTCCACTCTTCGTCGCGACTGGCTCCGCTTCCTGCCTTCTTTTGGCTTGTTTTCTTTGGGTTCATGGCTCTCCTCTTTGGCGCCATCACTCAGATCTAGATGTGGTCTGGCGTCGGCAACGTGTGTGGCTGTGAATCTGGAGGTGTGGTGGCTGAGATGGAAGATGAAATGGCGAAGTGGCAAGGGTGGAAGAATGCGGGGCGGCGACACTATTATAAAGCACTTTCCCCACTTTTTCGACTCAAGGGTTTTTGGAAAACCGTTCCCGCGATCTGCGCTGCTCCGAATTCTCCGATGCGGCTTAATGGGCCGTTACCAGGATTTTCGCGCAACCTCAGCCCACGTCGCTCGTTTGTTGCTACTTTCAGTTGCTCCTCGCCGAAATATCGCCGACATCTCCGCCATTTATTGAGGCTAAGTAACTGATACTGAATAGCTGTTACTCCGGTTTTTCCTCCACGATTGGATTTCTCCGATAACTACGCCTACAGCTCGGGGACTGGCGGTCTGTTCCGTTGGTCGATTGTTTGTTTTTCTGTTACTGACCCTGGCACCACGTGACTACGTCACCTACTGTCAGGCTCGAGGACTAAGTGGGCACACTTCACCTCGCGGTGAATGTGCTTTGTCTCTTTCTGGGACACGCCCGGGGACTGGTTTCTTGCTCGGCTGGTTTTCTACTATTCTTCAAGTTTCTGACCCTGGCACCACATGACTACATCATCTGCTGTCAGGCTCGGGGACTAAGTGGGCACACTTCACCTCGTAGTGAGTGTGCGGGGTTATTCTCGAAGACTACATGACCATAGAGGAAGATTGACTCCTACAATTTTATTCGGACTCTAAGTGGGCACACCTGGTCCACTGCAGAGAAATTTTTTATTCTAAACTTGAGCTCCTTACACCCTTATAGCAAGCCATACTTTGGTCACTCTGCTCGGCGATGGTTCACGCTGCTCGGCGACAGGTCGTGCTGCTCGGCGATGGGTTACTCTGCTCAGCAACGGTTCACACTGCTCGGCGACGGCTCACACAGCTTGGCAGTTCAGCATGGTGGTTGGACCATGAGCTTGACTGCTCGATGTTGTTCGCACCTGCTCGGACGAGCAAAAGACAACGTTGCACAATGGGTACAAGGCGTTCGGGGACTAGCTGTGGGGTGTATGACCCCGGATACCCACGGCCGACCACATGGGCTGCGCCCCTAGGGGTGGCGCTGCTCACAAGAAGAAGCATTGCGGGGCACGACTCTGCTCGGCGCCTTCCGCAAGACATCGAGAAGATATCCTGAAGATACTACGAGATCTGTTAGGATATGTATGATCCCAAGATTCCTGTAATAAGTTATTACCTTCCGGTTATCTCTCAGATCTAACCGACTTATAATCCTGCCTCCCGGACTATATAAGGCGGGCAGGGACCCCCTCTAAAATCATGGCATATCATACGATAGCTAATACAAACCAACAAACCACAAGAGTAAGGTATTACGTCATACTGACGGCCTGAACCTGTCTAACTCGTGTGTCTCTGTTGCCTTCTTGTTCTTGATCTCGCGCTCCCCTGCCGATCAAGCTACCTTCGTAGGATACCCCTCGAAGGACTGCCGACGATATTCTGTCGACAACAACACTAACGGATGTTCGGTAAGACTGGTGAGTGGTTCACTCACATCCTCGGGGCCAACATCAGACGCAAGCATAAATTACTGCCAGCTGATAGTCCCCCCAAAAAATCACTAGAATCAGCGGCTGGTGTGTGGATACATCCATTTCCCTAACGCCATGGTGTATTAAGATCTCTGCAGCAATTCCAGCAAACAACCAAATGCAAAACCAAGACTCCATACAGTCCTTGCAATCACAATAAATCCAAGAAAACTGTCGAGGAATTTAAACGCGGACGCATCTAATCCTGCTGATGCTTCCTTAATCATCATCGGTCCGAAAGCTACGTGAGGGCACCGTCGTCGTTACCTCTCGCCCGCCAATCACATACTACTACTAGTACTAGATCGATCGGCGGTTGCAGAAAAGCCTGGGATCCAGGCCAGGCGATGCTGTTGGGAGGTCAGCCTCGCAGATGCATGCCTGGCTGGCTCCAAGCACCGTGTTTTGATTGCGAGCATCAAAGCGCATCGGCGAGACCACGATTGCATTACGGCAAGGGAATAGGGAAACCACGCTTTCGCTGTTAGGTGGCTTATGCCTTTGACTTCGTATTCGCCTCGGTGTCTACTGTCTAGTCTAGTACTAGTAACAGCACTCGTTGCTACATCCTGGAGGTCTCTATGTTAGTCGCTGAATTCTCACTCTTAGTAGTAGGAGAATTCTTATTCTCATCGAGAGAGGATGACACTAGGAGTTGGGGCAATTTTCTTGTCTATTTCTCACACAAGCTCACACAAATGCCATGCCAACCCAAGGGGTTGGGGTTACATATTTATAGGCTGCTAGCCAGCCAAGCATATGCCAAGATGCTAGTCTAAGATGCTAATATGCTGTCCTAGCTAAGATGCTGTCCTCTAATCTAAGATGCTGTCCTCTAAGATGCTGTCCTCTAGTCTAAGATGCTGTCCTAAAAACAGAAAAACAGCCACAAGGACCATGACCATGTGAGCATCATAGCCCCACAAAGACCAGCCACACATGAGACTTATCCATCATTCTCCCCCTAAGTCTTGTGCGTCGTCTTGTGGGAGAGTTGAACCATCCCGGTCCTGGAGCAGAGCTCAAGGAACTTGATCCTCCCAAGGGGCTTGGTGAGCAGGTCCGCAAGCTGGTCCTTGGTGTTGATGTAGCTCGCCTTGATGCTCCCTTCCTCCAAACAGCTTCGGATGAAGTGGTACCTCACCCGGATGTGCTTGCTGCGTTCGTGGAACACGGGGTTCTTTGCCAGAGCCAGAGCGGACTTGCTGTCCACCCTGAGCTCCACCGCTCTAGTGTCTCTGCCGAGGAGATCACCAAGCAGTCGAGCGAGCCAGAGCGCCTGAGTCGAAGCGGTGGAGGCCGCTATGTACTCGGCCTCGCAGCTGGACAGGGCCACCACCTGCTGCTTGACCGACTGCCAGCTAACGAGGCACTTGCCGAGGAAGAAGAGGATCCCGCTCGTGCTCTTGCTGGTGTCGATGTCGCCGGCGTGGTCGCTGTCGCTGTACCCGACGAAGTGTGCCGCCCCAGGGCACCTCGGGTAGTAGAGGCCGTGGTCGAGAGTCCCCGCAACGTAGCGGATGATCCTCTTCACAGCCTGCTGGTGCTCCGTCGTCGGTCGCTGCATGAACCGACTAACGTAGCCGACGGAGAATGCCAAGTCCGGCCGTGTGTGGGCGAGGTAGCGAAGGCTCCCCACAAGACGCCGGTACTGCGTAGCGTCCACCTCCTCCGTCGTGCTGTCGCGGCTCAGCTTCAGCCTCTCCTCCATCGGAGTGAGAGCTGGGTTGCAGTCGGTGAGCCCAGCTAGCTCAACGACGCGCTTGGCGTAGGCGGTCTGTCGAAGCGTGATCCCAGAGTCATCCTGGTGTACCTCGATTCCCAGGTAGAAGGAGAGAGGCCCCAGGTCACTCATCTGGAAGGTGGCCTTCATCTCTTCCTTGAATGCCGCCACCTCCGCATCCTTGGTGCCGGTGATCACCAAGTCGTCGACGTAGACACCCACCAACAGGGCATTACCTCCATTGCCCCGTCGGTAGATGGCCGCCTCGTGCGGGCTTTGCTCGAAGCCCATCCCCTTTAGCGTGGAATCCAGCTTGGCATTCCACGCCCTCGGTGCCTGTCGCAAGCCATAGAGGGCCTTGCGCAGGCGGAGCACCTTGCCCTCCTTGCCGGGGATCGCAAATCCCGGCGGCTGGTGCACGTAGACCTCCTCCTTCAAGTCGCCGTTAAGGAACGCCGACTTGACGTCCATGTGATGAACACGCCAGCCCTCCTGGGCAGCTAGCGCAAGGAGGAGTCGCACGGACTCCATCCGTGCCACGGGAGCAAAGGCGTCGTCGAAGTCGACCCCCTCCTGCTGCACGAAACCTCGTGCCACCAAGCGAGCCTTGTGCTTGACGATGGCACCGGCTTCATCCCTCTTCAGCTTGTACACCCACTTAAGGGTGATCGCGCGATGACCACGAGGAAGGTCAGCAAGCTCCCATGTGCGGTTCTTCTCAACCGCATCCATCTCCAACTGCATCGCGGCGCGCCATGCCGCGTGTCTCTCGGCCTCTGCGAACGACCGAGGCTCGCCGTCGTCACACGCAAGGTGCAACTGCGCCTCCAGGTCCTCCAGGTCATGAGGCACCAGTCCCGGCACCAACTGGTCGCTGAGAAGGTTCTCCATCGTACGGTACCGCAACGGCTCGCCGTCGTGGTACGCGTCGATGCGCTCCTCGTCGTGAGAGAGCGGAGTAGCGAGCTCAACCGGGCTATGCTCGACACGAGCTGGTGTTGGAGTAGACGTGCCCGGAGAGGTGCCTGTCGGTGCTGGAGTGCGTGGCGTTGCCGGCTGTGGTGAAGCCGGCGAAGAACTCATCGCAGCCGAGGTCCTGGCTGGAGAGCGTGGAGCTGTCGGAGTAGCAGGCGCCGGGGTCGGTGGAGGCTCGGGGACTGGGGTAGACGCGCTCGCCGAAGAAGAGCTGCCTACTCCCCCAGCTCCCTCGAAGTGGACGTACTCGACAGTGAAGTCGTCGTAAGTCGGAGCCGAGCCATCGTCCACCGCCTTGTCCCACGCCCATCCTCGCCCTTCGTCGAACACAACGTCGCGCGCCGTGCGCACACGCTGTGTCTTCGGGTCGAGGATGCGGTAGGCCTTCGAGCCCTCCGCGTAGCCGATGAACACTCCCGGAGTGCTCCTGTCGTTGAGCTTGCTGATGTGGCCAAGCTCCTTGGCGAACGCGAGGCAGCCGAAGACCCGCAAGTGGGAGACCGCCGGCTTGCGCCCATGCCAAGCCTCGTACGGCGTCCTGCCGTCGAGCGCCTTGGTAGGCGAGCGGTTGAGGATGTAGACGGCCGTCACCACCGCCTCTCCCCAGAAGACAGCCGGCATCCCCCTCTGCTTGAGGAGGGCCCGAGCCATCCCCACAACCGTCTGGTTGCGCCGCTCGACGACGCCGTTCTGCTGCGGGCTGTACGGCGCGGAGTAGTGGCGCTGAATGCCCTCGTCAGCGCAGTACGACGCGAATTCAGCCGCCGTGAATTCGCCGCCGTTGTCGGTGCGCAGCACGCGCAGCTTGCGGCCGCACTCCGCCTCCGCAGAAGCCTGCGCGCGTCTGATGGCGTCCGCAGCCTCTCCCTTGCTGCCGAGGACCATCACCCACATGTAGCGGGAGAGGTCGTCGACGAGCAGCAGGAAGTAGCGTCGTCCTCCCGGTGTGGCCGGTGTCACCGGGCCACACAAGTCCCCGTGCACGAGCTCGAGCCTCTCCTTGGCTCGAAAGCTCGCCTGCTGGGGAAAGGGGAGTCGCCTCTGCTTCGTCAACACGCAGACGTCGCAGAGCTGCTCCACATATTCGAGGCACGGCAGGCCTCGCACCATCTCCGTGGCACTGAGCCGCTTCAGGGCCTCAAAGTGAAGGTGCCCGAAACGCTCGTGCCACTGCCACGCCTCGTCGTCCCGACGAGCAGCGAGACAGAGGGGTTGTGCCACCTGCACGTTAAGGACGTAGAGTCGATTTGCGCTTCTGGATACCTTGGCAAGAAGGCGACGACGACGATCCCAAATCCTCATGACTCCGTCCTCAACCACCACGCGCGAACCGTTCTCATCCAGCTGTCCCAAGCTGATGATGGAGTTCCTCAACGCGGGGATGTAGTAGACTCCGGTGAGCAGCCTGTGCTCACCAGACACAGCGGTGAAGATGATGGAGCCGACGCCCTTGATCTCCACGCCGGAGGCATCCCCAAACTTGACGGAGCCTCGGACGCTAGAGTCAAGCTCGGTGAAGAACTCCCGTCGACCGGTCATGTGATGGGTGGCGCCGGTGTCGAGGCACCACCCGTCAATCTTGTCGTTGCCGGAGCTGTCGCCGAGGAGGGCGTGTGCTTTTGGCTCGTCAAGGTGGAGGAGAGCCGCTGCGGCCGGTGCCGCTGGAGGTAGCTCGATGCTGGCATGTGCCATGAACAGAGCCGGCTCCTCCTCCGCCTGTGCGACGTGGGCCTGGCCGCGTCGTGGCTGTCAACAGTCCTTGGCCCAATGGCCAAGCTGGCCGCAGTTGCGGCAGGCGTCGTCTCGTGCCGGCTTGTGCCTGCCGGCGGCGCCGCCCTGGGCGCCTCCGCGGGCATCACCCTCGGCACGTCCTCGCGCCCTGGCCTGGGCGTCTCTGCGCGCCTTACGTGGCTTGCCACGCTTGCGGCCGCCTGTCGCGGAAGAAGGCTCCCCCTTCCTCCGGTCACCCTGGCTGGCAAGCCACTGCTCCCGAGTGAGAAGGAGCTTCCCGCCAGTGGTGATGGGCCCTGAGAGGGATTGTGGCTCATCACTATCGACGACCTTGAGGCGACCTATCGCCTCCTCGATCGACATCGTGGAGAGATCCAGCAGCGACTCGATCGAGCGAGCCATCTGCTTGTACTTCTCGGGGACGCAGCGGAAGAGCTTTTCGACAGCTCTCTCCTCGCCGTAGGTGTCGTCGCCGAACTGCACCATCTTCTGCAACAAAGTGTTGAGACGGAGAGCAAAGTCATCAACGTCCTCACCTGGCTTGAAAGCCAGGTTCTCCCACTCCTTGCGAAGTGCCTGCAGTGTGGACTTGCGGGCGCGGTCGCTGCCGATGCGTGCCGCAGCGATGGCGTCCCAAGCCTCCTTGGCAGTCCGCTTGCTGGTAAGCGAGAACTGCATCTCGGGCGGGACTGCAGCGATGAGAGCATCCAGCGCCCGTCGATCTAGGTCGTAGTCGACGTCGCGGTACCGGACTGCCTCCCACATGTGCCGCACCTGGAGCTTTACCCTCATCACCGCAGCCCACTCGGCGTAGTTGGTCTTGGTGAGGGTAGGCCACCCACCGCCGGGACCGACGTCCCTGACAACAGCCTGGAGCCCGTGGTAACCACGGTACCGATCCGGGGAGAGAGAGCCACGCTGCCTGTGAAGGCCGCGCTCTCCATCGACCCGTCGGTACCGATCCGGGGAGAGAGAGCCACGCTGCCTGTGAAGGCCGCGCTCTCCATCGACCCGTCCGCCACCGTTGCCGTGCGCGCCTCCTCCAGGAGCGCCGCCGCCGTGCGCGCCTCCTCCAGGAGCGCCACCGGCGCGTCCGCGCCTGTCTGGGCTGCCGCCGCGCTCGTGGGCGTGCGCGGCTGCCCCAGGAGCGCCACCGCCGTGCGCGCCTCCTCCAGGAGCGCCGCCAGCGCGTCCGCGCCTGTCTGGGCTGCCGCCACGCTCGTGGACGTGCGCGGCTGTCCACTGCGCCGCCCGCGCTCGCGCTGCCTCCCTCTCTAGCAGCTCGAGGTCCGCGTCGGCGGTGTCGTCAGCGGAAATGGAGCTGCCGATGCTGCCGCGCAGAGCCTCGACCTCCGCCGCCGCCGCACGCGCTGCATTCGCCGCCGCCGCTGCTTCCGCCTCCGCTCTGGCTGCTGCCAGCTCCGCCGCTGCTAGCCTCGACGCCCTTGCCGCCACCGCAGCGGTCTCTGCCGCCGCTCGCTCGCGTTCCTCTGCCGCGGCAAGTTCGGCCTCCTGCCGACGCCGCGTGCTCGAGGCGACCGAGCGCTGAGACTGCCCTGCGGACATGACGCGCTACCGGGGGGCTGCTGCGTGGGGAGAGGGCTGCTTCAGACGAGCTGGGAGAGGAGTGAACAGGAGCGGCCGGAGGAGCTGCTGCTGCCAACAGCTGGGGCTGTTGTGGGGCTGGGAGAGAAGATGAGCAAGAGATGCTCAGGCTACAGGATAATACGTCTCTGATACCAGTTGTTAGTCGCTGAATTCTCACTCTTGGTAGTAGGAGAATTCTTACTCTCATCGAGAGAGGATGACACTAGGAGTTGGGGCAATTTTCTTGTCTATTTCTCACACAAGCTCACACAAATGCCATGCCAACCCAAGGGGTTGGGGTTACATATTTATAGGCTGCTAGCCAGCCAAGCATATGCCAAGATGCTAGTCTAAGATGCTAGTCTAAGATGCTAATATGCTGTCCTAGCTAAGATGCTGTCCTCTAGTCTAAGATGCTGTCCTCTAAGATGCTGTCCTCTAGTCTAAGATGCTATCCTAAAAACAGAAAAACAGCCACAAGGACCATGACCATGTGAGCATCATAGCCCCACAAAGACCAGCCACACATGAGACTTATCCATCACTCTAGATACCTGACGTTTCTGAATTCTTGACGTCTGTTTCTGATTAAATGACAAGGCAGAGAACCTGCCATTTCTTCCTGAATTTCTGCTTTGTCCCTGTCTTTGCTGGTGCTACCTTGGTAGTATTTCAGTGGGCTAGGAAGGGCCACAGAATGTCAAAACTATACAAGCTAGCTTTATTTGTTTTTTTTATTTGATTGATTGATGCTCCATTCCATTTCAATTATGTGATGGCTAGTTTGCTACACAACAGACGAACAGCTGAAGAAGGAGACATCAAGATTAGGGTCTCGCAGGGGTTGTTATTGTACTCAGCTCCCTGAAATGCCCATCAAATCTGGGAGCTGAGTACAAAGTCAAAAAAGAAGTGACATAGCTGTTCCAAATTCATGGTTATATTGTTCTAGTATTACAAATTATTTGTTCCAAGTATTCCATTTGTTAATGAAAATTGTTTTGCTAGCTGGAATTATTGTTCCACATGCCAAATGTAAACTATTTGTATAATTTTTTTTATAAACCTAATATTCAGGCTGTTCCGGTGCAAAATGGAGGACAGGAGAAAATGCTCTAGATGTAGAGAGAAAAAAAACAAAGTTGCACTAATACAAATTATTGTTCCACATATAGAAGCCGAAATATATGTTCATAGAATTTCAAAAACTACAATATTTGAAGTCGTTCCAATGACAAAGGACCAAATGTTAGTGTAGGGTAATAAAATACCAACAATTATGGTAGTAATTTTGGAAAAAAGTTTTAAAAAATAAATATAAATAAAAGCTAGATCAAAAAAAGAGTATGATGTGTTCCAAGTTCATGATTGTAGTGTTCTTGAGTTCAAAATATCCGTTCCTAAAAAATAATGTTGCACTTATATAAGCTTATTACAATGTTCTATTTGTACGAATTATTTGATCCCATATAAAAAAATGAAACTTAAGAGGATATGACACTTTAGCATGTAAAAATGTAGGGGTTGTTCAGCTACAGAAATAAGCGGTTGTTGCTGCCGTGCTGGCTACAACAACCGCTTATTCCTGTACCCGAACACCCCCGTACTCTAAGAAGGCAATAACTCATAAGAGCTTGATTTTTTTTAATTGGAACAATTTAGAGTGACCATGGAAACTGGCCCCTATACGAGAGTTTGAAATGAAATATCTTAGGAATGATGAGACCGTACGCCTCGTTGTCAACAGGTATATTGCCTACAATAAAAAGAATAGCATCGTTAATTCTAGGATGGTCTGTTAGCGCTTTCTTGACTTGGGCCAGTGCCCAACAGAGCTAATCGGCCAGGCCCAATTTTAGATAATGGACAGTTCACAAATGAGGCAGCCCAAAAAGTGAATAGAGATCGGCATCTTCTTCAACCTCCGTCCGTGGCTGCGGCTCGGACAAGGCTCCTTCAGTTCGTCACAGCCTCGCAGACGGCAGACCTCAGCACTCCCCTGTTAATTATAGACCAACAAGAAATAAGATAGGCTGATTGATGATTAGAATCTATTAGAAAATAAATAAGTTCATGATCAGTCCATTGACGACGGACTAATTTTTAGTTCAGTGATCCAAATGCTTGCATGTACATGATTTTGTAGAATGTTACTCTTTTAGATGATTTTAAACCTCAGAAAGTTATGGATTTTGGGACGAATAGAGTTCATTTCTCTCTTCTTGTGGGCCCCGCCGGCAGCTCCGTCAGAAGTCAGAAGACATGCCACACGTGATGTAATTCTCCTGAAACGCAGGCGCTTGCTGCCAGTGTGCGCCGCCTCGTTGTCGTCGGAAGAGGCAAGCACGGCAGCATCACCATGGCACTGTCACACATGCCGCCAACATATACACCAAACACCATACTCGTACCAACTGCACAAGGATATAGTACAATACTACGAGTACTAAATTAGGTGCATTCGGCACAGCGCACAACATCTCAGCATCTACATATCTTTCTTTCTTTTTTCTTTTGCATCAAAGGTAGGAAAGGTTTTGGAGCCACCGGATAAGCGCTCACGTTACACGTTGTGGTCGTTTCAGAGCAGGTTTGAGATGAGCCGTCGCTTGAGGGTCCTCGAGGTGGACTGGTACGAACGGACCAGCAGGCCGGCGCCGATGCCGACGCCGAGGCAGATGCCCAGGCTGATGCCGACGCCGACCCTCACGCCTGCTGTAAACCATGACAGCTCGCTGTACTCCTCGCCGTCGTCAACCCCGTCGGACCTCGTGTAGAGGCTGTCGTCGTCGTCGTCCGCGTCCGGGTCGGGCTTGTAGCACCTGTAATCCGATTCCGATTCCTGCACGCGACACGCAGCAGAGTTAAGACTTCAGAGTAAATCTTTTCTGAATTCAACGAAGGACGAAAAGAATTGAGCGCACTGTGATAACAAATCAGATTGTACGTACCTCTGGGTGATGCTTGGGAGGCGTTTCTTTCATGTCCTCCACCTGCTCGACGCACTCCGGGATCGGGTCCATGAACGCCTTCACCTGGCGCCGCCGCCTGAACCGCAGCTGCATGGCCCTGGTGAACACGACCGGCGTGCCCCGGAACACGCCTACGACGTACAACTCCACCACGGGCGGCTTCGTGTCGTCCCTCTCCCCGCCGCCGCCGCACCCGCACCTCAGGAACCCCGAGCCGCGCTGCGTCGCCACCTGGCACTTCATCACCCAGCTCCTGGTGGTGGCGCCCTTGCTGTCCACGTCGCAGTCGCACACCTCCAGGATCCCGACGACGATCCTCTCGTCCTTGCTCTGGACCTTGAACCGCACGCTGCCGGACACCCTGACGGTCGCCGTGCACACGAAGGTGGCTTCCTCCGATCTCTTGTCGGCGCGGTCTCGGCGGAGGGCGAAGGACACGCTGCTGCCCTTGCCGTTGCCGTTGCTGATGATGCCTGGCTGTCGGTCGGCGCCGCTCACGTCCAGGATGGTGTCGGGAGTGAGCGGGGTGTGGGTGAGGGTGAGAGTGCCCAGCATGGACTCGTCGACCTCGCACCTGCTCACCCTCAGGTAGAAGACTCGAAGTGCCAGGCTGGACGACGTCTCCGGCACGGCCATGGCAGCTTCTGGCTCCGGAATGTCACCCATGTTTCAGAGAACTATATTTTGGGGCTAAGTTGTTCGCTCACATGAGAGAAAGAGAATGGACCATATGCATGTTTCAACTCTGAACATTCAGGAATTGGGCATCACAGAGTACTCCATCTGTACAAGAAAAAAAAAAAAACAGTGCAGTAGTTAGATTGGCAGGGCATATTACAGTACAGGCAGTGAGTGATCAGCGAAGATGCAAGAGCTACTAGAACTGTAAGCTATTGACGCATCTCATGCAGTAACAATTCTGTTCCAACATAAACGGATAACGGATAGCATCTGCTGGGTGAAACTCTGGCTCTCTGAATTAATAATAGATTTCTTCAACCCTCCAAGAGAGAAGAGAGAATTCAACCTTTCCCTCAATTCTAGGATCGATGCCCCAATTCCTGATTACTACGTTCAGAAACTGATAGAATCATAGAATCTGTATTTTTCAATTGCATATTTGCATGGACGAACAGCTTCTGCAGGAAACAGAGATGGAGAAACGAATTTTCGATTGCGCGACTAAACTAGAACCGCGGCCGTAGCCGCAACTAATGATGAAATAAACCTTCATATTTTGCAAGAACATGATTGATAAGAAAAAGCGCAGTAGGGAAGAGAGAAGAGAGAGGGGACGAATCATGAATATT
This sequence comes from Miscanthus floridulus, assembly GCF_019320115.1. Classification (NCBI taxonomy): domain Eukaryota; kingdom Viridiplantae; phylum Streptophyta; class Magnoliopsida; order Poales; family Poaceae; genus Miscanthus; species Miscanthus floridulus. The sequence goes on along the minus strand of NC_089580.1, from coordinate 176,033,050 downwards.
TGAATAGCTTACCAGATTGAGCTCCATGGTTGAGCGATGCCTCTCCTCCTTCGGTCCCTCTCCTCGTCCTCGTTCAGTTCTTCAGTCCTGGCAAAGGATTTCTCCTACGTATATCCTATTTATATACTACTCGTACTAGGGATTTTTTTTTTGGTGGAGGTGAGCTGGTGAGGCCCCGTAAATCCCTCAACTGACACCTCACACAATGCACGCCAGGGCCCAAAACCACCGCTCCATGCATGACAACATCAGACCCTCTAGCAACCTAGTACTAGTATATATAGGAAAAAATATTATATATACGTAAATAAATGCCCATGACCGCATGAGGAGAGGGAGCGCTTCCGCAGTTCCGTTTCCCCGCCTCGTAAAATAACAGAAATGCTATCCATAATAAAGCAGCGAATAAATTACCTACCGAAAGTGACCGCCACATTTTAATGTGGATTATTTCGCAATAATGTTATACTACTATATTGCGGGTGTTAATGGAAAATAAAGATATCCTGTGTATTTTCGAAAAAAAAAAGATATCATATATATTGTCGGGGCGAATTTATTAGTAGTAGCAGTAAGAGTATGGAATTCTGTACCGACATTTTAGATGTCTCAGAAGAGTGCCGTCAATATTCATCCACGTAGAAATAAGAAAAAAAAAGAAAAAGGAAACAAGTGAAACTGAGAGATGAATTTAGGTGGTTTGGAAGCAAAGGTATCCACTGCCGCCTGGTCCTGGTGATCAAGATCTCAAACTAGGTAATGGTAGCGCCACTAGTCCACATCAACCTTCTCCCACCACAAAGCATTAGTGACAAAAGTTATGCTCTCAGATGATTTTCCAGCACCTGTGGGCTAGAAGGTTCAACAAGTCGAAATAGATTAAAATCTGCTAGGACTAGGAACAGGTGGAAAATGTTTAGGATCGCAATTGGAAAACGGACTTGCTAGCGCCCGTACGTCCGATTCAGGCGCTAGCGTCTGGACAGTGCCCGCACATAGAGCCATTGAGCGCCTAGCACTAGCACGTCGGGCTCGCGAGCGAGTGCACCAGCAGTGGGCTCGCGCCGCCCCGGACATCTCCTGCGCCGCTACAGACGTCGCCCATGCCGCCCCGAACATCGCCCGCGCCATTAGCCGCTTCCCACGCGCATCACATATGCAACACACGATCTACTTTTGAAACATCCAGATGCAACAGTTGCAACATACAAAAGAAGACACATGAAACACTCTTGTCTGAACACTTACGAAACGACTGATTTTTTTAAACCATTGCAAACATATGCAACAAACAGATGAAACACTTGCAAACATACGCATGAAACACTTGAAAACACTTGAAACATATGTTTGCAACATGCATATATATGCAACATCCAGATCTAGTTTTACAACATCGAGATAAAACACTTGCAACATACGTTTGGAACAGATGAAACATTTAGAACATACACTTGAAACATGCGTGTATAGCCATTACAACATGTGCAACGTCCCGATCTACATTTGCCACATCGATATACAACATTTGCAACACACCTCTGAAATATCTAAAACATTTGAAATATACTCGTGCAACATATGGTTCTCACCCTTCTTCTTCCATACGACGCAACACAGAGCGGGGGAACGGCCGATTCCAACAAGCCAGCGACCGAGGATGGTGGTGCGGCCTGGCAACGGCCAGCTGTGCCTGCGCTTAGCCTAGGCCCGGCTAGCGACCCCCTCTCCTGGCTGCCTAGCCTGGGCGTGGTGGAGGACGGAGCATGGCTTGGCGTGGCAGGGGACGAAGGCAGGGATGGTGTGCGCCGTGGGGATGGCGGTGGCGGCACACTAGAGTGGGCCGTGGCGCGGCAGAGTGGGGCTGGTGGCCTCGTCATGTGGCACGGAGTGGGGAGAGGAGCGCGAAGCAGCGTGGGATGGGAGCGGATTTATGGCACTGCGGTCGTGTGGGCCATGTCGGTCGTGGACGTGCACGCTCGTCCTCAGCGCCTGCGCGTGGGCCTCCACGATCACACCGACCGCATCCCGCCAAGGTGAGGCTGAGCCGAGCCCACCTACCACGCCCTGTCTCTCTCTTTCTTCCTCTACTGCCGTCATCGAGCCACACCATCAAATTACCCAGCGAACGATCACCTCTATTCAATTCAGTGCAGCCACGGTTTCAACATAATGTCCTCTCACTACTCGACCCCACCCAGCTTTGAACCGTGCAAGGCCAAGCTCCAATTTGGAGTTTTTCCCGCTGCCGTGCCATTAAGGCCGCGCTCAGCCATGGTCGAGGGCAGCCCTCCTACCGCCCATTCCGAACCAATTTACCTACACCACTAGTATCGCCTTGACTCCCTCTTCATCCTGCACACCTTAGCCGAACCGCTACCGCCTCCCCGTCGTCGCTGACGTAACCATGTCACCGCAGTGTGCCGTCGTATGGCTCGGCCGCATGTGGCCAACCTTTCTCCATCACCCTCTTCTCCAACCGTCACCTTGGCTAGGTCCATGGTAGTCTACTGATGCTCACTCGCTAGCTGGTTAGGTCCTTAGGTGACCTAGGTCACCGGAGCAGTCACGTCACCATCGTGGATGGTTGCGCACCACCGCAGCTCGCTCTAGTGCTTCCCACCATCCTGCGTTGCTGCTCGGTGTAGGCGGTTGGACCATAGTTGAGTGTCGACCTAATTGACTAGCCAGTGCGGGTCTCTGGTGGCTAGCGTGGCCACCCCATGGCACTGCTCGTCGTGCCACCAGGCATGGGTTAGCCGAGGGTGCGTGTGGGGGAATTACAGGAAAGCTAGGGGGTTAAGTGAGAAGTCTTGTGAGAAGGGGAAATAGAGTTAGGACTTAGTTGTAATTCGGGAGAAGTGCGAGGCCTATTTTGCAAAATTGCCAATACGTACGGGACTTCCCCACCGTGGGCCGCCGCGCCAGCGAGCCACGCGGGAGATTTAGTTTTCTTTTTCATAAGGAATTAGCAATGGTTTTCTAATTTAATTTTTGAGCCGATCTTTGGTAAATAATATATAATCACGTGGGCGTCCAAAAATTGTAAAACAAATTTTGTTAGGTTCCTAAAATTGTGCTCTATATGTTGGTGTATTTAGTTCATGTTTGTGCATGTTGACATTAGGAGCTATTAAATCATTTGAGGATGCTTAATAATATTAAGTTAATTATTGTAGGAATTTTTGTGGTAAATGGATGATAGCTTTAGTCCTAAAATTTTTATAGTAGCTTCATTGTATTATTATATGCTCATTATAATTTTGTAGCTTTAGAATAGACTAAGCATTAGGGTAGTTAAATGCTCTTTGTTTCAATATACATTAAATCATCAATAGAAATAAAGATATATCCTTCATTTGTAAAGCTAGGTGTTTGTTAGTTGAACCCAACACTTTGATTTATAAAGATGATAGTTAGCTTAGTATCTTAGTCATTAGAGCTAGCTTAGTAGCTTAGTATGTGTATTCTTAGTTTAAGAGTTGTTGTTGCCTAAATGCTGAGTATTGCATCATCATCGCATGCATGTACATAACGAGTTGGCGGAGATTGTGACCACTGATGATCACGAGTTTGAGGAGATCATTGAGGAGTACGAGGAGGAGATTCTCATGCAGGAGGAGGTCTTGGAGCCAACACTAACTGACTCAGCTGACACCACGCCTACCCAAGGCAAGACCCGGTACATAACCTCTATTTTATAATTCACCATATATAAATGTGTTGTGCATTTGCGTTATAGGAATTTTATGAAAACCACATGCATAGATACACTTGTCCTAAGAGTCTTACTAGTGCAGGTTTGAGTAAATACTATGCTTAGGTCATCAGTAGCGTGAGTAACCTGCTGTTGCTCATAATAGGGGATTATTATTACCCTTATAATAAAATGATGAAAGAAAAAATAGAGACATGGCAGGGATATGGTATGGGTATTGGTGGGTGTAACAGGTTGTGTCCCGTGGCCAACAGGGCTTAGGTTGGTTACACTATTTTCCCTGTTCATGTCGATTAAGGATCATTCATTGCTATGGATGGTAGTCAGGTCATGGACTTATTATCCTGAGCACATACTTGCTTATGGGATTAGGAAGGCTTGTTACGCTCTTGTCGTAGGTTCCGGCTCTTTCCAGACTGACTGATTGGAGGTGGGGAAAGGAGAAGGTCTAAGCACCATACTAAGACCGGGTCCTAAGTGTGGGGGCTTGGAGTCCATATTTGGACAGGGACCTAGACCCCATGACAAGAGTGGAATAGGCTAGTCTTGTTTATACCTAGGGTACAAACAGGGCGTGTATTTTGGGGTACCCAGCAGGGATACATTAGTTCATGAATCGTCGTTTCTATGAGATGGTATGACTTGGCTATGGTCTAGCACCGTAGTAAGAACTGGAAGATGAATGATGGTGAAATGGTTCTGATTGATTAACCCTTGCTTGAAAGTAGAACAGGTGCTTACCTAGAATGGTTAGCTAATGAAGTAATCATGACTGCTAATTAAACTTGATCTTAAGGACGTACTTCAAGTAATGCTTTTCGCAAACAAAAAGAAAACATCAAACCCATATTGCCCATCATATCCTTGAGAGTCGGGAAACAATTTCCACTAGTCTGGTAAGTCTTGCGAGTACATTGTGTACTCAGGGTTTATTTTACCCCTGTTGCAGGTGCAACTTGAGGAGTAGCTCTTATGTGGAGGATTCTTCTGGTAGGCACAGATGGATCCTTGTATCGCTTCCGCTAGATGTTTATTTCCATTCTGTTGTTCAACTATCACACTCTGAACTCTGGTATTATAATAAATAATTTCCAAAAACTCTTGTTGTATGAAATGCACTAAGTATTGTAAACTCGTACTCATAATTGGATTCTGGACGGAACTGTCCGATGTAGCTAACTTTCAGAGTGCTTAGTGTCTAGTGGAAGATAAGCACCTCTAAAAAGCATGCTATTTTAGGTGGTTTTGCCACACCTTCTCACAATAGAAAAGGCCATTGTTCGCATCCAAAATAAATGAACCCAAACTATTCTGGTAAAATTGGCCTAGCTAATGGCACTTATCTTGTTGACCAAAAGCATAAATTTACTCTACTTGATCAGGCAAGTGAGAGTTTAGATTCACTTCGCTACATTGTTCGAGTGGTAGTACATAAATTCACTCGGCTTGATTGTCAGGGTATATATGTGTTTAAGAACATAGTTTTTGAAGCGTGCTATAAATATTCAAGAAACTATGCCATTGCCATTGGAATTCTTGCTAAAGCTGAAATGTGCCATTTTCTACGCCGGTAGATGACTTGGGGCCATTAATAGGCATATCAATGGGTATTTGTATATGCGTACGGTCTATTTTGCCCCCGCCGATGCCTCTTATCTGTTTCCGTCTCTCCTCTTCCCCCAACTACCATCTTCAATTCTTTTCCCATTCTAGATATTACACAGGCGCCAGCAAGCTCCCTTTGTTCTGGTGTCCTCCCTCCCCCTCGCTGTTGTCCCTTGTGTGGCCTTGCTAGCACCGTTCCTGCATCATTCCACCAGTGCACGATCGAGCACATCGCAGGCTTGGACCAAATCATTGGCTTGCCTTGAATCAATTGCCCTAAGTGCGACATCTAGGTGATAATAAGGTGCAAGAGTAAGAAAGATGAGGTGTTCTACAAGTGCCCAAACAACTTCCCAATATGTTAGTTTTAGGTCGTTTCACTGATTTCTTATGTTTATGTTTGGTTGAGCAACATATTTGGGATTCTCTGTTCAATAGAATGACATTACGTGTGGGTACTACTTGTCGGGGACCAATACTAGGGTATCCGAAGAGGAAGAGCTAATAACCATGAACATTGATTCATCCGAGCAGTTAAGAGCGCGGCTATAGCTCCAACCGACCCCTAGGTGCTCAAGCTCTGCCTCGCCCAGCCTCTGGGGGTGGGCTCTGCCTCACCCAACATCAAGGCCATGGGCTCCGCCTTGCCCAACATCGAGGCCATGGGCTCCGCCTCACTCGATGTCTGGGGGTGGGCTCCACCTCGCTCGACACCGAGGCCATGGGCTCCACCTCGCCTAACCTCTAAGGGCTGGCTCCACCTCGCCCAGCCTCTAGGGTGTGGTCTCTGCCTCACTCGACCCTTAGGTTTGTGCTTCGCCTTGCTCGACCTCTGAGGGCTGGCTCTACCTTGCCTAACCTCTAAGGGCGAGCTTCGCCTTGCCCGCCCTCTAAGGCCTGGCTCCACCTCGCTCGACACTGAGGCCATGGGCTCCGCCTCACCCAACCTCTGAAGGCCAGCTTCGCCTCGCCTGGCCTCTAGGTAAGGGACTCTACCTCGACCAACCCTAAGGCTAGGGGATCCGTCTCGCCTAATGAAGACCCATATCGTCACCAACCACTTCAGATCCAAGCGAATAGGCCTAGGTCAAAGCTCTAACACCAGGGAGGTGACCGGCACGCCCCGATATAACCTGTGGCTATGACGGGCCATACCTAGGGATTCACATCAGGAACAACATTAGGCATACCAGTGTTGTTCTGCCTAACCCTCATACGAGCACTGATAGGCGTGTCAATTCACCATGATGTCCTCTAGGACAGAGTGGGGTGCCACGATCAGGAGATGACGCCTACACATGGCGCCAATGATGGATAGGGCCATGACATGGAGCTATCCCTATTGACATCTACAAGGTCAACGGGACCCGCATGAATGAAAAGAAGGACCCAGCGATCCAGTAGGACCTTTTCTCCTTCTCCTTCTCCTCTTTTCCCTCCACTATAACTCATGCTTTCCCTTGGCCTATAAATAGGAAAGCAGGGCATCCGATATGGGGCACGCAACACATCGCATCGATTCAAACTAGAACCCATCGAACCCCGAACTGATCAGAACACATAAGCATACAGCCGAGAAGTGACCGAGCTCTCGGGACCCATTCGCTCCTCTCACTAGAGACTTAGGAACTATCCCTCTCTCGACCATTTGTAACCCCTACTATGAACTTTTAGTGCTAGTAACATGAGTAACAACATGAACTAGACGTAGGGACATTCTGCCAAAACCAGTATAAACCTCGTATTCTCTTAGCACACCATCCAAGCCAGACGCGTAATATTACAAATTTACTAGTTGGTGGCAACTCAAAACGTCGACAGTTGGTGTGGCAGAACCGCCTAATCTAATACCTCCCAAGAGTACTTATCCTCTATTAGACGCTAAGTACTCAAGGGAAGACACTAAATTACGTAGTTTCGTCGAGCACACCCCAAGGAAGAACCCAAAAATCCATATTTTCCATCAGAATCACAAACGAGAGAATAAAGCTTACAATATTCTTAAGTCTTTTCTTACATCACTTTCCATACAACATCAGAGTATAATATTTATTGATTATAACAGCGGAATATAAACATGTTATCAGAGTTATGAACAATTTAATTTAATAGCAGAATATAAATATGTGATCAGAGTTACAGCGGAAATAAATAACTATTCATGACATGATGAAGCATTGATATATAAACTATGACACCAAATTATAAAACTTCTATTTATAAAAACATTTAGTGAGAGTTATAAATAAAAACTATGATCGCAGCATAAAAGAATCCTCACTGAGCCCACCAGGAGGTTCCCGCACACAAGTGTCAGCTCTAGCATCCACCTATCACTTGCAACAGGGTAGAACAAACCCTGAGTACTCAATTGTACTCCATAAGACTTACCCGTTAGGAGAAAATAAAAGACTCCAAGGATATACAAGGCTATCTGGCTTGTGGGTTTATTGCATCTACGGGAGCATTACTAAACATGCATCCTTATATTCAATTTTATTAGTAGTCATCATTAGTTCATTAACTAACCATTCTATGTAAGCACCTATACTACTTTCAAGCAGGTGGTAAGCAATCAGAACCAGTTTTACACCTTTATATTTCAGTTCTTACTACGGTGCTAGACTGTAGACAAATCATACTGGATCACCCGACAATTCGCGAACTAATGTATCCTAGCTAGGTACCCTGAAACACATGCCCCGCTTATACCCCAGGCATAAATAGGACCAACCCACTACCCTCCTATCACGGGGTCCAGGTCCCCGTCCAAACTTGGACTCCAAGCCCTCGCTCTTGAGCCTCAGACTCAGTGTGGTGCTTAGACCTCCACCATCCCCGCCTCCAATCAGTCAGTCTGAAAAGAGCCGAAACCCATGACAAGAGAACAATGAGGCTTCCCGCACCCATACACAAGTATGTGTTCAGGATAATAAGTCTGTGACCTGACTACCATCTATTGCAACGGCAGGTCCTTAACCAACACAGGCGAAACAAGTGCAACCCAAGCCTCGCTCGAATGCCAAACCAAGTCCAAATCCAAAGTACCATTCCGCCCGGTCTCCAATTATCATTCATATATATTTTCCATGTGATAATAATATAATAGCAATAATAATATATTTCCTATCTCTCGTGAGTGACCGACAATCACTCGACTTCTACCGAAGTCCTGTAGCATAGCAATCTACGTGATCCTGTCATACTAGTAAAACTCATAGGATATATATATATATATATATATATATATATATATATATATATATATATATATATATATATATATATATATATATATATATATATGCAAGTGGGTTTCATTCAACTCCTTAAACTTAATGCACAAGCATAAATTAAAGTATAGAATAATAGGGGTTATGCATCGGGGCTTGCCTGGGTAAGATATAACCAAAATTAGCATTCCATCATGACGACTAGATCAATAAGGCACCATCTTTTCTGCTACTCTGGTCGACTCCAGATCCATCGTTGTTCCTATTATGACATTCGTGGATACACGTGGAAAACGTAATTAATCAATGGCAACCGCAACTCTTAAAATACGTTTACGCCTCTCACGCTAATGAGCTAGCTCTAGTGACTAACGTACTAGGCCACATATCCATGTTATCGAACAAGATGTTATTTCCCAATGAGTGTTTTAGTTATACAAACCCAAGTTGTTTCTTTATTCCATTCTATCAATTTAATATTTATTTAAAATATGCATCATTATCTATCTAGCAAAATAATTATTCTGGTGCTACAAAAATTATAGTGAGCAGCTAATAATATTATGAATTTACTGTAAAATTTTTAGAGTCGACACTATCACCATTTTCTCACAAAAATTCCCACAAGTTTACATTTTAACAATATTAAACATTTTAGAATCATTAGAGCAACCCTGAAACATTTTAAAACTAGATGAATCAATTACGCTAATAGATAAATCATGATTTTAGGAGCCTAACAAAATTGGGTTCACAATTTTTGGACTCCATAATTTTTGGACTCCTACATTGTGGGGGTATTAACCCCTATACCCTTACGGCTAGGCTTGGGCCGGCCCAGATCAGTGGGTCTGGTCCACCAAAAGACGACGCGTGGCCCAGTCAACCTGATCGGAGTCCCGCGCAAGGAGTCAAGGCGGATTTGGCGATCAAGCAAGATCCTGGTCAGTTAGAATAGAAATCCTTATCCGGCCACACATGGCAATTGTAACTGGCTAGGATTAGTTTCCAGATCTGTAATCCTGCCCCCGGACTATATAAGGCGGGCAGGGGACCCCTCTAAAAAATATCTCTCATTGACATACAGCAATACAAATCGGACGCGGGACGTAGGTATTACGCCTTCTTGGCGGCCGAACCTAGATAAAACCTCGTGTTTGTCTTGCGTCACCGTCTTGTTTGTGGCTTGCGCATCTGTCTGCCGACAATCTACTACCTTGGGTATACCCCTAGGTAGACTACCGACCATATTTCGTCAACAGTGGCACGCTAGGTAGGGGGGTGTGCGTACTGCTCTCCAAGCAAATAAGATGGTCATCATCTCTGGCTCCATGGCTATGCCAAACGGCATCACGTTCACTGTTGGCCAGATCACTTGGACCACCGGCTCCGATGACTTCATCGCCATGACCCTGGAGGAGGCGTGGATTTAGTCTGCGCTGACCATTGCTTCACCTACATCGGCTATGGCTCCGACCACGATGGATCTAGCTCCGACCATGGTACATCTGGCTCCGACCATGCCTACATCATCTTCAGCGACGCTGACAATTCGCCGTCCGTTTCCCTGTCACAAAGGGAAATAGATCGACAACACCGACCTGCTCGATTCCATCGATCGGGTCGGCACCAAACTCGCTGAAACCCTAGCTCTGGTAAGTATGATTCAAAGTCAACCTAATGAGCAGGTAACCGCTCCCCACAACAGATCTATCCGACCAGCCCAGACCAGTCGTCCTTCATGACTTGGTACAGATCTCGTGGTCATATCTACTCCTGAAGGGCGCTTCGCTCGTCGCTGGCCAGCCTCCACGATGGGTCTCCGGCTCTCCGAGTACGAAGCCTCGACGAAGAACCACTAGGTCTAGCCCTATGGCCTGCGAAACGCTGCCTCTAGTTATGCGCATAACCTACAACACCGCTTGGATCTATGTTCTATGCACCGACCTCGGCCGAAGCCACGCAACTTCGTCAACATAATCCGGACTGAAGATTATCAAGAAGGATCCATCCACACAGTCCAAGAGGGCGACTCTAGCTCCTCATCTAGCATCGCATCTAATGCATCTATCTACACCGAACTTCAGCATCACGAAGATGAAGGCGTCAAGTACGATCTGGATATCCTAGACCACGCCCCGGGGTACTCACAATTCCCGTCTTTCCTGCCAAGACGAGGGGATTTGATCCATGTTGTCAGCAATGATGAATCGCTAGCAGTTGGTGAAATAGAACAAGAAAGGACTACACGCGAAGCACGCAATATTGACCGGTTTAATCGCCGACAAATCGAAGCCGAAGCAGACCAGGAGACACGACGCATAAGGGTCCAGCAACGTGACCTCAACGATGCTTTCGACAGGGTGGAGGACAAGCAGGTCTTTAGGACTCCAAGCGCCAATGTAGCCGTCGCCATGGCGACAATGCAACGGCTACCCAACACCCTAGAAACCCAAGCAGTTCGTGATGAAATACAAGCCTATCTGACGGCTGCTATGGCCCAGACTGTAGAGATTGTAAATCAAGCCCGGGCTCTATCCGTCTCAGTCGAGTCAAGCCATAGCCGCTAGCACCCAAGTTGCTCACAGCCACTCAACCAACGTGGCTCGCATAACAACGACCCATCAGACAACCGTCAAGGTGGAAATGGTGGCCATGATGGTGGCCAGGATGAAAACCACCATTGGGACGACAACCACCGCAACGTCCGGGATGATAACCACCGAGACAACCGCGACAATCACCGCGATAACCACGGTCGCAGGGCTAATCCAGATGGCAATCGAGATCGCCACGATGGCAATAATGATCTCTGCCATTACCTCGGTGGACGTGACCTCCGTGCTCGTATCAACCAGAGAGCCGACGATCGAGCATCCCATGAAAGTTATCGCCGTATGGAATATGACACTGCCCACGGCCCGCCGGGTTTGAAGCAATTTACTCCACACCTTCACCAAGTCATATGGCCCAAGAATTTCAAGCTCGAGAAACTTCAGAAGTACGACGGCAAGGAAAACCCCAAATTATAGGTCATGCTCTATGAAACTACGTGCAGATCAGCCATGGTTGACGAGCACGTCATGTCTAACTATTTCCCAGTCGCTGTTGGCCATGCAGGTCACCAATGGCTGGTCGGCTTGTCGGTGAACTACTTTGACTCTTGGTAGGAGCTCAAGCAAACCTTCATCGACAACTTCATTGCAACTTGTGAGCAACCAGGAAACAAATATGATCTGCAATGGATTCGAGATTGGAAAGACGAGCCACTGCGCGAGTACGTCCGGCGTTTCTCGGAGATGCGCATCAAGGTCCCATCAATCTACGACAATGAGGTAATCGAGGCTTTCATCATTAGCCTCCGCTTCCACGGCGCCCTAAGGGACAAGCTCCTCCGCAAGAGACCTGAATCGGTCACAGTGCTCTTGGCCACCGCTAAGAAATATGCGGACACCGATGACGCTAAAAAGATAATTATTGAAGAAGCAGCAAGGGTTCCATGCTTCGACCACCCCCCACACCGCGACGACTACCGTGCCAACCGTGATCAAAACGACAATTTTGACCACCACAACCAACGCAACGACTCCCACGACTACCACGACCAACGTAATCAGCGGCGTAATAGCCATGACGATTATAGGAGCAAGTGTGCTCAGGAAGACGATGGTGAGGTCAACACTGTTAAAAAGGGTGGCGGACGTCATAACTATGAAGATGACTATGCCAAAGCATTGAAAGGGCCCTGCCAGCTCCATCCTAAGTCAAACCATACCATGGAGAATTGCCCCCGTTCTCAAGTCTATCTACACGCATCAGCAGGCTCCGGATACGTCCGACAAGCCTAATGATACAGGGGAACAGCGCAACGAGGATAACGACGACGACGATGCGGACCCTCATCACAAGTACGTCAAGCCAACCGATCGCATACACACCATCATCAGAGGCAAAGTGTCCATCGAGACCAAACAAGAACACAAGCTGCTCGCCCGCGCATGCTTGAACGTGGCCAACACTGACAACCTCCTCACCGATCCACGGGTCCCTCCGTGGTCTCACCGTGAAATCTCCTTCAGTAGAAAGGACCAATGGGCTGCAATACCTAAGCCAGGGCATTTTCCCCTGGTTCTCGATCCTTGTATCAACAAGGTTCAGTTCAATAGAGTACTGATCAATGGCGGTAGCTCCATCGATATACTATTTAAGAATAGTCTGCCTGCCCTGAAGATAGCACAGGCGGACCTCAAGCCATACGAGGCACAGTTCTGGGGTGTTCTCCTCAGATAGGGCTCTACACCTCTTGGACAGATCACGCTACCTGTGCAGTTTGGAACCCCGGACCACTTCCGCACTGACTACGTCAACTTCGTGGTCGCTGACTTCGACGGCACCTACCATGCTATTCTTGGTCGACCGTCGCTCACCAAGTTCATGGCCATACCTCATTACAAGTATCTGGTGCTCAAGATGCCTACCAAGAAAGGAGTTCTAACCCTTCGGGACAACGTGTACGTAGCCTATACCTGCGAAGACGATAGTTTCAAAATAGCAAAGGCTCATGACCTCTCTATTCGCATGGCCGAGACCATGCTCAACGCTAAGAAGACCTCGACCGACCACCTGGAGATCTCAGAGCTCAAGGCTCCACGCAAGAACATCAAGTCTAAGGAGCACAAGGTGATCCAGCTGGTCGATGGTGATCCCAGCAAAATGGCCCTTATCGGGGCCAACCTGGATCCCAAATAGGAAGACACGCTCGTCAGGTTCTTGAGGAGCAACGTGGATGTGTTCGCATGGAAACCTGCTGACATGCCCGGTGTACCTCAGAGCTTGATCGAGCACTCCTTGAATGTCAACAGCAAGGCCAAACCTATCAAGCAGAAGCTACAACGTTTCGCTCGCGACAAAAAGGAGGCGATTAGGGTAGAAGTTACATGGCTTTTGGCAGCCAGATTTATCAAAGAAGTGTATCATCCGGAGTGGTTAGCCAACCCGGTTCTTGTACGCAAAAAGAATAATGAATGGAGAATGTGCGTTGATTACACTGATCTCAACAAACACTGCTCTAAGGACCCCTTCGGCTTACCTTGCATAGACAAGGTTGTAGATTCAACCGCCAGTTGCGAGCTGCTCTCCTTTCTCGATTGCTACTCTGGTTATCACCAGATCGCTCTCAAAAAGGATGACCAGATCAAGACATCTTTTATCACGCCCTTCAGCACCTACTGCTACATGGCCATGTCGTTCGGGCTCAAGAACACCAGGGCTACCTACCAACACGCTATACAAGCTTGCCTCAAAGATGAGATAAAAGACGACCTCATCGAGGCTTATGTTGATGATATAGTTGTCAAAACCAAGAAAGCACATACCCTTGTTGACAACCTGGAACGCACCTTTGCAGCCCTTAACACATTCCAGTGGAAGTTAAACCCAAAGAAGTGCATCTTTGGTGTTCCTTCTGGCATATTACTCGGCAACGTCGTCAGTCACGGCGGCATATGCCCTAACCCGGAGAAAGTCAAAGCCGTCTTGGATATGAAGCTGCCCAAAAAGGTGAAGGATGTTTAGAAGCTTATCAGATGCATGGCCGCCCTCAGCCGTTTCATATCAAGATTAGGTGAAAAAGGATTATCGTTCTTTAAACTACTCAAAGCATCTGAAAAGTTTGAGTGGTCGGAGGAAGCAGACGCTGCCTTCACACAGCTGAAACAATACCTTACGTCACCCCTGGTCCTCACTGCTCCAAGAGAAGATGAAACACTCCTGCTTTACATTGCGGCTACTAATCGAGTGGTCTCCACGGCCATGGTGGTCGAGCGAGACGAGCCCAGCCATGTCTACAAGGTACAACGACCAATCTATTTCATTAGCGAGGTACTCAATGAGTCCAAGACCAGGTACCCATAGATTTAGAAGTTGATCTACGCCATACTGATAACATCCCAAAAGTTGAAACACTACTTCGACGGATATCATGTGGTGGTCATGACCGAGTACCCTCTGCGAGACATCATTAGCAACAAGGATGCGAACGGGCGCATCATCAAATGGGCAATGGAGCTATGCCCCTTTTCCTTGGAGTTTGCAAGCCGCACTACAATCAAGTCTCAGACACTCGTCGATTTCATCGTCGAGTGGATAGACTTAAGCATGTTTGTCTCTCCCAGATCAGATGAGTATTGGACAATGCACTTTGATGGCTCTCTCAACATCGACGGTGCAGGAGCAGGAGTCCTTTTCGTGTCACCATCCAAGGAGCAGCTCTAGTACGTCCTTAGGATTTATTTCCCAGCATCTAATAATGCCACCGAGTACGAAGCATGCCTACATGGTTTGCGCATTGTGGTTGAGCTTGGCGTTAAACGTCTCTATGTCTATGGAGACTCTGCTCTAGTCATCAACCAACTCAACAAGGACTAGGACACAACCAGTGAAAAGATGGATGCATACTGCAAATCGATTAGAAAGCTGGAAGGCAGGTTCTATGGCATCGAGTACATACACGTGGTCTGGGACAAGAATCAAGCAGCGGATGCACTGTCAAAGTTAGGATCATCCTGAGCAAAAATCCCACATGGCGTATTTGTCCAAGACCTGCTCATGCCTTTCATCGAAGAGGAAGATTCCACGGCAGATAAGCCTCCAGACCAGCAATTGGTGGCTACGGTTCTGGCGTCAAGCACCGCCGAGCCACCTTCGACCACTCATGAGCCCGACTGGAGAATACCTTTCATCAAGTACCTAACAGATGGCAGTGGTTACACTAATTGGACAGAAAACAAACGCCTGATGTGTCGTAGTAAGCAGTACCTACTCGTCGATGGCAAGCTATGGCGCAAGAACGCAAAGGAGGAAATCTTGATGAAGTGTATAACCTAGGAGGATGGCAAACATCTCCTGGACCAAATCCACTCTGGCTCTTGCGGCAACCACATGGCCTCAAGAACACTGGTCGATAAGGCTTTCTGAGCAGGGTTCTATTGGCCATCAGCAGTAGCCGACGCAGAGAAGCTAGTCCACCACTGTGAGGGTTGTTAGTTCTTCGCCAAGAGAATCCACATACTAGCACATGAGATCCAGACAATACCAGCTTCCTGGCCTTTTGCATGCTGGGGACTAGATATGATCGGGCCCTTCAAATCGGCTCCAGGGAAATTTACATGTGTCTTTGTGCTGATCGACAAATTTTCTAAGTGGATAGAATACATGCCTTTGGTACAGGCATCCTTGGAAAAGGCTATCATGTTCCTCGACCAGGTCATCCATCATTTCGGCATACCCAACAGCATCATCACTAATCTGGGTACTCAGTTCACCAGGAACGCTTTTTGGGACTTCTACGATGAAAGGAGCATAGTAGTAAAATACGTCTCGGTGGCGTACCCTAGAGCTAATGGACAAGTCGAGCGGGCAAATGGCATGATCTTGGACGCGTTGAAGAAGAGGATGTATAGAGAAAATGACAAAGCTCC
This sequence comes from Miscanthus floridulus, assembly GCF_019320115.1. Classification (NCBI taxonomy): domain Eukaryota; kingdom Viridiplantae; phylum Streptophyta; class Magnoliopsida; order Poales; family Poaceae; genus Miscanthus; species Miscanthus floridulus. Next base: position 176,017,016 of record NC_089580.1, on the reverse strand, counting down.
TGGAAGATGGCTCAAAGAGTTACCAGCCATGGTCTAGGGCCTCAGAACTCAGCCCAGTCGTAACACCGGTGTCTCGCCATACTTTATGGTTTATGGCGCTGAGGCAGTCCTCCCTGTAGATATATCTTTCAAATCAGCACGGGTAGAGAACTTCGATGAAGGCAAGGCCAATGAAGTACGGGAGCTAGAAGTAAATAGCGCAGAAGAGAAGCGGCTCGATTCTTGTGTACGTACGATCAAATACCTTGCTGTTTTGCGCAGGTACTACAACAAGAACGTTAAAGAGCGGTTCTTTGTGGTCGGGGACCTGGTCCTAAAGTGAAAGACGAACCAAGCTAGTGTCTATAAACTCACAACCCTATGGGAGGGGCCCTTCATGATCAAGGAAGTCACACAACCAACGTCTTACAGGTTAGCTCACCTAGACGGTACGGACGTACCAAACTCATGGCACATCAACAAGCTTAGACATTTCTATGCTTAACTACTGAGATATGTACCGCTCTTGTACTTTTGATTTACTTCAATAAAGCTATTATGATTTCTCCGACCACTCTGATGTGTCACTTTGAATTTTATGGTTATTCTAACTTAGCCAGTAAAAGCCAACCACCACTCCTTCTACGGTTTTTGGAGCAGGCCCTGTCTCCAGTTTCTCCCAACATGTGCATGGGGTCCGCTCTCTACGTTACGGGTGATCGGTAGGTCCCTCTTGGTTTGACTTGTCCACGTCTACATGTGCACAGGTCACGCACCTCACACTCTGACCACATGATAAACTAGGGCCGCACAAACTTTTTGGGATGATGTGTTGAGCAAAATGGTACAACTAAACAGAATGTTAACATGTTCTTACTTAGTTACACCAACATAAGTTTCAAGCTTAAATATGTTTTATACAATGCAAACAAGCTTATAATGATATACAGTTATGTTATTACAATCTTGCCTAAAGAGGCCCAAGTTTACAATAACACAACTATGTCCTCCTTCTATAGCTCTAAGCCTATTACATTGGTTGGTTGGGGCGTGCGGCACCTACTGCTTGCTGCTTCTGATATCCTACTCAAGTCTTGGGGACTCTTATGCTAGTTGAGCTGAAGGGGATGGCCCCACCAATGCCTGGCTGGTCAAGACTACAGGCTTCGTCGGTTGGCTTGCAACTGATGGCGTCTCCAGCTGACTTGTCGATGGCGTACCCTGTATAGGTGCTATCCCACCTCCACATAGGTTAATGTCGCCAATTATCTTTGATGACAGGTCCAACTAGGCCATCCAAAGCTCCTTCGCCTTGTCTAGGTCTACCTCCTTCAGGTATCCAGCCTTTAGGTGCTTGAGATCGATCAGGGGGTAGTGGGCACGCACCATGCTTAGCACATGGGCACCTGTGTACTCACCTACCTCCTTCACAAACTCTTGGAACCATCCCCATACTTTTTTGCATCGCTCGACTAGTCCGAGCTGGGGCATCCTTGGCTCTTCCTCTATGAGCGCCGAGTCGATAAGGTCGAGGATGGGCAAAATGCCAGTTGCCACTTCCTGGCACCGGTTCTTCCATGTGTCCTGATCCTCGGTGGCCTCGAGGCATCGTGCTTTCCAGCCATCATGCTCTTTCATCACAGCTTCTAGATGTCTCTTGGCATTGACTTTTAAAATTGCAAACCGTACAAGACATCAAATGTAATGGCACGACAAGATAAGACGGGCAACAGAATGAGAAAGGTGGTCTGGAATACTTACTTTTCAGTTCCTCCTTCATTTTGGTGGTGTGGTCCTAGAGTTGAGACTAGTTGCATGCCAGTTTCTCATTGTCCTCCTTTAGGCGACCACACTCTGCGGTCACGCAGCTATTCTCCTCTTGGAGGCGGGTTACTTCAGCTTCTAAGCCTGCATTACAGCTGTTACTACCAACAATGCAACAACGCGAGTCATGCACTTGCTATGATAAAATGAAAACTTACTTATTTTTTCCTGCTCTTTGTTATTGAGCTGGCCGACTAGGTTCTGGTTTTGTGCCTCTTGCTCTGTCCTCTCCTGGTCGGTGGCTTCAAGTTGGTGGCGCAAGTGTTCCACCTCGGCCGCTAGTTCTCTGTTGTTGGCCGTGATTCCCTCAATCTGGTCAAAGCACCTCTTGCGGTACTTTGCGGTCTTCATTAAGTCCTGCATATAAACAAGCTAAGTCAGACAGTTTGACTACATAGCAGGGTCAAGTGGTCAAGCCAAACATACCTAGACTTCTGTCACCAGACGTTTTGCCGCTCGTTCAACTTTTAGGGTCTCTTCGACCTCCGAGATTTCCTCATGCATAATCCACTCGTCGTTCCACCAGCGCGACACATATACGTGTTGTCGCTTGTCTTGGGGATGGCCCAGGACCTCTTCTACTTCGTCCTATTTGGCCTCTTGTTCTGGGGGTGGCGTTGGTCAGGAGTTTGTAGTCTTAGCGACCACTATGGCCTTCCCACGAGCCAAAGCATCGGCAAGCGTGCTCTGTGCCACCTCCGGCTACTGCTCCTCGGCTTGGTCTGGTTCCCTTAGCACCAAGGTATCCACCTCAGCAGGGTTAGTGCTCAAAGCACTTGTACTTGGCTCGGCTCTCTTCTCGACCAGCTGCTCAGGAACTATCATCTGGCCACTCGTCTACTGAGGTTCCGGTAGAACTTCTTCTACAGGTTCCTCCACAGCCGACTGCTAAGCAGTTCTTTCTGCCAGTACTGGTGAAGCCATGCCACACCCGGCTAGCTGGTCGGGATTTTTGGTGGACACCGACCTAATATACTAGAGAAAAGTTCAGAAGACAATAGTATTCAATACAAATTACATCAAGGTTTCAGATACTTATAAGTTGGAAGCACGAAATGACGTGGCAAAGGAGCGTCTTTTCGACCGCGCCTGCTCCACGTGCTCGGCGGGTTCCATTGGGTCTTTTTCCACGACCAGTATTGGCGCTGGGGTTTGGTGCTCGACCCTTTCTCCGCTTGTCCTCTGTGATGCAGTGGTCAGTGATGCGATCCCTGCTGGCACAGAGGAGTCACCCTTCTCCGTCAACTCCATTTGTCTTCTCCTCTTTTAGGGGATGAGTTGGAAGATGTCCGCACCTCTGTTTCATCATCTAAAAGAGGGAAGATGGCCTGACAATGTTTGTTGGCCACCGGCCGCTTGCCAGCAGCCCTGGTCGTTGCCTCCTCCCCAACCTCGAGTGCCACCCAGTGGACATCTTCGGTCCTGGCACTGGTCTGGGCGGTTGGGCTGGCAACTTATGGCCAATCCACACCAGGGGGTAGAGACATGAACACTACTACTCAGTCACGACCATTACTCTAGGAAACATACAGGCAACAGCATAGTCAAATTTTGTTACAACATAACTCTACAGGTGCAAGGAAGTATCATTTACCTTTGGGGGAGGTCAGGCCAGCTTGAAGGCATGCTCGATGTTGCTTAACCTGACATAGTTGGGATCAGCTAAGTTGAATAGCTCCCCAATCCTGGCCTTGACTTTGATCTTGTCAAGCGCCTCTTTCCTGGTCCTCGTTGGATCTGTGCACCCCTGGTATTCGTACCCAGGATGTACCCTCTTCTAGTAGGGCTGGATCCTTTGGCTAATGAAGTTCCCGACCACGCTTGGACCATCTAGCTTTCCCCACGAGATCATCCCGAGCAGTTCTGCGATCTGCTCCAAGTGCTCGGGCTTCTCTGACCAGCTGTTCTTCTTCTCTGAAATCAACCCCATGTCGCACAGGGTGATCGTGTTTGGCTCTTCGTGGATATAGAACCACTTCTTGTACCATTCATCTAGTGAAGTGTTCCAGGGGCAGTGTAAGTACTAGGCCTTCATCCCGTCACACAGATTGAGGTATACGCCTCCGGCTATCTTTGAGCCGCCGCTCCCTTTCTTCCACAGGTAGAACATATGGCGAAAGAGGTTGAAGTGGGGCTGGAAGCCACCATAGGCTTCGCAAAGATGGATGAAGGTGGAGACAAGAAGAATCGAGTTGGGATGCAGATTGCAAATCCTAATCTCGCAATACAAGCAGAGCCCCTAAAGGAAAGGGTGCACTAGAACCCAAACCCCCACTTGAAGAAATCCTCGAAAACCATAATCTCACCTGGTTGTGGATCGGGGAAGCTTTCTCCTTCCGGCGCATGCCATCCCGCGAGTGCCTTGTTGTGGAGCACTCCCATGGTGACCAGGTCTTCGATGGTTTGCTCATTGCTCCTTGACTTCCACCACTCCTTCGCTATGACTCCACCTTTCTTCTAGGCGTCTCTCTTCGCCATTAATCTGCCCTTGCTAAAGGGGTGGATGCGGTGGAGGGGGGATTGGTGGTGGTTTTCGGGGGAATAGGGTTTCGCAAGAGGAAGAAGAAGGTTGCGGTGGTGAATGACAATGGGGATCAGTAAAAAATAACTTACCAGTTCTATATTATAAATAACCAAGAGCTCCGTCGTTTCGGCCGCCCGAGATTCTTGGGAGACGTGCGCACACGCCACTGACGGTTGTTTTCACAACCTCGAGATCTATGCCAATAAATGCGCCCCTTTGTTACTAGTGTACGCGCCTCTTCGTTGATAGTGTGAGAGGGCCCACATTGACGCACCTCCATACAGGTGCCAAGCGACAGTTTACCAGAAAGAGCAAGACGACAGAGTGATGTGGTATACCCATCTGCTTTTTTTACCAGACGTGTCAGATTGGACTTGACAGAGCAAGGAGATAATAAATACACCAAATAATAATAAAAGCGGTGTTCTTTTTTCGCTGCATGTTTTGTGCTCAATGAAGGACCAGACCATTGCCGTAATCGAGGACTGCCCAGACCACTGCCGTGCTCAGGGACTGCTACGACTACTATTGTGCTCAGGGACTATCCCGACCACTGCTCGAAGATCGCTTTCCTCGGCTACATGTGATTTGTACTCACATACAGTTGAGAGACATTTATTTAGACCTTGCTACAAGGCTCATACTTCGCCTTCCAGCAAGCTCGGGGACTACATCGGTACGATGCACCTGCCGGTGCATCTCTTATCGCCTGTACGACAATTGGGCTCTTAACTTAACTGGGAATTCTTTTTAGACCCTAGCACCACGTGCCTGCGTCACCTACTGCCAGGCTCGACGACTAAGTGGGCACACTTCACCTTGCGATGAATGTGTTTGCTTTTTGACCACTACACCTCTGATGATCAAGGATGCTATGCTTCAAGATTCACTTACATTTCTTTATAGAAATACAAGTGGGCACACTTCACAGGATGAAAATCTTTTTCTTTTTTCTTAAAAGCACCATACATTCTTCAGACAACCTACTTCTCCGATAACAATGGTGGTTAGAGACGTCAAGGACTCAAGCCTTACTTGTCGGAGAAGGTTAAAATGGTGTGTCACAGCATAATACATGATGCTCGGGGACTAGCTGTGGGGGTATTAACCCCTATACCCTTATGGCTAGGCTTGGGCTAGCCCAGATCAGTGGGTCCGGTCCACCAAAAGATGATGCGCGGCCCAGTCAACCTGATCGAAGTCCCACGCAAGGAGTCATGGCAGATTTGGTGATCAAGCAAGATCCTGGTCAGCTAGAATAGGAATCCTTATCCGGCCATACATGGCAATTGTAACTGGCTAGGATTAGTTTCCAGATCTATAACCCTGCCCCCTGGACTATATAAGGTGGGTAGGGGACCCCTCTAAAAAACATCTCTCATTGACATACAGCAATACAAATCGGACGCATGACGTAGGTATTACGCCTTCTTGGTGGCCGAACCTAGATAAAACCCCGTGTCTGTCTTGCGTCACCGTCTTGTTTGTGGCTTGCGCATCTGTCTGCCGATAATCTACTACCTTGGGTATACCCCTGGGTAGACTGCCGACCATATTTCGTCGACATGCATAATTTTACAAAATTGGCTAACAGCGAGGTCGGTGGTGCTCCGTGGCGGACATAGCCTCGCCAACATCCGAACGGCCACGGTAGAGGTTCAAGCTAGGTGAGCATGAATTATAGCCTAGATTGGGGACTCTAGTAGGGGTATTGAATTAGATTCTACCACTTGGAAACTCAACCCCACCCCTACTACTATGGTCATGGCGGTGATAGCGACCGGTAGCGAGGGAAACACCAAATTAGCGGTCGACAGCGCCCCGCCAGGGCTCAGGGTGGGTGGCACAACTAAGCCACTTTATGAAGGAGCTACAGGTGTGATGAATCGAGCTCCGGTGGACTGAGGTACATGAGCTATGAGTCTAGGCGCGCGATGAGTCCAAATGACACGACGACAGCAGCGGCACAGTGGTCGTGCAGGGCCGATGCATAAACAACGCGCGGGAAGTGCAGTGGCACCACGATTAGAGCATTAATTTGATGTGCCAATGGGGGCAGGTAGCGGCTCAATGAGTAGGTGGTTTGAGCGGTGGAAGAAGTGCCACGTCAACTAGGTGGTGGCCGTCGTGACGCTAGCCCGACCTTACGCGCGGCATAGCAGTTCAGCGTGGCAAGGCGAGGCAAGAGACACACCGCTGCTTTGGCCATCACGCGACAGCAGCACCTATGCTAGCCCATAGGGAGAGGCTACAGTCAGCCATGGGCCAAGCCCAGCGCCAGCGAAGCACATGTGCACGGTGACCGTGAACACAATTCGAAAGACGGAAAATGGTGTCGTGCACGCTATTTAAAGCATATCAAAAACCACTTAAAAGCTCGACTAAGGCTCAACCAACTACACAAACCTAAAGTCCACACCACCAGCTATCCAGTGAAGCAATCGTTGAGACTAAAGAGTGACTAGAGAGGGAGAGAGGAGGATGCCAAGGTGATCATGTCGCTTGAGCACTGGTTCACGAGAAGAGCACCGGTGACAAGGTTCTAGTGCGTTCTGATTAAAGTTTGGGCAATTTTTAGGAGTTCAAGTTAACATCCAACTCAACTATGACCTACACCATGCCCAAGTGCTAAGTTAGATGCAACCAATGGTGCAAGAACATGGATGTAGTGCTTAACCATTTTTGTTGAAAATCAAATGCCAAAAGGGCATTGTCTATCATCGTTACAGACTTAGAAAGGATGAGAGTCCCACTTGAACTAAACAACCATTAACACCTTTGACTGAATTTTTAAAAGGTCAGAACTTTGTCAATTTCAACTGGACAACATGTCATGACCTAGTCCATACTTCGTACTAACTCGTGGGAACAAAATATTAAAGCACTATTGTCGGTGCAGAAAGTGACCAACTAGTGAATATTTGTAGTTTTGATGTACGTTGTGATCAGAGGTGGCCTAGCACTCAATGACATAGGATTTATACTGGTTTGGGCAACGTGCCCTATGTCTTGTCAAGGTTGGTTGGTGACTTTATTCTTGAGCCTAGGTGCTCAAAGTTTGCAGTGGGGTTACAAACGAGAAGGAGAAAGATGGGGTGTACAAGAGGTCCGATCGGCTCCGACCAGAAGGGCCGAGAGTGATAGGAACTTTGCTATGAACTAAGTGTTCAAGCGTGTGCTTGCGGTCAGAACCTAGCGGTTCTGTGGTTGTGAGCTATCGATCTAAGGAACTCTGGCCTACTGGAATTGGTTTCAGGAAGTGAGCTTTGATCGATTCCTCCGTCTATTGGAGGGAGTGCATCCCCTTTTATAAATGAATGGGGATACTTTATAGGTGAGAGGGAGAGGGTATGGATGTTTTTAAGCCATATTGCCCACGCTGATGAGGATTGGATAATGGTAGGCGCCCACAACACTATTGATGTCACTATAGAATGTCAGGTGCACGTGGGAGGTTGTGATATCTTCTTCAGGAAGGGATGATGTCGGTACCTGCAAAAACTATTTGATGCCTAGAGGCATGTGAGGAGTCACGCTATGTTCACTAGGTACAGTAAATCCTGGTGCCCATACCGCTATCGATGTCTAGAGACACGCATGGGGGTCTTACCGTATGGGAGTTTTAGTAGCCCCTACAATATTGTTTGTGCTAGGTGGCTGTAGAGTACTGTTCTTGTGCAGGGTATGGTCCTTGGTACAGTGGTTTTGACTTATGAGCCTTGCCTTGCCTTTTTCCGCATGTTTTCTGGTTCCTATCGAGTGGGCGTCCCTGGTCGGATGGCTCCAGTTGACTCTGAGTGCGCCGGTCGGAGAAGAGCGGTGAGTAGGGTTCTTACGAGCCTCGGTCGGAGGGACGTGGGGTCAGAGTCGAAAGTAGGCTCAGGGCAGGCCTTCCAATCGAAGAGGCCGTGCAAAGGTGGCTGAAGCCTGAATTGAGCCCTCCAGTCGGTGAGGTGGGTCGAAGTAGCTGACGAGCGGGCGTTGCTCTTCTTGGGCCTAGCCTTCTGGTTGGTTGTTGGACCGTTCCTTTGCCCTGTTGTTTTTTAGACTCTTAGGCCAAGCCTTGGCGTAGAAGCCAGTCCTCAAGGGACCCCAGGTTTATGAACTCGACAACTATTTAAGTATTTTGCACATTATAATTCTTCAAAAATGGCACTTTCTAATTATAAGCTATGTCACACTTTCATTTACAGAAATCATTTTTCATGTCGAACATCTAAAACCATTGATCCTATTTTTCTTATTAGAATTTCATAAGCATGTTTACACATTAATTGAACTAACTCGCAATATCCCATTTGCTTCTCTTCTCATAAAAATGAGACCTACAATTTAATTATACTTTCTTGGGAGTTTTAATTTTTTTAACACCCAAAAACTTGTTTTGTTAATTTCTTTTAGGGGTTAATCTAAGTACTAAGCAAGATCATAACACTAGAGGTGTTACAGTTGGCACGCCAGGTAGGGGCCTTTTCCGTGTCTCGACAACCACACCAAGCCATGGATGGCTAGTCACAACCTTAGCTGGGTCTTAGGCGCGCACGTGCGCTTCAGGGACATAGACTTCATCATCATGATGGAGGGAGAGTTGGCGATGGCTCCCGCCACCGTCCAACCTCTCCACTCCATCGGCCTCGACATGATCGCCGAGGCGCTTGAGGAGCTGTAGCTGCACGCACCAAAGGCCCATGCCCCCGAAAGCGACCAGCTCCTCGACTTCGACTATGGGAGGTTAGAGCGCTAGCTCGGTGCCTTCCTAGGACCTAGACCATCCTAGAAGGACCTATGCCACCTCACCTTCTTATTTGCCAACATCATGGTGTAGCTTCCCGGAGGGGAGCCGCTCTCTCTGGAATACCTCATTCGGAGCGCCCTAACAGCGCTCCTGTTCGGTCTTTGCAACGCTGCAGAGACCGATGGCCACCCTGTGGCATAGCGCATGCCTCCATCCCCCATGAACGATGAGTTTGTAGGGATGACCGAATATGTCGTGGAGTCATTCCATGACCTCCTTGTGGGAGAATCAGAGTCGCCCTCCAGCTCTGACTCTATCAGGAGGAGCCATCACCCCTCTCATGAGTGTTTTATGGCGAGTACCCCAAGGGACACATCAAAAGCATCCATAAGGAAGAGGTTATCCCAATGAACAACCTTAATGATGAGGTCAGAAGGGATGTAGGGGCCTTGCCTCGCTTGTGGGTGGAGCAGCTAAAGACCCGACACCAAGAGCTCGAGGAAGCATGACTCTAGCTCGAGCAGGAACGTGCGGAGCTCAATCGAGAGATCGAGCACCATAGATACGGTGGGCGTGCATGCGCCATGGCCCATGACATGAATCGGAGGATCATCGATGACGATGAAGTACTCCCGCACTTCCCCTAGGCAAGCCAGAACAACACAGCTGTGGCGGCCTTGCTCTAGGGGATTCTGGGGCCCACAACGCCCAAAGACCGTTGGGCCCATCATGAGATTCGCATGCTACTCGAGCATGTGGTGGCATAGTAGGCCGAGAGCTCACTGTCTCGGTGATGTGAGCTCGACGCCAGCCGATGCACTCCATTAGAGCAACCTGACAAGGACGCATTAGTCCACTAGGCGCCACAAGGTGGTAGGCTATGCACCACAGTCTTGGTACATGAGCGTCTCGGCTGCAACCGTGACGCGCGTGACTCCCTCAATGCCCACAGGTGTGCCCACGGCAATCTGAGGGAGGGAGCTAGCCACAGCTACCCCCTCATCATGGCAGACACTATGACAACAGCGAGGACTAAAGCCCAAGCCCTGGCCTACTGGGACCATAGGCCTTCGGTCGACGCATCCTCAACGCCGCCTTCCCGCCATGGTACCAACCACCAACCAGCATCCCAAAATACTCTAGGGAAATGAACCCTGAACTATGGCTCAAGGATTATCGGCTCACTTTCCAAGCCGGTGGAGTGGATAATGATGATTTCATTATCCACAATCTTCCATTGTTCCTTGCTGATTCGGCGCGAACATGGTTGGAACACTTTCTGCCCAACAGAATCCGAAGTTGGGCGGACCTAAAAGAGATCTTCATGGGAAACTTCCAGGGCATGTACAAGCATCCTGGGAACCCATGGGATCTCAAGAACTACCAATAGAAGGCCAAAGAAACCCTTTGTGGATACATTCGGTGCTTCTCCCAGTAGTGCAACAAGCTACCCAACGTCGCCGACACCGACGTCATTGGAGCCTTCTTGTCTGGGACCACCTGTGAGTCCCTAGTTCACAAACTACGATGTAATGGTTCATGAACCACCAAGGAGCTCCTCGACATCACCACCAGCCATGCCTTGGGTGAGGAGGTGGTCGGAGCGATCTTTGATCATCTCAAGGGCAGGGCAAAGCGGGACAAGGACGCCAGTGAAGGCGCCTTCAACCGTCCTGTCAAGAAGAAGAATAAGTAGCTACACGAGGGCTCACTCGTGGCCGCCATCGACTGCAAGGAGGGTCGGAAGCCCATAGAGGGTACCTTGGACCACTTTGAGAAGCTGCTCAAAGGGCCATACCCGAACCATTCCTTCCCTATCAAGCATCTATACAAGGATTGTAGCCTCATGAAGCAGTTCTTGTTCGTAGGCTTCAATAGGGGAGAGCATGGGATGGACCCCAAGCCTACCACGAGTGATGCCGAGGGGATGAATGGTGGCTTTCCAATGCCGGATAGCTGCCTCATGATCTTTGGAGGGTCGATGGCCTATGACTCCAAGTGCCACTAGAAGCTCACGCGTCGCAAGGTCTATAAGGCTGAGCTGGCCATGCCTCCCTCCCTCCGATGGTCGGAGTCTGCCATAATCTTTGATTGGACCAACCACCCAGAGAGCGTCCCACAACTAGGGAGATATCCGCTCATGGTCGACCCAATCATCGGCATGAAGCGGCTCACCAAGGTACTGATGGATGGAGGCAGCGGGTTCAACATCATGTATGCCAAAACACTTGACGCCATGGGCATTGATTGATCGTGTGTCCGACCGACCAGAGCACCTTTCCACGACATTGTTCCTAGAAAGAAGGCCGTGCCACTTGGACGGATCAATTGGCCTGTCACCTTTGGGGATCCATTCAATTATAGGACGGAGACCGTCACCTTTGAGGTAGTCGGGTTCCATAGAACCTACCACACCATCCTGGGACGTCCATGCTATGTGAAGTTTATGACCATCCCTAACTACACCTATCTAAAGCTAAAGATGTCAGGACCATGTAGGGTCATCACCGTTGGCACCTCCTTCCAGCGTGCCTACGAATGTGAGGTCGAGTGCTATGATCACACCGCGGTAATCATCGCCTCCAAGGAGCTTGCGGCCATCGGGAAGGATGTCACCGAGGAAGCACCCGACCCCAAATGGTCGGTCGAGTCTTTTGGGCCAATGGAGGGCACCAAGGAGGTCCTCATAGACCCTAGCGGCTCTTAAGGGTGAAGTGGTGCACGTTGGCACCATGCTTTCCACCGAATAGGAAAGCGCGCTCGTCAGCTTCCTCCGTGCCAATGAATGCTGAGTAAAACTGGTCAAACTACGAGAGACCTATGCCTTGGCGGCTAGAGTGCCTTTGCTCACCAGTATGATCAGAGTTTTTTCCACACCCTGGGTTTTTTGGGTCTTAGTCACAAAAAGTGTCGGTGCGCGTCTAAGAGTTTGTCCACCTAGCCAACTTTCTTTGTGCCCAACCCCCTATCACATTAAGACCTAGGAGCTAGGGTTGCAGGAACAAGCTCTTAGTATAACTAGTCAGACTATGAGAAACCTATGCCCCAGCGGCTATGGCGCCTTTGCTCACCAGTGTGATCAGAATTTGCTCACCCGCACCCCGAGCTTTATGACCTTAATGACAAAAAGGGTCAGAATGCACTAACCTTTTTATACAAAAAGGGGAGAAGGGCTAAAAAGTTGTTTGGCTATAACAAAATTTACGAGTTTGTCCATTTATTACAAGTTCACCGCCTAACTTATCTACCTAACTAAATTCTTGTGCGGAATGTTCTCATTATCTATCTCCGTAGGTAATTCCTGTTCCAGCGGGGCAATACAAGTCGATTAGATGGCTTAGCCACTACTGAGGGACGGGTAGGGAGCAGCAGGAATGCCGACCCCATTACGAATGACGGACCCAGATTCTGCTTGAACATATCTGGTAAGAACTCTCTGAACCCATCACTCATGCCATTAAGGTAATTCCTATGCCAGCGGGTCATCCAAGTCGATCAAATGATTCGAGTCACTGCTGAGAGATGGGTCACCCTTCCTTTACATGCATTAATTTTGCTATCGAGCCCCTGACCCCAGCAACAGCAAGGGGTTGAGCCTCAGTTAGAGGCTGGCAAGAATGTCTATTCAGTAGACATTCTCGATGCCTGACCCCTTTCTTGCGCTAAAACGTAAAGGCAAGGTGTGTGGAAACAAACACTGGGTCAAATTGGTCGGACTACAAGAAACCGATGCCCCAGCGACTATGATGTTTTTTGCTCACCAGCATGATCGAAGTTTGTTGCCCGCACTCTAAGCTTTAGCCTCCGCCTTCCCAAGAAGGATTTGGAGGGGCCCACCTATGGAATCTCCATCGAGGAGAGGCCAGTAGATCGCCCAAAGTCAATCAAATGGCTCGAGTCACTGCCGAGAGACGAATTGGGAGCAGTGGGATACCCCTTGTTGGTTTCATCGGCTCCATCACGAATAATGGACCTAGACCCCACATGGACATATTCGGTAAGAGCTCCCCGAACCTATCACTCGAGCCATCGAGGTAACTTTACCAATCCCCACTTTTCTTTTCCATTGCATGATCATTTATTCATCCATTCTCATGCATGCATTCATACATTCATTCATTCATCCATTTGTCCATACATTCATCCCATACATCAAGCATTGCATATGCAATTGCTGCATCACAACGCTTCACGTCCCATCATGAAGCGATAGTCATCTCATTCGATATGAGAGGCGACCGATCAAGGTTCGAAGGCTAGCCCATGAGGGGAGAAAACTTAGATGAGGCCCAGCGGCCTTGCTCGACCCTACTCAAAAGTAGACAGGGACATCTAGACCTTTCTCGTTTGATTCTAACCTTGAGCCAAGCCCACAGAATCTCCATCGAGGAGAGGCCAGCAGGCCACCTAAGTCGCTCTCCGAAGTGACATAGGCATCTGCTAGGAGGTAGGTTAAGGAGTAGTGGAATGCCATATAAGGGCTATGCTGACCCCATCAGCAAATGACAAAACCGGATTCCACTCGGACATGCCCGTTAGTGAACTCACTGAGTGCCACACTTGATCCATTGAGGCAAGTGTTGTTAGCTTAGCCCCTTTAGTTGCGAAAACCACAGATGGGGTGATGCATGAAACACGGCCGATCGCCCACCGAGCCCCACGGGGCTTAGGGGCTTGAGCCATCCAACCCAAACTCAGGAATCCACCTGACTAGGGTTCGAAGGTTAGCCCATGAAGGGCTTGAGGCCGCCTCGTGTCGAACAGAGCTAGGGGAGAAAATGCAGATGAGCCCCAGCAGCCTTTGCTTGACCCGCTCAGAAGTAGACAGGGTCATCTCAACCTTCTTATTCGATCCTAACCTCGAGCTAAGCCCATAGAATCTCCATCGAGGGGAGGCCAGCGGGCCACTTGAGTCGCTCTCTGGAGTAACACGGGCATCTATTGGGAGGCGAGTGAAGGAGTAGTGGAATGCCACATGAGGGCTATGTCAACCCTATCATGAACGATGGACCTAGATTCCACTCGAACAAGTCCGATAGCAAGCTCATCTAAAGTGTCACTCGAGCCATCAAGGCAAGTGACGTTAGCTCAACCCCTCCAGTTGTGGAAACCGTAGACGGGACGACGATCACAAAGATGAGCCAACCCTCGGTCGGACCCCTGCTACATGTGGGGACTCACAAGGAGACCGAATGCATGGTCATAGAACGACGGCTTAGATCCTAGGGAGGGGGTATGCACAAAAACAAGATACGCTTTCCCCTACTAGTTTCGCTATCCTCTCCTCGATCTTTAGTGACACCTGACCCCAGTAACGACAAGGGGTCAGGTCTTACTCAGGGGCTGATAAGGGTACACATACACCCTTTCTGAAATAATGACCGTACTCGACACCCTTCCTCACGTTAAACCTAGCAGCAAGGTATGCAGAAACAAATGACTGAGCAAGGCTGGTCAGACTGCAAGAAACCAATGCCCCAGTGGCTATGGCACTCTTGCTTACCAGTGTGATTAGAGTTTCCCTCCTACACCTCGAGCTCTATGGTCTTAACAAACAAAAGGGGCGGAATGTATGAACCCCTTTTCACACATAAAAAGGGAGGAAAAACAAATTCGTTCACACCAAAACAAAAGAACAGACTTGGTCAAATGAAACAAAATAACAAGTTTGTTTAAATGATACAAAAGGATTATAGACCTATCGAACTAACTAACCCCTCTAGGGGAGAACTATGCCTTTGATCCTATTCGCCAGGTCCTGCGAAAGGGGAGCCATCGCCGCTTCCATCTCCTCCAACTCATGGACTTCATAGCCAGGTGATAAGCTATGGCTCATCGTCTCTAGATCGATGATGTCCCCAAAGTGAGAACAAGCAATCATGAAGGATAGATTGACCCCAGCGTGAAGGGCATTTCTCTTAAGCTAGCGCACCTGCACTATGATCTCGACGACATGGGCTACGAGTGAACTAGTCCCTTCCAACCACTCCACCTCAAGGTTATTGTAGACCACTCTGAGGGTGGTGCTCAGGATACCGAGCTCATCGCTCTCCACCTAAAGATTCCTCCTCACCTTGGCAAGGTCCATGGCTAGCCTAGCAGAAACGCTCTCGGCCTCTAGCTTTTGGGTCATCATGTTTTTGAGCTCGGTCTAGAGGGAGCCAACCTTCTGCTGTGCGTCGCCACGCTCTTGGTAGGCCTAGGCACGCTCTTGGAAGGCCTGGTCACGCTCCTTGCGGGCCATGCCACGCTCCGAGTGGAGCCATGCCATGCTCCGAGTGGAGCCTCTCTACGGTTTGGAGTAGCTCATCCCACTCCTTGCGCAGCCGAGCGACCACCATGGCATCCAGGCTCGCCTTCTTCTCCAAGGCCACGAGCTTCTCCATGGCCCCCAGCTTTAGCTCTCTTTCCTTCTCAACCTTGGCTAGAAGGTCGAGGATCTACTGGTGAGTCTTAGCGTCCTTCTGGAGTATCTCGTCTTGCTCCTTCTTGACCTAGGCGGCCTCCTCGTCGTCCCTCCACGATCTCACCAATAGGGCCTCAAATGCCTTCTCAGCCTTGTTAGCATCCCGATGGGCCTCAGCCACCCATGACTGAAGATTTTCTGCTTCCTCAATGAGGGGAGTCAGCTCGGCCACCCTCTATTGGGTGGCAACAAGCTGAGCGGTCACCTGCCCGTGTAGTCGTGCCTCCTCAATGAGGTGGTCCTAGGTCTCTTTCTATTGACGAAGGAACCAAGACTTCCCCCAGCTGTGAGCTATGAGGGACTACAGGGAAATGATGATCAGAATACAAAAGATATATAGAGAAAGAAAAAGGCAAGAAGTAGGATCAGGTGAATACCCATTCGGAGGGAATGACAACGTTGCACAAGGCACCCCAGGCGTGGTCCAAGGCTTCTAGCATGGACACGATCCTCACATCAAGGCTCTCCCGCTCCATGCTCTCAGTGGCGGCGTTGAGGGTGAAGAGCGTCGATGTCAGATCCTATGGATTTGTCCACCGAAGCAGGGGCTTGCCCCACACGGCGAGTCGCTGCCTACTAACAGCAGTGCCAGGGACAACTCCCCACTGGTCCCAAGCATCACTGACCTCTCTGCCACCACCATGACTCCTAAGGACCCCTCGACCACATCCCCCTCCGTCTAGCCCACGCCAGGCACCGTCGATTGGGTCGCCAATGGTGCTGGTCACGCTGGTGCCTCAGGCGCTGCTGCAGTTGCACCAGTTCATGACCCATCTATCACAACCTCCACCACCTCCACCTACATTGGGGGGGTCATGGCCAGCTACATTATGCCCACCATGGTCGGCGCCATGAGCATAGTCAATAGCCCCATCCGCCCCGTCGTCAGCAGTGGTATCGTAGCCATCATTGGCTGCTCTACAACCTTCGAAGGTGCCCTTTGGGCCCCCGTGTCTGCCCATCCCACCGAGGGCACGTGCACCACCGTGGGCAGCGTCCAATCGGCCGATGGTGCAGTCACACTGGTGTCGCTCTCGCGCAAAATAGGCATAACACCAGCCGACAATTACTGCCTCAATTAGAGGGCGACGCTCTTCTTTGGTGCCAACGCCAAAGGATTGCACTACCTGCTGACGCTGCAAGGGATAAAAAGCATAAGTCACGATGAAATCTGACTAAAATAGGAAAAAAATATATAGGAACTGATAACTTACCTCTGCGTCGTCGAGCGACAGATGCGTTTGGGGGGCAAACCCCCTGACCTCTGCTCTAGCTCATTGGGGCGAGGTCGTTTCGAGCCCACCCCCTACTCCTAGGTAGAGGGGCGAGCTCCCTTGACTCTTGGGGCATGACAGTGGAGCCGCCCGCCTTCGTTGACATCTTAGGCACAACAGCAGAGCCACCCACCCCCATTGACTCCTGAGGGAGGTCATCAGTATGTCCTACCTCCATCAGCTCCCTAGACATACCCTCCCTTCCATGGAACAGGAAGGGTCCCGACGCCTGCAAGGACAAACCAATACCTATCAGCGCATCCTTGTTCTCTAGGATGTCCCACACGACACCATTGGCTACCTTGTCCTCATTGCCATCATCATCATCATCGTCACTGTCGGTGTCCTCCCCCTGTTCCCGCGCCTATAGCTTTCACTGCCTCTTCTTCTTCTTGTCCCCCTTCACCTTCCATAGCCGCTCACCCTCGACGTGATTCCTTGCCCTCATGGACAAATCCCTCGGCAACGGCGCTAGGTGATCCATGAAGATGAGGTCCCTTAGCTGGTCCTGCCCCTCTCAAAGTTAGTATTAAGAGGTCGAGAAATCTATTGAAGAGAAGACATGAGAAAGGTAAACTTATGAAGACGACGTGGCCTAGTTCTGACTACATCGGAGGATGTCCCGGCACCAGGTAGATGAAATCAATGGGGGCACCTGCATCGTCCCACGAGAGCTCCATTGCCTCCTTAATGCGTTGTGCGATCTCAGAGTTAGGGAGTGCCCCCTCGACGAGCACCGTTCCATCGAACAACGCCTCAAGCGCCATCGCATACAGCGAGAGCGCACGCATCATCAACGGTGTCACCCTCCTTCTGTGGTAGGCCCCGATGACACCTGACCCCTTCAAGCCGTTCTCCTTGAGGATGTGGATACCGGCAATGTGGTCCTGGATCTTCTTCTTGTCCTTCTCTAGGACGCCCCACTTCCTCCATGACTCTGAGGCCTCTTCGATCAGACACCTGATGAACTCTGGCAGAAGGGTGGTGGCGTCGTTCTTAAGGTAGAACCACTGCAAGTGCTAAGCCTTGTTGGACATTGATAGCCGCATCGATGGGTACTCGGTGACCCGATTGTTCTAGAGCTAGATGTCGACGCACCCCATCGGCATGTGCAGCTCCTGCCTACCGCTCTTCACCCTCTTTTTCTAGAGGGTGATGGCGAAGAAGTACCTCCACAAATCAAAGTGGGGGCTAATCCCTAGGAACCCCTTGCATAGGGCGACGAATGTCACCATGTGCTGGATCCTATTGGGATTGAGATGTTGCACTTCGATCTTGTAGTAGTGCAGTAGCCCTCGAATAATCTATGGACGGGGGTCGCAAACCCATGCTTGTGGAAGTGGGTGAACGACACCACATAGTCATTGGGTGGTGATGGCACGTCCTCCTCATCGAGCAACAGCCACTCCTTAGTCGTGGTCCACGCACAGAGAAGACCACGATGGATGAGTCCCTCCATGCGTTGGAAGGTGATGTCAGAGCGGCACCATGGATCCATTGGAGATGGGGGCAGGTGTATGCGAGCTCGACGGCGGTGGGGATGCGAAGACAGGAAACCTGAGCGATTGGTAGTGGTGGTCGTGGATGCGGATGCAAGGATGCAAGGTATGGAATTTTGGGGGCAAACCCTTTGGTTTTATAGGGGCGACAGAAGTGAGAAAACCAATCGCTTGCCTAGATCTCCGCGCCTGCCATGATCTACCACAACGTCCTGCCATGGGACATGCGCATGTAATCCCTATCTATTCCCTCAGAAAACTCACTGGATGTTTTGCCTCTTTGGACGGGCCATGACTCATCACGAGTAAGAGGAATACGGATCTAAAAGCGCCTCTAGGCCCAACTAGGCCTAGGAGTTCGTAGGTCAGCCTATCGATGGGTTCGACAACCGCTCTAGGCGCCTTTAGGGTGAGAGGTGGAAAGGGATGGGCCCACTAGCGGCCAGTACCTGAGCGCACGAGCACCACGGACATTCTGGCCCACGTTTGAGTCTTGGTCGGTTATGATCCATGGTTTTTTCGAAGAAAGGTACTTAGCCCTCGGGACCGGTCGAACGGACCCGAGAACTATATGGATTGACCGCTAAGAATTTGGGGTCAGTCACCAAGCTGACCCAAGCTGGATCCCCACAAACGGGATGCCGGGGGCCCCACTCAGACTAGCCCATTAATAGCTCACCGGATGCCATAATTTGTCCTTAAAGGAAAATCATGGCATGGCTCAGACCCTCTGTTTTATTGAAAAAATGCTTATGGGAAGACAATCGCAAAGATGAACCGATCCTTGATCGGGCCCCTGCTATGGGAGGGGGCTCAAGGAAAGAGAATCACTACCCCCAGGTCATGCTGTGGGCAACAAAAGAAGGCCAAGGCCTTTAGAGTCCTCCCGTTTGGAAAAACCTCTATGGGTTGGTTCTACTACTCCCCCAGGCAGAACCTCTATAGGTTGGTTCTGCCTCGTTCGGCCTCTAGGGGCAAGCTTCGCCTCACTCGACCCTTGGGTTTACGCTCCATCTCGCCTGACCTTTGAGGGTGGGCTCCGCTTCGCCCGACACCAAGGCCGCAGGCTCTGCCTCGCCTAACCTTTGAGGGGTGGCTCCACCTCACCCGGCCTCTAGGGGCGGGCTCCGCTTTGCCCGACCCTTGGGTTTGTGCCCTGATTTGCTCGACCTATGAAGGTGGGATCCACCTCGCCCAACACTAAGGCTATAGGCTCCGCCTCGCCCGACCTCTGAGGGCTGGCTCTACCTCACCCAACCTCTAAGGGCTGGCTCCACCTTGCCTGGCCTCTAGGGGCAGGCTCTGCCTCGGCTGACCCTTGGGTTTGCGCTCTGCCTCACCCAACACCGAGGCCGTGGGCTCTGTCTCACCGGACCTCTAAGGGCTAGCTCCACCTTGCTTGGCCTCTAGGGGCGGGCTCCGCCTTACCCAACCCTTAGGTTTGCGCTCTGACTCATCCGACACCGAGGCCGCAGGCTCCACCTCACCCGACCTCTGAGGGCTGGCTCTGCCTCGCTCGACCTCTGAGGGCGGGCTCCACCTTGCCCGACACTGAGGTCACGGGCTCCGCCTCGCCCGCCCTCTGAGGGCTGGCTCTGCCTCGCTCGACACTGAGGCCGTGGGCTCTGCTTCGTCCAACCTCTAAGGGTTGGCTCCACCTCGCTCGACCTTTAGGGAGGACTCCGCCTCGACCGACCCCGAGGCCAGGTGATCCGTCTCGCCCGACGAAGACCCATACCCGTCGCCAACCACTCCAGGTCCAAACGAATGGGCCTAGGTCAAAGCTCTGACACCAGAGAGGTGACCGGCACGCCTCGATATAACCCGTGGCCATGACGGGTCATACCTGGGGATTCATATCAGGAACAGCGTCGGGCGTACCGGTGTTGCTCTGCCTAACCCTCGTACGAGCACTGACAGGCGTGTCGGTTCACCACGACATCCGCCAGGACGGAGTGGAGTGCCACGACCGGGAGTCGACGCCTGCGCATGGCGCCAATGACGGACAAGGCCATGACGTGGAGCTGTCCCTGTTGACGTCTATAGGGTCGGCAGGACCCACGTGAAGGAAAAGAAGGACCCGACAATCCTGGAGGACATTTTCTCCTTCTCATTCTCTCCTTTTCCCTCCACTGTAACCCGTGCTTTCCCTTGGCCTATAAAAGGAAAAGCAGGACGTCCCATAAGGGGGATCGCAACACATCGCATCGATTTGGACTGGAACCCATTGAACCCCGAATCGATCAGAACACATAAGCATACAGCCGGGAAGCGACCGAGCTCTCGGCACCCGTTCGCTCCTCTCACACTGATGAAAGCGGACCCCCCCGGCCCGACGAGAGCGAGCGTGGCCTCGTCGTTTTCAGAATCACTGTGAAACCACATTTTTACCGATTCACGTTAAAACCTGAATCGCTTGGAACCGTGTCGACTTGAAATGTTTCACTTGTTAGCTATTTGGCACTTCAGTTCCAAACAAGAGTCTGAACAATTTACACAATATCAAAAAGGGAAACATAAGGAAAATTTACAACAAATATAATATACAAATCATACCTGCCCAGATTTTCCTCCATGGTGAAAAATAATTTCTGCTATGTTTCATTTGGTCAGGAAAAGATGTCACTAACCCTACGACATGTACTTTGCGTTACAATGAATACAAAAACAATTCTACTTTAGATAATATTAACCTCCCAATTTAAAACAAATTATATTATTATAATATGATCTATTCTTTAATTTTGTTTACTACCTATAATTTTTAAATATCCATAACATCCCATCAGATTGCTAACAGCCTGCTTTACTTAGTCATCCCGCAGTAGATCAGCAGCTACCAAGCCAGAGGTCATGTCCGGATGATCATGGACGTTGAGTCCTCGCTGGATGGTTGGATCGGGTGCTACTGCTAAAGTTGCAGTAGCTGTTGTAACTGCACCTGATCCAAGTCCGTCATTTCCATATATCTAACAGTTCGCTCAAAAAGGATACTATCTCTGCTCATCTCATTAACCCTTCTTTTATCCGCCCGTGACACCTGCCTCCGTGCGGCTTCCTCCGACCTCCGAGTTCCGACCCACCCGGCGCTCCAGCAGTCCCACGCAGCCGCGCGCCGGCGAATCAGTAGCTTCGCTCCGGCGGCTCCGCTCCCCACGGCCCTGCGACTCCGCGCCCCACGGCCCACACCCCAGCGACTCCGCTGCTCCGCTCCGGCGCCCACGGTCCAGCGGCCCCGCGCCCCGGCGCGGCGCCTCGCGCGCACGGAGGGGCGTTTCTGGGAGGGCGAAGCGGACGCCTGCGGTCCCGTTTGGTTGGCGTGGAGGCGAAGCTGCTGCTGGAGCGCCTCCAGGAGCGCTACCAAACGGGCACTACTCATCGGCTTCCTCCGCTGACTAGCGCTCGCGATCTGATCGTTGCCCTGCCAGTGTCCCAGCCAGCGCCGCCTCCTACTCGTAGCCCGCGCCATGATCCAGGCGGTGATGGTCATCAGCACCCAGGCCAAGCCCCGCCTCCTCAAGTTTTATAATTTCCAGGTTCCAAACCTTCTCCCTTCTCTTCATTCGTCACCTAGTCCCTTCTCTTTCTTCACCACCCAGCAAGTGCTCGATCAATTTCCCCACCCAGATCAACCACTGCTTCATCCATGGATCCTTTCTTGCTCGAGGAATTACGTCAGCAAAGCAAATGTTCTTGTCCTTAATTCATTTACTTCTCCGTTTTATGGTTGCAGCCACCCGAGAAGCATCAGGACCTCGTCCGCAGTGTCTTCCAATGTATGCACGGTTCCGTTCCTCATTTCTTCAAAAAAAAATTTTTTTGTATGGACGCTGAGCTGTGGAGTTTCTTCTTGCAGTACTCTCTGCAAGGCCCGACAGCGTGAGCAATTTTGTCAAGGTGGACTCCATATTTGGCCTGGTAATGGTTGATAAAGTAGTAAATCTTTGCTAAAGGGGCAACTGGTATGCAAATGCTAGCAATGAATGAAAAAAGTTAATTGGTCAGATGCCATTTGTCTCCTTGGCTTCAGACATGCAGATTGGTATCTTAGGCGTCTGTATGTAATCTAAGCTGTGCTAACTGCCCAGTGGTTAAGTTGCCCTATCTAGGTTAATTTGCTCATATTATCGACAGAGAGGTGATAAGGTTTGGTTTTCTTCTTTGCGCTTTGCAGGGAACAAAAATGGTCTACAAGCATTTGGCCACACTATACTTTGTTTTTGTATTTGATAGCTCTGAGAATGAGCTTGCCATGCTCGATCTGATACAAGGTAACCTAATGGCTTATTGATGAAAGAGGAAAGCATTCTCATTTTTTCTAAGAAGCGAATTATATTCAGTGTGTTCTGTCTTACTGTACAATCATTAGCTATTTATTGTGCTTCTTTCAGCATTTAATCACCCTTGTATTTAACTTTTTTTATTCTGTATTTAATGCATTATTTTTCTTTTACAAAGTATCTGTGAATTTTGATGTAACTACATTAGCTTGTTCTCAACTTTCTTCTCTGTCCACCAATTCTGTCTAGCTACTGAAATTTTCACCTTGCACTTCACTGCCACTGAAGGCTTATTTTGTCTTCCTTTTGTCGAACAACACTGTTATCAGCTCTGATTCTAGGAGATTGATTACTTGTCTCGTGCACAGCTTTTGTTGAAACATTGGACAAATGCTTCAAGAATGTATGCGAGCTTGACATTGTGTTTAACTTCAACAAGGTACCACATGATCCTACCCTTTTTATCTTTTTATACTACATTGTGTGCCTATCAAGGATGTATGGTTTTTATCTTGCTGAAATTTTCATTTATGATTCTTTAGTTGCATGTTGCATGTTTTGGGCAGCAAAAAAGGTGGAATGCAGAAGCTTTTCAACGCTGCATCACCATTTTTTGGCAGCAGTTGGGTTATCTGTATCAAATTAAGCCTTCTGATGCACAGGTCATATGCAGTGCAAATCCGAAAGTTTGAGTATAATAAATGCCTGACTCCAAGAATCCCTGTTATGCAGAATAGCTATACCATTATCTATCCATCTAATTAATTTGCGGTTGTAATAGACAAGTGCGCCCATTCTCTGACTTTAAAGCAATATAGATAGGCTTCAAATGGATGATTTTCTTAGGACATAGAATCACCCCAGGTGGAGTTTGGATGACAGCTGCCTTAAATGATGGAGGGCACTGCACCGCCGCACTGGGCACCCCTAGGGGAGAGGCCTTGGCTAATCAGAGAGATAGAGTTGAGAACTTGAGATACATAGGACTCCTTTTTTAATTCCATTGCCTTCTTTGGCTCTGCATTGCGCACATCCTAATGTAGAGGAGAGTCCTCACTCTTCCGAAATCTAAGCTGACAATAGACAGAAACAACCTAAACAAAAAAGATAGAATCGTGTATATATTACAGAGCAACTTCAAAACTAGGAAATCTGCACCATCCTTCCTGCTTCCTACCCATTATTGCTGCTGTCCACCTTAGCTTGCCACCTCCCAGTGGTGTAGAACTTGAAAAGCAATGAAGGACCAGGCTACTGGAGCATATTTTCATGCCTGGCAATAGAATTTTGTTAGTATGCAGATACTGGTAGCTAAGGAGGGGTACGCTAAACTTTAGCTCCTTAGCACTGAACCTGCGGATGCATATTCCCTTGTTCACTGCATTCTCAAATGTTCACAATGAGATGTACTTTGACGTTTATGTATATAAATGCTCAGTCTTAAGACAAAATGCGCCGATAATTCACTCTGTTCTTGTGTTTCTTCATGTTCCTTTAATTTAACTGTCAATATCTGATGCAGCTGCACACGATTTTGGATGAGATGATGTTGGGGGGACAGGTGACTGAAACGAGTTCAGAACAAATAATGAAATCTGTGGAAGAGATTGAAAGGTTCTCCTCGCTGCCTTCACCGCTCCATATATTGCCTACACTCTTATATGTCTCATGCTAATATGACTGTCCATTACTTGACACAGTGAAAGTGCAATCAAGCCCTAATTGTGGTTTTTGGTGATAATGACCACGCAATTAGAGAACTAATGAGATTTATCGAGATGACAAGCAGGGAATTTATATTCGAGGATACTACATGAAACGGAGAAGCCTCTAGTTACAAATGTAGATGGCTTCAAATTCAAAAGAGGTTTAAATTCTTTTATATTTTGAATTTGAGTATAGGAAAAGCCGTACTATAAAGGGGGACACAATGCTTAAGCTAATAATGTGCTACCAAGTGCTCAAACAGCCACATGCATCCTCAGATTCACAGCAAGACAGTCTACACTTCACTATTACCCTTGCTATTTTGCGTGGTGTGGCACTACCGCACTTGAAGAGAGACACTGCCGCACTTGAGTCGCGACACAAGGAAGTTAGCGCCCACGCTGACTTTCCCATATGGCTTGAGACGTATTAAAAGGTCTCGCCCGACCTCAAGGCTGCGGGCTTCGTCTCGCCTGACCTCGAGGACACGGTCTCCGTCTCGCCCGACCCTAAGGACGTGGTCTCCGTCTCGCCCGACCTCGAGGCCGCGGGCTCTATCTCGCCCGACCCCTTGGATGCGGTGACCGTTGGGGGCTGGGGGGTATATATACCTTTCCCCTTCCTCCCCTACGGCTCTCTGTTTTTTCTTCCTCACTTCAGCACGCTCAAAATAGAGCAGGAGCTCTTTCCCTCTCTCCCTCCATTGTTGACCTTGAGCCCCCAAGCAAATTCATTGATTTCCCCATCAATCCTTGAGGGAAAAGGGTCCAAAACTCAATTAGAGAGCAGCTTCATTGATTCCCCAACTTTAAAGAGCAATTGGTTCACGTTTTGAGCGGCGGTTGTGTTTGTTACTCTTAGAGCTTGGCTCCTAGCCGGCTAGAGCGTCGTCCGTGGAGCTTGCCAACTTGTGTGGCAGCCCCGGGATGTTTGTAATCATCTCTTGAAGATAGTAAACTTACCCCTCATCTCAAGAGTTAAGTCTCTTGACTTGAGAACGAGGAAGGGTTGGAAAGCCCTAAGCCTTAGTGGCTAACCTCAACAACGTGGAGGTAGGCAAGCCTGGGTGGCGAGCCGAACCACGGGATAAATCATTGTGTCACTTGTGCTTGATTTACATTACTTGCATGACATATTGTGGTTGAGGTGATTTCTAGGGTTTCTAGTCGATCTACTTATGTGTGGTGTTTCTACCACTTCTAGCTCTTGATCTGTAATTGTCATACCTGCAGTTAGGTAGAAAAATTTTCCGATCTAAGTTTTTGTTCACGGATTTTAAACTATGATTCGAAGTTGTTGTCTGCAGGTGCGGTAGTGCCGCTGTTCTGGCCCGGCAGTGCCGTAGTCCGACAGTGCCGCCCTCCAGAACGGCAGTGCCGCAGGATGAATTTGATAAAAGTTTGAGTGTTTGTTTTAACATGTCTATTCATCCCGCCCTCCTCTAGACCAACCAGAGATCCTATACACATACTAGAGAAACAATCGAGCACAACCAGCTTCATACCCAAGTCGATTACAGAGCGTTTTACCTGATAAGCTTCCACTCGTTTCCAGGACACTGAGCATTTAGGTGTGAACACGTTACACAACTGAGAAGACATACCATTCAGCCTCATTTTAGTTCTCTGATGACATCTGACGGCCTGGGTTTTGTCATGTTTCATTGTATGCCTCCCGAGCTGTACTCTGTAAGCCTGTAACCTGGATATGAATGCGGCATCTGCAGTCTAATAATACTGCCTGCTTTATATGCTTGATCGTCTGACAGTGCTTGCTGAGGTTCAGACATGCATCAGTAACAAAGTAGCAATATTATAGAGGGATCGCTGATCTCTCACTTGCCTCATGTATCATGATAACTCAGATCACTGTTAATTTTTTTCAACCAGACGTTGCCCATTCATGGATCTAGATTTCCCTTGGGCTTCATTTTTGTTTTTTGTTTCCTCTGTGCTTATATGATAGTTATCTAAAAATTTTGATCATTGTCAAACAATCAGCGTGTGCCAGCTCACACACAGCGTTCGTGTGCCCTTAAACCCGGCTTGATCCGCTTATTTTTTTATCCGAAACAGTGTTTTTCTCTCACAAATTCATCCAGCATTCCTCCAAACCATCCAGATTCCTCTAGAATTCAGACAAGCGAACAGGCCCAGTTGTGTCAATTCATTAGTTGATTCATCTTATAAAAAGGAGGTCCAATTCACCGCTGTAATTGTAAGCATGATACGATTTTTGAAGAAGTGGGAAGAGAGACTTGTGCTGCCCGTATGAGCTGGTATCCCAGCAAGCAGCAAGGTAGCACCGTAGCAGCACCCATTTGATGTTTCCGTAAACCTGGGTCAAATGGTCTTGTATATAAGAATGCATTTGTTTATACATGATATAAAAAAATAAAAGTATTGACGCAAGTAATCATAACAATAAACCGGCCATGACTATTCTTTGGCCTAGCTTAAACATGGAGACAGGTTACATGAGATATTTATGTGATTGTTTTTTACTTCCACCTGATTGCGGAGTAAGTGCAAGTGAAATTTTTCTAGCCATCTGGTCTGTTGCATCCGATGGCTGATATTTTATTCATGCCTGTCGATCAATATTGAGATCTAAATGTAAGTAGATCTTTGAATTGGAGTTAGGTCCCTCACCATTTACAGCAAAACTGGTATTGAGGCTTCCAGCCCGCACTTCCCGTTCCCATTACCATGAGCGATCATGGCGGCTGCGCCGTGCGGCGGCCGCCGACGGCAGCGGAGGTGGTGGGGCGGCTCAAGGACGATGGCGACTTTGATGCTCTCCGCCGCGCCATCGTTCGGAAGGTCAAGGACAACGTAAGCTTTCCCCTAAACGTCAATTCCCCACATCCTTTACCCAAGGGTTGCGATTTCGTCGCTCTTTAGTCCATAATCCTGTGCAGTGGAATTTTGATGCGCATGCCACTCCTTTTCACTGAATTCTCCAGTGGATGGCTCATCGACGTTACTTAATTCGATATTGTGCTTGATTGTTTGTAAGAGATTGGAATGGAATGGGTGCTGATGCGGAGTGTAGGGTTTCTCCGGAATTTCATCCGTTTGGTCTGCTATAGGCCTTAAGATTACGATGCTATATACGGAGCACTTTAGATCGAACCCTGGTCGCGGCGTGCGTGAATGGATCCTTTCCTTGGCATAGTTCTCTAGTGGACAACTGCAGAACTTTGTTTAAAGTACTGGCTTGAGTTAGACATAGATCATCTGTGTTGTGTCTTGTTTGTGTGAACTCCAATATGAGTTCTGAGTTCTGGTGTTTGTTCAGATATGAAATCCTAAGGTTCTAAAAATGGTCTAATTCGATGTTTGTTACAAAACGTTTCGAAATTATAATTTGCAGGATGATGGAAGAGAACTTGGAACATAAGAGAGTGTCTGTACTCTGTACCCTTTTGTATTTATGTTATTCTTTTTTCGCGATCGAGGAATATAGCCCGTTTTTCATTAAGACGAAGAGAATTACACGACGCAGCTACGAGAGAATCCTCGTAGCATAGATTACAAACCACAAAGGTAGTGGTGAGTGACCTGGAATACAACTTATAAGAACAAGAAAAAAGAGGGAAAGAAGGAGCGACTGCCCACAACACCTGGAACCTACAAACTGAGCCTGCAAAAAAGATACAACGCAATGGTTGCCTACAAACAAGACAGTGTCATGGTGGCAAAGTATCCACCTAAAGCAGCAACGGCGACAAAGCATCCGCCAACAAAGACACGACAGCCAAGTATCCGCCAAGTAGGCAATGGCGGCAAAGCATCCGCCAAGGATTCCATCGACGACCAAGTATCCGCCGGGGAAGAAGCGACGACACCTACTGCGGCAAAGCATCCGCAAGGGGAACGACCATAACACACTCGGCAACAAAGCATCTTCCAGAGTGGGGGCCAACGACAACGATAGTAAAGTATCTACCTGAAGAACCAATGACGACCAAGTATCCGCCATGAAGACAACGATAGCGGCAAAGCATCTGCTATGAAAGCTAGATGACAACGGCAAGGTCAATTGCTGCAGGAGAACCATTGCGAGTAGAACATAGACACATTCAGGCACAGTGAGGTCGACGACACGGAAGGAGCCACTGATGTCGGCGACCACACGGGGGACGAGCCATAAGAGATTCTTCAGCGACGCCTTCAGGAAGGGGGGTGACGCCCAAGGGTACCACCATGGACGCCATCACCGCTGGCCTTACAGCTTGTAAGGCAGGGCTTACACCCAGAATCTGACGCCGTCGGTGGGAAGCATGGGGTTCATCAATGACGCCTCTAAGAAGGTATGTGGCGCCTGGGGCGTCACCGTCGTCTGCCCGGCCAAAGCCGAGCTGAGTTTTCGCCTAGAACTCCACGCATCCAAGATCACCGCACCGACGAAGAGGCCGAAACCGGTGCATGGGCTCCAGCAACGACGACAGGCATGGCCACAACGGTGCAGGCGCAGGCGCAGGGGGCGCCACCGCGCTGACTCGGCATCGCACGGATCCAGGCCAGGGACGAGCTGCTGCTGGGCACTGACCGCGGACAGGGCCAGGGGTTGCCGCCAGACCCGGCTCTAGCCGGGCCGCAGTCCTAGCCCCAGCCCGACCGCCGGAACCAACCAGGCCGCCGCCAGTCCCAGCCCTAGGCAGGCAGCGCAGATCTGGCCCTGGCCACCAGCAGCATTGCGGATGGGCCTAGCCAGGCCCTGGCCCCATGTAGCCGCTGGCGCCGTCGCAGGGCGTCTTCCGCCGGCCTCCGGTCTAGATCTGGTTGTCCGCCACGTGTAGCCTACGACGAGGGCTTCTTCACCAGGCAGGGGTGCAGGGAGGTGGAGGCGTCAGATCCGGCCCGGGAGCCTCCATCCTGCCAGCCGGCAGCTCCACCTCGCCGGAGAAGAAGATGGTAAGGGGTGGTAGTGGAGGAGGGAGGTGGGAGGGAGGGCAAGCTGCGGACGACACCCTCTTTTCGTGGCCGACGCTGGCCGGAGGGGAGGCGTGGGCGGGGAACCCTAAGCGCCGGCGAGGTCACCCCCGAGTCGCCCGTTGGGATATGCTGAATTTGGAAGGAGGAAGTTTCAACTTTCAAGAGTTTCCCTCTATCCGACGTGTGTAAAGGTTCTCCAAAAGTTTCCCTCTATCTGACACGTGTAGAGGTTCGCCAAAGTTTCTATGATAGGAAAGTAGACATCTGGATGTAGTTTGCATGGGAAACGGAAGGGTCAATTGTGACTTGTGAGGAGTCCCCCCCCCTCCCAGTTGTGTTTCAATACCTCGGGGATGTGGAAATTGGGCACTCAAGGAAGATAAAAATGCTTCGTGCCATGCCGCTAAGACCAATGTTTTCCTTTTTGTCGTATTAGGATCGTGCAAAAACTCATCCTGCCACTTCCAGCACGTGCAATACTCTTTGCGGCGCAGCATTTATTAGGGCTATAAATGGAGTGGAGAGTTGAATCATCCACCACTAGAATGACTATTCAATGACATGCCAAACATGGTTACAATGGATTAGTGCTTGTGATGAGTAACAGATAAATAATTTTATGAGCTTTTCACAATTAGCTGTGGGCCTTTCCATTCTAGTTTGACCTTGTTGAGCTGCTGCAATGTGGGTGACTAGAGATAAAAGCTCAGATAAGTAACCACAATTATCTGAAACTGCAACACCAGTTGTAGAGCACCAATTGTTTGAGTCATTTCTCAGGGCTATTGTCATTTGGGGAACATTTGGTATTACCTCTGGTGATGTTGCATTATTATTATCCAGTCATCTGTTGACAAACGTGAGACACTAATCTGTATACTTTTGTCGTATACAAATGTTTTCAGCATGACGTTTTGCTTTGTTATCAATAATTCGCATTTCCTGGCCAGCCAGGGTATTGTACTCCCCTACCTTAGAAACAAAGCCAGCCAACCAGGGAGAGTAGGAGACATCTCTCTTGACGTAGTCGAGATTTTTTTTTATTTATCATTATGAGCCATGCTGATTGCCAGTTGCTCAACTTCAGTTCAAATTGTTCCAGTTGTATGATGAAAATGGTCTCTTCTTTGTAGTGACTTTATTTATATAAGCTGTGGCAAAAGAAATTTCCTTTGTATAAGAAGCATGTGATGTCTATCTTTTTTCCTTTTTTGATTGAGACATGAAGGGTTTGTTATCTGGGTTATCTATGCATAGTCCTTTCAACCATGTTTATCGCACATTTAATTGATTTCCTCTGATCACAGAATAATTACAGTTCTTCAGTTGCATCACTTGTCTCTTGGGCAATTTGAAATTTGTGTTAAGAGTATCTATTTCACCATGCTAGGTGGTGTATACTCTGCTTACATGGCCAGCATCCTGCTCAGTAGATGTAGATTGCAGATAGTGCATAGTAACCTTTCCTTTGTTCATCGGATATTGGCATTAGTGGTGCGGTGCATACTTCTATAAGTTTATGGCATGCTATCTTTCTTGCAGGAGGTACTACGCAACAAAATCATCTCCGAGGTAAAGCAGTCAGTGGTTCTACAAGAAGAGGGATCCGAGAGGATGAAATTAAAAGACCTATCTGATGCAATTTTTCAAGATATTGGGTAATTTGAGCCACTTCTTTGCAAAAGGCTTCAAATGTATCACTTCTTAAATTCTCATAATAGATATTGATTACTAACTCAAGTTGCTGCTAAACTGCTCTTCATTATCAGGAGCAGAATAATGGGCGAAATCTCAGATGAGGTATGGAGTGTGATCCAGTCAAACGAAACTGATATACAGGGAACTGTGAAAGCCGTCTACAATAGGATACTGAACCCTGAAAAAATCCCGGAGCCTTCTTCCAAGAAGCTGAAGCGGGAAGGCAAAGATGAACAAGTTTTACCAACAAAAACAGCAACGACAGTTGCAGTCGAGGCGGAAGATGATGATCCGGAGGAACCACCGGGGTTTGGTTTTGGCAATACTCAGCGTAAGCCATCGATGAATTTGGAAAATCGCAATGAAGCGAAGCCAAATGGAGGTGAGCCAGCGGCTATCAGCAATCCAGGGGATGAGGAGGACGATCCTGAAGTGCCCCCTGGATTTGGATAATGCAATTCATAAACTTCAGTGGCAGTGCAGCGGTTTTTTTATGAGCAATATACAAGAAGGGAAATGTTTAATTTTCTGTTGTCAGGAAGAGGAATGCTTTAGCTCATGTCTGCGACTTGAGAGGTACCAAAGTTGAAACCCGTGTAATGGTGGCTAAGTCCATGCAGCAGCAGGATATCTTTTACTGTGATGCCGTGATGGTGGCAAATATGTTTGGGCCTGACAACGAGTTGGTTGTGTGCGTAGTTTCTGACTCCCTGTTTCTGTCCTGCTTTGCCTCCTGAGTTGCTAGTTGCTTGCTCCCTGTAAATGTTGCAAGGCGGGGAGCCCATGTAATTGGTGAGGTAGCTTTGAAGCCCATGGGCTATTTTGGGCATCGCCGAAGGAAGAGTATATATAATTCTTGTGAATTTCTCGTAACATAATAAGATTGGGGCTCTTTGGAACACATGATTCTTAAAAGACAGGAATGGGGAAAATAGATTCTTCAAGGAATAGGAAAAAATACAGGAACCAAGCTGCATATCATTTTTGTCCTACTGGAATTGAGAATGCTGGAAAGTTTTTAATGTAGCGTTTAGAAACGACACAGGAAGATTTATAGAAGAGAGAAGGAACACAGGAAAGTTTTCCAAGAAGGTGGACATAATGTGAGTGACCTCTAAATTTTCTATGAATTTTGTGGGGATGGTCAGTCCTCCATTCCGATTGAGACACGTACGAAAAAATATTGCTATATAGGATTCAAATACTGCAAAATCCCTTAATGAACCCTATGTTCCCTTAGGCCTCGTTTGGTTATCTGAGATTGATTCCTAGACGAATGCTTTGCTTCACAAATTTGTACTACGCAGGAACAGTTCTAGGCCCGGAATAGTCCGTTCCGGAACAACCGAACGGGGCCTTAAGAAGATTGGACTATGGTGATGTGGTGGGCAAATTCAGCTAGTCTGACACCTGCGTTTTGTGCTGATTGCCATTACATATTCGAGCGTAGCAAATGCGTGTTAGGTTAGTTCATTTTTTTTTTGAAAAAAACATCAGATGTTAACTCAGTTTGTGCATCACAGAAGGGGTGGGAAGTTTGAAAATTGAAACCCTGTCAATGAAAAAAGGGAGAGCATTCAACTCTTCGTCACCCGGCCACACGAGGCCATGGGGCCAGCGGCGGCTCAAAAGCTGGATCTGTCAAAAACTGGAAAACGCTTCGCCTGAGCTGAGTTCTTCGTTAATCGTTACACCAAGGCAGGCGCTCCAACATGAATCATCGTAGTCGCAGTCCGCCGAAGCCAAACTCGAACGCATCATTGATCCTAGAGGAGCCCTACCGCCCACCGCTGCCTGCTACGACGACGACAAGCAGCGGTAAGTCCTACCACCAACGTACGAGTCCGGACTCGAGGAGGGAGACACGGCCTGCTGTGCGTGACGTGCCGATTGGAAGCTGGCCATTGGCAGGGCGTGAGCTCTCGAGCACAGCTCGGAATCAGGAGACGCTACGCCGGCCAGCACTGGTAGACGTTAGTACTACGCTCTTCTTTTGCTGCAAGTGCATCACTACGAACTGACCGTTCCAGCAGTCTCCAGTGCCAGGCTGATACTAATCCGTCCCTCCACTTCTTGCTCTCGAGAAGTCAATCATTTTAAGTTTGGATCAAAATTATATAAAAAATACTAACATTTCTGATGCAAAATTAATATCGTCAGATTAGTTATAGAATATATTTTCATAATAAATTCATTTAGAAACATAAATATTAATACTATTTGCTACAAACTTGATGAGCTATTTGACCGGCACGAATCCGATAATTGTATTCTTTTCGTTGACGGAGGGAGTATTATTCCTCCTGTTCCCGTCAGCATTGCCTGTACTAGACGAGCTTATTCGACCACTCAACAAGGACGACGTCAGTTGCTGCAGTATTCTATAGAACGTACTCCTACTACATGTAGGAGTAACATTCTATCAAAGTGATCGGTGACCGCCACTCTCTCTTGTCCAAGCTTTTTCTATACTCTTCTTTTTAGCTTTCTACTGGAACAGTTTAATTTTCTTCCGTGCGACAGCCGCAATGTTGCTCGACGTGACTGGAAGAATGAAGCCACCTTTCGTTTTCTTTCACGTCGATCGAGCAATGATGTCGCCGTATAGTAGAGATATATAATATATCAGTATATATCAAATACTATCACAGTTCCTTCCGAATGAGTGGATATGAACGACATGGGACCCACCTGTTGACTGTTGTGTCTGTATAACAACAGTGTACTCCGTACGCACAAGTTTGTAACCGGATTCATAATATTATACTGCGGATACAAGTTTATAATGTACATTTGTACTGCATCTGGAAATGCAATGTTCTAAGGTTGCTGCCAATCTTGTTTCTTGCTGTCAACCACATGAACATTATATTTCCGACTGACCCGTGTGTGTGTGTTTTGGCCTTTTTGGGTGCTCGTCAAGCTGCAAATTATATCTCGTTGCGTACCCTTCCAAGCAACAGGGACATGAATTGCTTGCTGCAAGGAACGAAGGCTCATGACCTGACCTGCACCAAGGACGGACTGCATACCGCCTCTCCGTGATCTGAATCTGAAATGATGGGGCCTTGGAATGAAACAGCCGGTGCGTGATCGATCGGTCGACCTCAATCAAATACATCTCTTGGACCAAGAAATGCTGGATCAGGATATCGATCGATCGTCTCCGAGAAGGATCGTCAAACAACTAATCATCTCGTCTTGTCCGATCCAAGCATTCAGAATTCCGGATGCTTGAGCTGCATGCGTATACAGGGCAAACACGTAATGAAAGGCAGGCGACGACGTCTCTTGGTTGGAATGTGTATGTTTTGTCGATTGGCGCCCGGTTTTGCGTTTGCACGTATCCACGGTACGATGGGCAATCTACTTTGTTCTCTCTTGCTGTCTTGCACCTCCACCAGGAAATGGAGCTCTGAATTCTAACCAATGTTTTAAATCTCCGGCTATAGCTACCGCTATAGCCCGCTATAGCTGTTTAAGAAAGATCAAGCTATTTGTGTCTATGTACAACTTAGCCGCCAGTGGCGGATGTGGGATGCGGGATAAGGGGGGGCTAAAACAACAGAGTTGTTGATTTGCACGAAGATTTAACGGTGAAATCAAATTTTTGCTACAGTAATTAGCATTGAAATCAAGAAATTAGGGGGGGCTGGAGCCCCCCCAGCCCCCCCTTTGGATCCGCCACTGTTAGCCGCTATAGCCCGCTATATCCCCATTTAGCTCTGCTATAGCTGTTTTTGAGGTCATCCGCTAAAATGTCTTAGCCGGAGATTTAAAACACTGATTCTAACCCATGAGGGTGTTGTCTGGCTCCTTTGTTTCATCGATCTTGTATAAGCGACGCCACTTTATAGTTCTCTATGCGTGCTTCGGAGTGACGGCACTGAATTCACTATTGCTGACTGCCCGTCGATGCCTTCAGGACTACATACCGACATTCTAAACATCACAGCTCCAAAGAAGGAAGATGGCCGGTGATGTGATGACGATGCCATCTGCAGTTTAGCTGCAGGAAATGTGGCATCGTGCAAGCATGTGTGAGCACGTACACTCGCATAGAACATGTAGGCCCCTCGGAGAATAAGTAAACATGAATTTTAGTACGCCACTGGTACGCTGATTATTCTTCAGCTCGCGGCGGCTATATACATGCTGTCCCTCTTGGAATTATTGGATCCGGAATCTGGAAACAGCGCGCGTGGCAACTTTTCCTTTTGAATGAAGGCAACAGTTTGATGGATGTAAAAATAGTGCGTGTAGTACAAGCTGGCTACAAGCGGTTCTATTCTCCGTCCACTGCCCACTTTTCTGAACAATTAAAAGGCCCTCTCTGCTCAATGCTCATGTGAATAGAATAGTCATATATATAGAGGAGAACCTAAAGCCCATTTGCCACGGCTCATCCAAAACGGTTTTACCGGTGAAGACAAAACCGGTGAAGCCAGAAAAACTGACTTTTTTCGGCTTCTAATTCATTTTAACCCCGACTTACAAAACGCAATTTACGCAAAATAGATGAAGCTGAAGTCGGCATAAGCCGTGCCAAAGAGACCCTAGGCAGTTCTGCGTCCTAACTTCAAGGCAATCCTTGCGTGTGTGTCCCAATGCCATGTGTGTCCCACAGAGACATGGGGCCCCACGACCCATCCTCCAGTCAAAGTTCCTGGAGAAAGAAAGCAAGCAATGTCGACATCGCCATTAGTTTATCCTTACGAAACAGGCACGACACATGAACTGACAAAAAGTTGCCCGGTTGCTTAGCACAAAGGCGCGGCGTGATTGGTGCATTTGTTTGGGCGTTTGGGAAGATCTGAAGCCATGGAATGTCTGATGTCCTTGTCGCCTCCAGCAGGGCAAGCAAGCGCACGGCCGTTTAGTTTAAATAAATAATTTAACAGACAAATGCCGCCGCTGGCTGCAGGTAACAGGCAGAAAGCGAAGCTATCCAGAGATAATAAAAAACACCACTAATCCAGTGCCACTCGGACATGACACGTAGGATAGTACGTCTCGCGGGACCCATGGAATTCCGGTTGCCTGCCTGCGTCTGCGTCTGCGTGCGTGCATGATTGAGGCACGCACATGGAAGCATCAGCTCGCAGGCTTCGCGCGGCACCCATCATTCTCAGTTTCTCACACTCTCACGGTCTTACCGTCACCTGAAGAAAATTTGCACTGAAGCCACTGGGAGAGACTAGTCTGCTACGGCCATGCCAATGTTCAGAGGCAGCTGTCTCTCCCGTTTTCAGGTACGTATGCCCTGTACCCTGCACTGCAGCGTCACTCGTTGTGCTCTCCATTTTTATTGTCCATGCCATGCCGATATACCCTCCGTGCACCGTGCTCCGATCTTGGAGGGTACCACACGGCTGCTTTCGGGGGCCGGTGTGGCCGCTCCTCGTTTTGGAATTTCTTGGCGTTTGCAGATAGAAGAGTTGCAGTACGGGCTTTGTTACACAGCGTGAAAGATGCGTGCGGGCACGTGAGTGCGTATGGGCTCTGCCGAACTGCCAATCACTGATAGGGGGAGGGGATGAGAACGAGGTTAAAGCGAGCATTATTCTTGGTTGGAATGTGGGAGATCACTAGTTAATTGAGATGTAGTACTAGTAGTATATATAGGAGTATGTTCAGAGAAGATGCAGTGAATTCTGAACCTGCACACTAAGACGATGCATTTGGGGAGTGCATGCATTGCTTGCACATGCCCTGCCCGCCGGAGGTCTGACTGAGGTAGCTCTAGTGTGTAGCCACCAAAAGTTGCACTAGCTAGGCCAGACGGTGGTTGGTTCCAACCAGCAAGCTTCCACGGCAAATCTACCGGCCATATATGGCGCGTTTTGGTGACAGGCGCACCTCACATTTGACTCTTTGGTTTCAGCAGAGTAAAAAAGGCTATCAAAATGCCAAAACGTAGGATGAAGCTGAAGGTGAAAAATCTTGGTTCAGTGCGATGTACAGTGACCGTCGGTGCTCGGCACTGTTTGACAAAACAGAAGATACGTACGAAGCCCTAACCTGATACTCCTAGCCAGGGGCGGATCCATTCCGGAGCAGTGGAACCCCCTGGAGCTCCATAAATTTTCAGGGAAAGTTCTATAGCGTAGGTGAGGCTGAGACTTAAGATCGAGCTACAGTCAGAGATATGTGTTGTTCAGCCTTCACTAAAATTTTTAGTGGATCCGCCGCTACTCCTAGCCACACTCACTCACTAACCGGTAGCATAGGGCATCATGCAACTCGCCAAACATTTTGAAAGGAGCGCGTACTCCGAACAGCAATCCAGCATGAAAGGAAACCGACAACGTGCAGTAGGGTGGGTACGAGCCGGAAGCGGATGGGTTTGGCCGTTCCCGGGACGTCACGTTCTGGGGCTCCATCAGAAATTCAGAGTAGCGGCTCCCAGACAAACGTGCTTTGCCGCTGCCCGCCTGGGAATGGATGAGCAGGACACGAGACGAGCGGCCGGCCCGGCCTCTTGTAGCTTGTAGGCATCGATGATCGATCGCACTCGGGGCTTGCGCTCGGCGCGGGCCACGCCGCTGCAGATCTGCGCGCATCGCGCACGAAACGCAGCAGGCTAGGGGAGCCAGCAGTAGCCCGTGGCTCTGGTGTTTCCTTCGCCTACGCCGACGCCGGCCGCGCGAGTCAGCAGCGGAGTGAGTACGACTACGACACGTCCGTCCGGGGCGGGCAGTGCCGTCGTGGCGAGTGGCGACGCCAAATCGATAAGAGACAGACGACGCATGTGAATGTGCATGCTGGCAGCACCAGTCAGTCTATGAACCACTCATGCTGATCAGCGATGGGGTCTC
Source organism: Miscanthus floridulus (assembly GCF_019320115.1). NCBI lineage: Eukaryota > Viridiplantae > Streptophyta > Magnoliopsida > Poales > Poaceae > Miscanthus > Miscanthus floridulus. Next base: position 175,979,272 of record NC_089580.1, on the reverse strand, counting down.
AGCAGTCAGCAAGCGGATGAAACGCACGTGTGTTCGTACCCCTTGTGAGTCTGTGACCATCTATATCGGCCAAAAGAGAGCGAGACGTCCCAGCACACAGTGTTCCACCTCCGACGGTCCGACTCCGACCCGTGCTCCGGCCGGGCGGGCGCCGAGCACAAGAGCTAGCAGAAGGCCCTGCCCGCGCTGCACGAACAGCGCGTCCGCTTCCGGGCAGGCTGCTGCCAGCCCGGGGCCGCGCCCATGGTTTCGCGCCCGGTGATGACGGGAGAATGGCAGCAAACATCGGGCGGCGCGCACGCTGCGGGCGCACATACTACGGCCCCGCGCCTCTCCCCTGTCTCTGTGCAATCGTCGGTTCAGGGCTCAGGCGCCCCGACTGCGCTCGGCGCGTGTGGCGCTGGTGGCGAGTGGCGAGTGGTGGGCAGCAGGCCGGGCGGTGCGTGCATGCATGCATGGAGACATGTGTACTTTGTGTCCCGAAAAGCGGTCCACTAGTAACAGTGTTATGCATCGTGCGCAAGACCGGCCGGCCGGCTGGCCCATGGACACGGACGGGCACTGGTGGGATGGAGCGCAATCTGGCGTGCGATCGATGCCTTGCTGCCCCGCAATGGCCAGCAGCACGAACGCCGGTCAGACACTCTGACGACGAGAGATCGGTGTTTATTAGTGGAGGTTGCACAGCATGACATGCTAATGGACTATTCGCGTACGGATGCAGTGCAGGCAGCCATTCATGGAGCGCCTCTGACGACGATGGCGACGTGATATTGTAGATACACATGCTGTTTACTTGCTCTTTTGTAGACACGATTTTTTAGAGAGAGAAAAAAGGAATGAAGAATCTCAAAACCAGTTTTTGCTATGAGAGATCCAATGTAATTAAGCCTTTGAACAAAATTACATAATGTGCATGGATATAAAAATTCATGGTATGTCATCTTACTGTTAAGATCTAATCCTCACTAGACGTGCTAAAAAGAAGATAAATCCTACAATTATTTTTAAAATCATAAACATTGAATCATCATTGATAATAACTATTGATTGGGTCTATTCTAAAAAATATCCACAAAATCCGTCATAGAAAATAACATAAAGTGCCCCGTAAATTTGCATATAAATTACCCAAGTATGCCATTATCAAATATAATATAAAATATACCCTAAACCTACATCTAAATTTACCACTATATCATTATAAAAGATAATCTAAAGTGAACCCATAAATTTACATTTAAATTATCCAACTCACCATTTAAAAATATAATCAATAAACCCTGCATTTCTGTCTAAATTATCCACCCCTGCTATTGTAATAGATATGATCTAGGTAACCCCAAAATTTTGATCTCGATTACCTACCTTTGGATAATAGATAATCTAAATAACCTCTTAAATTTGTATCTAAATTGCCCACATATGCTATTATTAAAATAAAATAAAATACACTCTCATATTTACTTCCAAATTATCGATATCAACTATCATGAAAAAATAACTCCAAGTTACTCTTGTATCGTTTCTAAACACCTACCACAACCCCTATTAATATATGAAGAAAAAACTAGTTCAAAGTAAACATACATATTGTATGCCACCATGCAGACTAGACACATGTGCATACTTGAGCGATGAATATATATATATATATATATATATATATATATATATATATATATATATATATATATATATATATATATATTATTTTATTTTAAAATATAAACTTGAGCGATGAATTTTGATAGAATTTTGGGCTAAGATTTAACCTCACCATAGACTAAATTAAAGACACGCACACACAGATATGCAATGCAAAGGGAGAAACTACGAAAATGAATAAAGAGAGCATGTAAAGATAAGCAATTTCTATTGGGTGTGTAGGTGCTAAATTTATCCATAAACGTTTAATATTTGTGTCGCAGCATACGATTTTAGGTTGTTTATATAGGAGAACGGGTTAATAGACTGGTGTACAGTATTTATCCCAAGTGCATTGATGTACAAATACAATCGGTTTCCGGTGATGAAGAAGAAGAATCGATTGTTCTGTCGCGAACTGACTTTCGTTTCCTATCCCAGCCCGTAATTATGTCATGGAGAGCGGTTGTCGATTGTCGTTACGGAGGTATCAACGGAAAAGCTCCGAATTGCACCGGCAAAAGCGCAACCGGATTGCGCGAAACAGAGCAAGGGGATCAGGAATTCAGGATCAAGGCGCACGCGCCATCATTAATTGTTTCTCACGCCCTGATACCAGGCTGGTTTAACCAGGATTCCAGGAACAAAAGGTGTTGCAGAGGTTGACCTAATAACCGGCCACAATTAATCTGACCCCGGCTGGGGTGGGGGGGGGGGGGGGGGGGGGGGGGGGGGCGGGGGGGAGGAGAAACAAGAGGTGTTCTGGATTTGCACTTCCATTCTTCCCGATTTGACCACCGTGAGATAAACTGGCAGTCACTGTACGGGGCACCGTACGACACGATTTGACCACGCATCGCTCCGGCCCGCTGCCTTGTTCTGTCACGCAGCAATACGCAGATTCATGGATCCACGGAAGTCTGTGCTGTACTACACGTGGTCCCAGTACGTGTGACGATACGTACGTATGTACTAGTAGACGATGCACTCATGTGCCAGGATGGCTGGATGGGGCTGTTGGCCCGTTGCCCATGCAGGACAACCTAGGCGCAGCCTCATCGGCTGCTATAGGACTCGTAAAGCAAAGGCAGGCAGGGAAATTACGAGACGATGGCACGGCACGCCTCGCGCGCACAGGCACAGGCAGACTAGCATGCAAGACGATACGTACGTACACCGGTCGCCCCGTCGTCAGGTCCGGGTTGGTTGTCCAAGCACGAATCACCCGTGGACGGTGGACCCGCCCGTCCGTCCGTCCTCTCCTCGTTTCTCTTCCACGTCAGGACGCCACGGCATCTCTCTCGTCTCGTCTCCACCGACGGACCGACGACGGCGATGCCTTTGCTCGCTGCATATTGCAGTGCATCTATCTCAGCATCTGCTCCCGTGCCACGCGAGACGCGACCGCGGCCGGCCAGGACGCTGGACGCAGGAGGCGACGGCTCAGGGCCAGACGACAGCCAACCGAGGCCTATATCCCAGCCTACGCGATCCGTGTCACATCCTGCTTCGCGATCGCGGCCAAGCATGCGCGCGCCGCGCGCGTCCAGGCGTCCATGCTAGTAGCTGGATCCAATGCTGCTTTTGCACGCCGCTTTCTCTGCCCCGATTTCGATCGATCGACGCCAAGACGGGTACGTGGTTCCCACGGCGGGAGTACGTGGCGGGACCGGCCGGAGCCGTGACAAAACTCAAAAGGAAAAGTTCGCCATGTCTTGGCCAAACAGAGAAAGTAGACTTGATGTGGCTCGCCGCCTAGGTCACGAAATGGCCGTCTTTAGCTGCGTCGTCATGCCCTTCTTCCACGGACGCTGATCAGTTCATCAGTAGTAGTAGGTGCCATGGACCATGCATGGTGGTGGCCTCAGCTCTAGGTCTGTCGCCGGCTCACCGCTCGTCGATCTACTAGTGCTGTAGCTGTATTGGGTGTATCCGTTTCTGTGCAGTGCAGTGCAACCGATGGACGTACGGCTCAATAATTGAGCGCAGGGCGCAGGCGCGTGTCAGGGCCTGTTTGGTTCGTGCGAGCTACTAAATTTAGTAGTTTTTAGTCATTTTAGTAACTTTTTAATTAAATGCTATGACTAAAAGCTATTAAAAGGGTTTTAGTCATCTCTAGTAACTCTGGAGTTACTAAAAGTGACTAAACCGTTTAGTAACACTAAAGTTTAGTAGCCTCGAACCAAACGGCTCCTAAGTGTAAGGTATGTGCATACGTACATACATACATTGTGTGATTCCGCTGTTTATGAACTACTACTACTACCCAGAGATGATGTGGAAGAATGCACGTCTCCTAGACGCTTGCGTGATTCGTCGTCGGACACCATTTTTTTTCAAACAAAAGGCAAAAGCTTCGGTCTTTTCGTTTGGCTAGGCTTGTTTGTCGTTGGATCGTGAAGAAGTACTGCTGAATGGTTTGGTGTGAGAGAAAAATACGGTTCTGGCTGGAAATTTACGATCGTTTACGAGGGAATAATCACAGCCTAGACTGAGAGTGTCAGTCTAGTCTATTTTTTTAAGTCAAAACTAGGAAAAAAAACATGTGACTGCCACGTCTTTCTTAAGTATACTCAACTTTTGTCACCAGGACGTTATAGATTTCTTAGACGAGTCTTTGCAACTAGTCCATTCAACATGATACAAACTTCTCATTTTAATAAATTGGAGATTTCTTTTTGTTGAGATACGTTCTCAACATAATCGACATGTTACCTTGACACACACACGTAATAGGTCCACCAAAAGTGTCTAATCTGTTATAAGTCCCTGCTGTGAACAGCGGTAACTTAAGTCCTTTTTAGAGTTGGCTCCGGACCCGCAATGCTATAAATAAGAGGGAATTCCCCTCAAGTGTCCGGAAGGTCTTGAAATCATGATCTCTATCTCTAGAAGGTATATGGTGTGCTTCTCATCGTCATAACATGTTTTTCACTGACAAAAGGCATCAAGCTCAAAGCCGGTTAACAGATCAGTTCTGCGACACCTACACTCCTACATCTAGTGGTTCTAGTTAGTGTCCTACACTCCTACGCATCGAAGTTACATAATTAACGAAGTTAGTGGTCACGATAAGTGGAGCTCATGAGTAGGGCTGGGCTAGCGTTTGCCCATTTTCACCCTTCCATAAACCACATTCTACTAATTAAGTTGTGCGACCCCTGGAACTCTTTCCCGATTAGTACTCTATAACTGATCTAATCACGATGTCCAACAGATTAAGAAGCTATTGCACGTAGGGTGTTTCATGTGACAGCTAATAATTACGGTTGCTGCCATCTTAGTTTATTTCTCAACCTAAACTAAAATATGTGACGATGCTATTTTAGTTTATTTTTAGACAGCTTTTTTGGTTGGCCAACAATCCAAGACAAGTGAAACTTGCATCCCTAATGCCCTGTTCACGCCGATTGAAGGGTTTTCAGTTTTCAAGCGATTGAATGAAGCATATAGGAGGCATAAAAAAAAAGATGCTAGTATATAGATGAGTGCAAACGCTCAACAAATATGGTTCTACTGTCTGTACTCCTAAATTCCAAATTCCAGAGCAGTTCTCTTCGCAACAGAGCCCTTTTTTCTCATGTGGAGATCTGATAGTGCCTTGAGCAAATGTAGTACTAGTATTTGGTACAACCAGAAGTGTCGTTGTATATATATCCGTTTGCTCAACCACTCGTAAATGGAACTGTCCAAATCGAAATAGTACATTATTATTGGTGGAAGGGATTGCAAAGGGCCCCACTAACTTAACATGCTGGCGTACGAGAGACCATAACTATCGAATACGGAGTACCTGCCTGTTCATCTGTAGAATACTACTCCGTATGTTGCAGTACTAAGCTGGTGAAGAAATAAACCACAAATTCTTTTTCTTTTGGGAAGGCCATTCTTATAAGGAACACGAAGGGCAATTGTGAACCTGTGATCGGACGACATCAGAGCCGCTCAGATCTCGACGGCGGGTGAGAAGATTCTTCGCCGCGGCAGGCTGCTGCAGCCATGGTGTGACCAGTGACAAATGACCTGACCATACAAGCAACCAACACACAGGAAAGAGGGAACACACACACACCCTGGTTGTGGTTGCACGCACGAATCTCGCCGCGTCCTTCTCCTCACCACCACCACCACCACCACACGTGCCACGTGCAGGATAGCAACAGTGGCAGCGCACTCACGTCGTCGCAGCTGCAGTCCTGCTCGCCCTGCCTGCGCTGCAGCTGCAGCTCCGACTACCACCCCGTGCCATGAGCCCCATGACCCTGCTCCTGCTGGCCCGGCCTGGCGCCCCCGCACTCGCAGCACGCACGTCGGGGCCGGTCTCAGGGAAAAAGGTTCCACCGTCCAGGGCGCCAGGCCTGCATGCCTTGCCTCGACACTCCAGCGGTTACAGTATCACTGTGCCGAAGCATAGCTGCACGATCAGATGAAACGAGGCGGATATCACATCGTATAGCAACAGTGGAGTAGTGACATGATTCAAAACTGGAAGCCCAGCATGGCGCGAACCCACACCCACACCCACCTGTCATTGATCTCCACATGAGAAAAGGGCACAGCGGAGCGGAATTGACCGTTCACGTGCACCTGTGGCCAGCCGGAAGCCCGGAACAGAGCCAGCAGCGACAGGGCTCAACCTGTGGCCTGTAGCCTGTACAAGGGGATAGCAGCAGCGGGAGGAGCTCAGCTCAGCAATTGCCAATTCGTACGTGTCGCCCCTCTGAGCCCTGACCTGAGGCGTTAGCGCGTTGGTGTCACCCCTGCATAGCGCAGTTTTGTGGAGGACCAGTGGATGGAGCCATTTCTGGTAGGGTTTTCAAAGGGAACGATCCTTCCAAAAACTAGCAATTCCGGTAGGGTTTTCAAAGGGAACGATTCTTCAAAAAAACTAGCAATTCCGAACCATTTCTGCAACTTGAGATTTAAGAACTCAACTGGAAGCTCAAACAGCTTGATTTGATTTGTACATGGGACAGAGATGACAAGGCCCAACCAACTCGATCACCATAGGTACGTAATAGTGGTAATCTAGCTAACGGGAACATGCACAAATCACCTCTTCCTTACACACACTGATACCGCCACGTTCCAACGCTTCACTGAAACGAACAGGGATGCTACAAAGTACTACTATCAATACGATCATTTCTTGCAATTGCACTTCTAGATACTAAGAAGATCCTGCTGTGGTGGCGAATCGAGTGGCCCTTCCTGCTGCTGCTTCTCTGGGCTCCCAGTCCCATCCTCCTTCGGCTCGATGACAAGGGGCACGTCTATGGACGTGGATGTCGAGCCGGGCATGTCGGCCAGTATCTGCACGACCTCTCGCATCGTGGGGCGCTCGACGCTCTGCTCCGCGACGCATAGCATGGCGACATAGAAGACATGCGTTAGTTCATACAGAGGCACCGTCGAGAGCCGGGGGTCGGCGATCTTCACCACGCCTTCCTTGCTCGACCCGGTCACAATCCGCACCCACTGCACGATGTCCACGCCGTCTCCAAACTCTCCGACTGGCTTGCGGCCCGTGATGAGCTCGAGCAACACGACGCCGAAGCTATAGACGTCGCTCTTCTCATCCACCTTGAGCGTGTAGGCGTACTCTGTGGGACATAGAAAGAGAGGCCACATAAGATCACAACCAACAATTCCCAATGATGATCCATTTAAACGACAAAGCGACGAAACACAGCAATCAGATGTTTCAGGGGATGGACGATGCGTCTGGTGTGTGGGACACAGTAAAAACCAATAAGTGCATTGCATACGGGAGCTCCACACGACAAACAGAACCAGTCTACGTATAGTATATAATGCAGGTGGCACTGTGAATTCAGTATCAAAAACAGGACATTGTAAAAAACCTTTCAGATGGTGTAGAAGATTTCAGCAGTGAATTCACAGGACAGTGACATGGAAAGTCTGTACAGTGAGCTGAGTAGGAGTATACTAACAGTGGAGCAGAAAATGACTAAATAAGGCTAGTGATTTGTGAAGAAAATGTACCAGGAGCAATGTAGCCGTACGAGCCGGCGATGGCGGACATGCACTCGGAACCACCGGCGTTGCCGCGGAGGAACTTGGCGAGGCCAAAGTCCGCGACGTGGGCCTCGAAGTCGGCGTCGAGGAGGATGTTGTTGGACTTGACGTCGCGGTGCAGGATCGGCGGCGAGCAGTCGTGGTGCAGGTAGCACAGGCCCTTGGCCGCCTCCACGGCGATCTTGAACCGCGTCGCCCACTGCAGGTGCCCGCCCTTCTTGCCGTGGAGCACCTCGCCGAGGCTGCCGTTCGGCATGTACTCGTACACCAGCAGGTTGGTCTCCCGGTTGGCCGCGAAACCCAGCAGCCGCACGATGTGGCGGTGCCTGATGCGCCCCAGCGTCTGTATCTCCGCCGAGAAGCCGTAGTCGTCGTGCGCCGCGCCCGCGCGCCCGATGGCTGGCAGCCGCTTCACGGCCACCACGGCGCCGCCCGGCATCGCGCCCTTGTACACGATCCCGGACCCGCCCTTGCCGATCACGTTCTCCTCCTTGAGGCAGTCCAACACGTCGTCCACGGCGAAGTCGAGACGCTGGAACGCCGTGAGCCGCCACGCGCGCGCCTCGGCGGACCGCTTCAGCGACCGCGCCTTCAGCACGGCCGCCGCCGCGAAGATGATGGACAGCGCGAGGAGGCCGAGCACGAGCAGGAGCTTGGACGTCGAAGAGAGGGAGCCGAAGGACGAAGTCGCGACGCCGTGGGAGCGGCACGGGGAGAGGAACGCCCCGCAGAGCCCAGCGTTGCCGGCGAAGGAAGTGGCGTTGAAGTAGGCAAACTGACCGGTGGACGGGACCTCGCCGGAGAGGTTGTTGTAGGAGAAGTCCACGGCTGTAAGGCTCTGCATTCCGGCGATGGCAGGCGGAATCTCCCCTTCGAACGCGTTGTGGGAAACGTTGAGGTAGTTGAGGATGCGGAGGCTGGCGAGCTCTGGCGGGATGCTGCCAGACAGCTTGTTGCTCGAGATATCGAGGAAGGTGAGCAGACGGCATCTCCCGATCGCCGGGGGCACCGCTCCGGAGATCAGGTTCCCAGAAAGGTCCGCCTTCGAGAGCTGCTGTAGCTTCCCGACCTCCGGCGGGAGCTCGCCGGACAACCTGTTCCCGGCGAGCAGCAGCTTCTGTAATCCCGAGAGTCCACCGATCCCGGTAGGCACCTGGCCGGTCAGTCGGTTGCTGTACAGACTCAGCTCTCCGATCGACGAAGACACCTTCCCTCCGTCCAGGGAGAGCTCACCGGAGAGCAAATTGTCGTGCAGCTCTACCTGCGTCAGGTTCGGCAACGTGAACAGCTTTGCAGGTATCGTACCGTTGAGAAAATTCTCTCCCAGCCGAATCCTCGTCAGCGACGGGCACCCCGCGAGCCCGTCTGGAATGTCGCCGAATAGCGAATTGCCCAGAGCGATGAACGTCTCCAGCCGCTCGCCGGCGCACAGCTTGGATGGCAGAACGCCGGTGAGCTTGTTCGTGCTCACGTCGACGATCTTCAGCCTGGTCGCCGCCACGCCGAGGTTCGCGGGTATCCCGCCTGTGAAGTTGTTCTCCCACAGCTGCAGAACCTCGAGGCTCGGCAAGTCGCCGATGAACTCGGGAATCTCACCGGCGAGGCGATTCCGGAAGAGGTTCAGCAGGGTCAAGTTCTTGAGCGACGCGAAGCTCGCGGGGATCTCCCCGACGAACAAGTTGTTCGACAGGTCGAGCGATTTGAGCGCCCCCATTGCGCCTATCTCCGTCGGGAGCCTCCCAGACAGAGCGTTGATCTGAAGAAACAGAGTGTCGAGAGACGTCAAGTTCGCCACCTCCGGCGGGATCTCCCCGGAGATGCCGCAGTTCGCCATGTCGAGGCGGACGAGCGCCCGCAGCCTCCCGAGCTCGGGCGGTATCCCGCCGGTGAAGTTGTTGTAGTAGCCGAGGTACAGCTCCCTCAGTGTCGTCAGGTTGCCGAGCTCCTCCGGTATCTCGCCGGTGAGCTCATTCCCGGAGAGGGCCAGGTACCGGATGCGGCTCCACTGGCCGTAGGACCTCGGGATGCTGCCGGAGAAGAAATTGCCGCCGAGGTGGACGTGGACGAGGTCGGTGAGGTTGGGGAGCGCTGCCGGCAGCGTACTGGTGAGGTTGTTGTTGTAGAGGTCGAGGACGCGAAGGCTCTTGAGCGACCCGATGATCTCGTCGGGGAAGGCGGTGGAGTTGAGGATGTTGTTGGAGAGGTTGAGCGACTGGAGGTGCGGGAGGGAGGAGAGCGCGGCGGCGGGGATGGGGCCGGATAAGTTGAGGCCGGAGAGGTCGAGGGAGATGACTCGTGTGTCGGTGGCGTCGCAGGACACGCGCGGCCACGAGCAGAGCGCGGTGTCCGGAGTCCAGTGCGTGGAGAGGTAGCCCGAGGGGTCCGCCACCGCCGCAGCGAGGTTGAGGAGGGCGGCCGCGTCCGGGGAGGAGGATGAGTCAGCTGCGGTGCAGTGGGTGGCGGTGGCGATGAGGAGGAGGACGGGGAGGAGAAGGGTGGAGGCGGCGGCCGTGGAGGGCGCCATCGCCATGGATGGTGGGGTTGAATGGATGTCCGGGGTGAGTGGAGTGGGTGTCCGAGGCAGGCGGACAGAGTGGGTTATAGGGAGTGTTTTGTTTTCCGTTCGTTGTTGTTTTGTATATATATGTCAGCAGCCCGGGGACGGGAACGTGAACGTGCCCCACGTTCCCGTTCCGGGAACTTCGTTCCGATTCGCGGAATGGGGACATGGTGGGACGCCGTCCCGACGGAAGATGGAACGCGACTCGCAACTAGGGTCCACGAGCAAACACAGGAACGTCGAGTCCCAAACGAGGATGGTCGACGGTTGGCACGCTAGGTAGAGGTGTGCGTTTGATTCCATAGTGAGTCAGATAGATTTTAAATCAACAGCGCGTTTTCGTCATCAATCTCATGGAGATCTATACCGGTCCACGACGACGATTCATCGCTGGCTACATCAGCCCCCGTGACAGCAGATCCGATCTCGGAACCACCTCCGAGATCACCTTCATCAACAACTCGCCGCCTACTTCCTCACTGTCAGAGGAGACAGATCAACAACGACGATCTGATCGTATCCATCGATCGGGTCGGTCTGAAGCTCGCCGATTACCTCTCCATCGCCGAATCGGCTCTGGACACTCTGGTTTAGCGCCGATCACCAGATCTATCGGAGACTGCTCGGAAAACTTCAGAGGCTACGGCCCTACCCTTCGGGTTCACCAACGCCACCACCGCTAGCAACAAGCCCAGAGGGGCAGATTTGCCGACCAGGTTAAAGACGTCCATCCTCTCGCCGACCAGGTTAAAGACGTCCATCCTCTCGCCGACCAGATAACGCCATACATCGCCGACCAAACTTTCTGCCTAAAGCTAAGTCACGTTTTAATATTCTTCTAAATATTCTTCAATCTCCGTATATCGCCATAATATTTCTTCGAGCTGTTTTCTCCATGTTTGCTCTCCAAACGATTTTCTAAAACCCCGAACAGTCATGTTGATGCTCGGATGCCTCTAGAGACGGCCATGTCTCCGGCTCCTCCCTACACGTGCTACGGGCTCCGCGCTCTGCGTTATGGGTGGTCGGCAACGGCTCCTTGGTCACGCCTGTTCCTCCTACACGTGCACGGGCTTCGCGCTCCGCGTTATGATTAACGGGTTAGTTAGGGCTGGAGATTCAGCTACACACTAACTAGTTAGGCAGTTTATATTAAATATAAATGCATCTTTACTCCAACTGATCGCCAAGCTACATACGCTATTTTTTTCTCCGGAGTTCATATATTTTTACATCATATACTACCCGTTTTACATGTTTGTATTGCAGGATCATCGTCTAGGTGATCGGACCACCTGGTGCTTGGACTTCTTCACCGATCAACTAGTCAGACCGCTAGGTTCATAGACTTCGTCGCCGACTAGTTGATCGGACTGTTTGCTGGTCGTTTCTACTCAATGCTCACTTCACCGTCGACCAGTTGACCAGACTGTTCGTCGCTCGTGCTTCATCGCTAGCGACGCTGAGGACTCCTCGGCGCTCGGTTTCTTCGTGCTCGAGGACTTAGTGGGCACACATCACTGCATGGACGTCGCCAGCTACGCGGGTGCTCGGACCTCGCCAGCTTCGCCAGGAACTCCTCGGTGCTCGGACATCGCCAGCGACACCGAGGACTCCTCGCTCCTCGGTGGTCGGTCATCGCCAGTGACACCGGGGACTCCTCGTCCCTCGATGCTCGGCCATCGCCAGTGGCGCCGGGGACTCCTCGCTCTTTGGTGCTTGGACATCGCCAACGACACCGGGGACTCCTCGCTCCTCGGTGATCGGTCATCACCAGCGACGCTGGGGACTCCTCGCTCCTCGGTGCTCGACCATCGCCAGCGACGTCGGGGACTCCTCGCTCCTCGGTGCTCGGACATCGCCAGCGACGTCGGGGACTCCTCGGTGCTCGGACATCGTCAGCGATGCCATAGACTCCTCGCTTCTCGGTGCTCGGTCATCGCCAGTGACACCGAGGACTCCTCGCTCCTCGGTGCTTGGTCATCGCCAGCGACGCCGAGGACTCCTCGGTGCTCGGACATCATCAGCGACGTCGGGAACTCCTCGGTGCTCGGACATCGCCAGTGACGCCGGGGCTCCTCGCTCCTCGGTGCTCGGTCATCGCCAGCGATATTGGGGACTCCTCGCTTCTCGGTGCTCGGACATCACCGGCGACACCGGGGACTCCTCGCTCCTCGGTGCTCGGTCATCATCGGCGACACCGGGGACTCTTCGCTCCTCGGTGCTCGAATATCGCCAGCGACGCCAGGGACTCCTCGGTGCTCCCTTGGTGGTCGGATCTTGCTACGTCTCATCGATGTGCTATCAAGCTGCTCCATGCTGTTCGGATCAAGGTGCTGATCTTGGGCAGCATGTCTGAGGTCTTAATACACGCATGTTAGACGATGTCAGCAGGCTTTTAGACTTCTTTTCCTTTGACCCTGCTACAAGATTCATTCTTCATCTTCCAGCAGGCTCGGGGGACTAAGTGGGCACACTTCACCTTGCGGTGAATGTGCTTGCTTTTCATCTCGAGGCTACGCCCAGGGACTGGCTGCCTGCTCGGCTGGTCTTCTACTTTCTGACCTTGGCACCACGTGACTATATCACCTACTGTCAGGCTCGAGGACTAGCTGTGGGGGTATGGCCCCCAAGACATGGGCCGCACCATCGGAGGTGGCCCAACCCACAAGATCAAGGCATGCACGACGCTGCTCGGCGTGCACTGCAAGACATTGTATAGTACCAAATAGGCTACTTTACTTGTAACTCTGTCCCTCCAGACTATATAAGGAGAGGCAGGGGTCCCTTAGCGGATAGGCTACATCAAGCTACTTGGTCATCCAGATCAATACAATACACCAAAGACACTGGACGTAGGGTATTACGTCGATCAGACGGCCCGAACCTGTTTAAATCGCTGTCTCTGCGCCTTGTGTCACCATCCGGTTCCTGATCACGCGCACCTCCACCGATCAATCTACCATTGTGGGATACCCTCTCGGTGGACTGCCGAGCATCTTTTATCGACAAGGATGGAACGTGACCCTCAGCCACGGCGAGTCGGGGACATCCACAAGTACGAAGCGGGTGCGGGGAAGAAGACACACCTCAGGTCGCATCGCTCGCGGTCACGGGCTGCTCTGCGGGCTGCTCGGAGCCCCGGACGCCGGCTGCCCGGAGGCCGCCCGCCGCAGCATCGATTCCCAGGATGACCGCCCGCTGTACGCCGCCGTACGTCGTCCCAGAGTGGGTGGCCGGCCGCTGACGGATGTGCGGCAGCGGCACTGCAGCCGTGCTCTCTCAGCTCGTGTGGTGCGGTGCAGCAGCGGCGGCCAGCTGCTGGGTGGTGGCTTTCCAGGATGGCGATGGGTGCATGGGCTTGATGTGGGCTTAGGGTTCATTAACTGATGGCCCAATAGAAAAAAACAAATGATAGAAAATGGACCTGATGCAATATTTAAATATTCAAATAATGTCCAAAAAATATTCTTCTTACTGAAATTCTTACTCTTGAATATTCCAGTAAGGCTCTCTTTGAATTGTGAGATTTTTGTACCATCCTATAAAATTTCTGCATTTTATGCATTTTATATGGGCTCTAACGCGAACAAGACATAGAAAAGGGCACCACTAAACATAGGTTTGTAAATACTCCCTCGTATAATTTAATTGGTCATTTTTTTTACATGACTATTCGGATATGGATTTTTTTTTGCGCAAGAGGATATGGAAATTTTAATATATTCACAACACATGGTTGATATAAGTGTTTGTGCGTGTGTTGGTTTTAGGAAAGGATTATAAAAAGTAGCCTGCACTGAGAAGCTAGATTGTGAAAAGGTGAAGGTTTGTTGGATTATTGTGGGCACCGTAAATGCTAAATGGTAAACATTGTCATATATTTTTGAAAGTTTAACCGTTTATATAGTGTTTGAACAGAGTTAAACAAACTAAAGGTATTTATATATATTATTACATGTAAAAATAAATATCATAGAAAGTATACATTTTTGCATATAAAAAATCAAGCATTATCTATTGTCGGGTACCTTAGAACGGGGTACCCCGAGCGAACATCAAAGAGGTCACTTAAGTCCCATCAAAAAACAAAGCTGGAAGGTAAGCCGTGGGCCCCTCACCTGCCATGTCCGAGCCCACCAGGCCCTCCGCCTGGCCTCGAGCCTCGTGCAGGAGGTCTCGGCGTCCTGATGCAATCTCCGCCTCGCGCGAGGCTCTCCACGGAAGGCCTCGGCAGGGAACACGATCTCCGCTTCGCGCGAGGCTCTCCACGGAAGGCCTCGGTAGGGGGTGCCTTCTCCGTATCGCGCGAGGCTTCTCACAAAAGGCCTCAGCAACGAGTCCGATCTTCGTCCCGCGCGAGGCTCCGATCTTCGTCCCGCGCGAGGCTCTGCTCTCCGACTCGCGTAAGGCCTCATTCCCCGTATCGTGCGAGACCCACTTATCCATAGTCCGTCGCCCCCGCCTCGGTCGGTCTTCCCGACAGCACGTCATGTCTCATTAATACTTCAACCACTCCCGCAATCTCAGCCGGACGATGGCTCGACGCCACAGAATGGCCGACGGGACCTGAGGTCGCATCAACGCCATATCGGTTGGGACAAGGCACGGCGGGGGTTACCGGCCACTGTGTTCTGACGCTGTGCCCACGATCAGCGCCCACACTGCACTGTGCTCCGCGATCCCTGCCTCGAAAACAACGCGACATGAACAACTTGGCCCGGGTTATCACCGCCTCCAAGTCGGCGCACCAGATCAGCCGCCCACTCGGAGCCTCGGCACTGTGCACCAAGGTCTCGGCTATCTTGGGGATCGTGCCCACCGAGACCCCCATTGTGGTACAGCCTCGGCACCGACCAAGCCTCGGCCTCGCGCACAGTCTGTCCACAGCGGCTTGCACGTCCACCACCGCACCCACTCCAAGGCAGTCCCAGGGCTCTCACGATGCACAGGATCAGATGGGACTGGCATGCCGCCCCAGTGCTCCAAGGACGGACCACTCCGACGACCATGCCGCCATAGGAACAGGCCACAGGGCTCGGACATGCCACCCCTGTTGGTACGACACCGCATAGTTGAACACATGTACTGTCCTTGTCCTCCCTTCAACTATAAAAGGAGAGGACTTGGGCCACTTAGAGGGGGACGAACAAAGAGGAACACATTGTAACACACACACACACCCCAGCCGCCTAAGAGCAATGTCTCAGACGACCCACACGACACCTTGCCGAGACCTGGGACTAGCTCTCTCTCTCCCCTAGCTTATAACCCCCTACTACAAGCACCTCGGTGTGAGGAATACAAGATCGATCTCTCAAACTAGGCGTAGGGCATCGATTGCCTGAACCAGTATAAACCTTGTGTCTCTTTGCATCACCATCCAGAATCAGGAGCACGCAGTTCAAATTCACTGGTTGGTTGAGGACCCCCCGGTCCGAAACACCGACATCTATCCTATGAAATATGAGTCAGTGACAAACAACAGTTCTTAGTTTTTTTATATGACTAGCTCACTAGCATCACAATTGAAAAATGATAAAAAATAGTTCATCACTTCGACGGAGGGCCCGCGATGTGCACCACCACATCCATGACGACGAAGGGAGTGAGCAGCCCCCAGTCTTCAATCGCGCTAGCCAGAATGTCGCGGCTGCGGCAATGCTAGTCCGCGCAATGCCCGAGCCTTCTACCACGGAGGGGCGGCGGGTCCGCGGCGAGCTCCGAGATCTCCTAGAGACCGCCGCGGTTCAGCAGGCCGAGAGTTCTGCCTCCCGATGGCATGGGGGCGCCTCGAACCTACCCACGGCACCGCCTTGGTAGGACAGGGAAGCCCCGGCTCGTTTCGAGCCTGACCGAGCGCCGATAGCCCACAGGGTCCCCGTGCTCCTGGACCGCCTCGGCAATCGACGTGAGGTACAGGGAGACCATGAGGTGGTCAGCAGGTGACGATGCCACGACAACAAGGGGCCCGCTTGGGGCTACCACCCACACCGAGGCGGTCGCTACGATAGCGGGGAAGACCGCAGTCCTTCCCCTGAACCGCTAGGCCCTCGGGTCTTCAGCAGGGCCATCCGTGCTGCTCTTTTCCCCGCCTGGTTTCGACAACCAACCAATCTCGCGAAGTACAGCGGCGAGACCAACCCTAAACTCTGGCTCACCGATTACCGCCTGGCCTGCCAGCTAGGTGGCGTGAACGATGACCTGCTCATCATCCGTAACCTCCCTTTGCTCTTGTCGGACTCAGCGCGAGCCTGACTCGAGCACCTTCCTCCCTCACAAATCCACGACTGGCGCGACTTGGTTAGGATCTTTGTTGGGAACTTCCAGGGCACATACGTACGCCCTAGGAACTCCTGGGATCTTAAAAGCTATCGTCAGAAGCCGGATGAGTCTCTCCGAGACTTCATCTGGCGCTTCTCCAAACAGTGCACCGAGTTGCCCAGCGTCGGCGACTCGAAGATTGTCCAGACTTTCCTCTCTAGCACCACCTGCCGAGACCTGGTTCGGGAGTTAGGTCGGAACATGCTGCGCACCGCTGCTGTGCTCCTCGACATCGCCACCAACTTTGCCTCGGGCGAGGAGGCTGTTGGAGCCAACTTCCTAGCGACAGGACCGAAGCCCGATGGCTCACGCGCCGAGCCAAGGCTTACGTCCTCTACAATGACGAATTGTACAGGTGAAGTCCCTCAGGTGTCCTCCAATGATGTATCAGTGCCGAGGAGGGCCAAGCCCTGCTTTGGGACTTACACGCAGGCGCCTGCGAGCACCATGCGGTGCCTCGGACGCTCGTAGGGAACGCTTTCCACCAAGGGTTCTACTGGCCGACGGCGGTCGCCGACGCTACCAAGCTAGTACGCTCCTATGAAGGATGCCAGTACTATGCTCGACAGACACATCTCCCGGCCCTGGCCCTGCAAACCATCCCCATCACATGGTCGTTCGCCGTGTGGGGGCTCAACATGGTTAGGCCTCTACAAAAGGCCCCCGAGGGCTACACCCATCTGCTGGTATCAATCGACAAGTTTTCCAAATGGATCGAGGCTCGCCCGATCAATCGAATCAAATCCGAGCAGGCGGTGCTGTTCTTCACTGACATTATCCACGGGTTTAGGGTCCCCAACACCATCATCACCGACAACAGGATGCAGTTCACCGGCAAAAAGTTCCTGACGTTTTGCGACGACCACCACATCCATGTGGCCTGGTCAGCCATAGGACACCCAAGGACCAACAGCCAAGTAGAGTATGCCAACAGCATGATCCTACAAGGCCTCAAGCCAAGGATTCACAACCGGTTGAAAAAGTTTGGCAAGAAATGGCTTGCCGAACTCCCATTGGTCATCTAGAGCCTAAGGAACACTCCAAGCCGAGCCACGGGGTTCATGCCTTTCTTCCTGGTCTATGGGGCCGAGGCCATCCTCCCCACCGAATTGGAATATGGTTCCTCGAGGCTACAAGCCTATAACAAACAAAGTAACCGCACCAAGCCTATAACGAACAAAGTAACCGCACCACCCGAGAGGACGCCCTTGATCAACTGGAGGAAGCTCGAGATGTTGCGCTACTACACTCGGCCAAATACCAGCAGAGCCTACGGCGCTATCAGGCCCGACGCGTCCGAGGCCGAGACTTGAAGGTAGGCGACCTGGTGTTGAGGCTAGCACAGAGCAACAAGGGTCGCCACAAGCTGACCCCGCCATGGGAAGGACCGTACATCATCGCCCAAGTACTGAAGCCCAGGACCTACAAGCTGGCCAACGAGAAGGGCGAAGTCTTCACCAATGCTTGGAACATAGAACAACTATGTCGCTTTTATCCCTAAATTTCCAAGCATTGTATATATCGTTTCTTGAAATACAATTAAAGCATTCTTTAGTTGGTCTAATTTTTCGAGAAACCCCCCGAGCCCATCGTTGGTCTTGGCAGTACAGTAACATGACAAGGGAGACTCGGCTCTGCCTCGGCAGAACCAAGCCTCCCTCGGGGGCTAGATGGGGGACTCCCCCCTAAGTCCCACGCACCGTTCTTTAGTTGTTTTTCACAAAATTCCTACGCCAAGACTCTAGCAGGCTCTGACAAATCAGTTGTAAAAACTCCTCGGACCAAGGTCTGTTTCCTAAGCAAAAGGCCCGTAGAGTCATGAGACGGCCTACGCCTCTGGGCTACGACACTCCCTCACTACTTCTCGCTTAAGGGATGACTTAGGCCCCAAGGTGGTGTTTTGCAAACGAAATCTGATCAGGAGCAACAGAGGGCAGAGGCTCGGAAACATAAGAAAAACAACTAAGAAACACAAATACTTCAAAAATAAAGGCTTCGAGGGCCACAAGCATTACGATACAAAAAATAACCCCTACTCTATTTTTACATAGCCCCCAGGGCCTAGATCAAGGCTCAGGGCCTTCAGCACCGGCAGATGGTAGGGGAGGAACCACCTCCTCTTCAAAAAGCGTCGCCAGCGCCGTGCCAGGGCCTTCCGCCGCCTCCATCAGCTTCGTGACCGCCGCATTAGCCTCCTCGTCATCATCAGGCAGGACATACCCATCACTGATGGCCGGGAGGTCGATGCCGACATAGTGAGAAGAGATGACGGCCAGCACGCGCTTGACACCCGTGTGCAGCGCTCCTCGGAGCCGCTCGTGCATCTGGTTGCTCAGCGCGATCAGACAGCTCCCCAGGGAGCTGCTTGACTGAACTCCTTCAACCTCCAAGGCCTCGCAGGTGGAAAGGGTAGCACGTTTCAGCGCCTCATGCTCCCCAATCTCGGTCTCGAGCACCGTCTGCATTGCGCTGGAAGCCTCGGTGGCCCGAGTGATCTCCGCCTCTGACTCTGCACCATGGAAAATGGAATGAGGTCGAGCGAGAGAGAAAACAAGGGAGCTAGGGGCAGAAACCCACGGAACTCACCCTTGGCCTTCTGCTCCTAGCGTCGGGTCTCGACCTGATAGGCCTTGGTTTTCTCCTTCCAGCGCAGGGCCTCGGCCCTGGAAGCCTCGGCCTCCTCCTTCAAGTGCTGGGCCTCGACCCAAGAAGCCTCGGCCACCCTAGAAGCTTCGCTCCCTAGCTCTACGTCACACAAGGGAGTTAGGGAGTGAACATAAGAAAAATAAAAAGAAAAAGAGGGGACTAAAACTCACCCTCGACCGCCCCCCTCCAAACCACAGCCTCGGTCCGCGAGGCCTCAGTTGCAGCAAGGGCCTCATCCAAGGCACCTTTCATCAGCTGGTGTGCCCTCTGTTCTGCCCCTAGCTACCCCACGAGATCCACGGCCGAGGCCATAGCTTCAATGGCTCAGCCCCTGAAGGCATCCTGATCTCTGGCCATGCGGGTGAGCTCCTCCAACTCCTTCACCTGCGCCGCCAGAGGGGCGAGCTATGTCTGGGTTGTGGACGCCTCGACCTTCGCATCGGCACAACGAAGGCGGAGGTCCTCTACCTCCGCGCTCAACGCCGATAGGAGCTCGTTGGCGCTGGTAAGGAGGCCCTTCTGCCATTGAAGCTGGTCCCAGACGCCCCTCTCCCGCCGGAGAAAGACCGACTTCCCAAGGGACCGGGTCTCAAGCTCCTGGGCGACTCCGGGCAGTTCGTCGGCCACCACGAACAGCGCCGTCCATAGCGACCGCTCTGCCAGCTGGTGGTATTGCTCGAAGGTGCCCCAACGCCCGCCCTCGGCTACGTCCTCGAGGGTGAACAGAGGCTTCCCCTTAGGGTCATCCCGGCTCCGCCATAGTACCCGCGGGTGATCCCACCCGTGAGGCTCGGGTCGCACCCGCATGAGGGAGTCCCCCTAAGTCCCACGCACCGTTCTTCAGTTGTTTTTCACAAAATTCCTACGCCAAGACTCTAGCAGGCTCTGACGAATCAGTTGTAAAAACTCCTCAGACCAAGGTCTGTTTCCTAAGCAAGAGGCCGGTAGAGTCGTGAGACGGCCTACGCCTCTGGGCTATGGCACTCCCTCACTACCTCTCGCTCAAGGGATGGCTTAGGCCCTAATGGGGTGTTTTGCAAACAAAATCTGATCAGGAGCAACAGAGGGCAGAGGCTCAGAAACATAAGAAAAACAACTAAGAAACACAAATACTTCAAAAATAAAGGCCTCGATAGCCACAAGCGTTACAATACAAAAAATAACCCCTACTCTATTTTTACATAGCCTCCAGGGCCTAGATCAAGGCTCAGGGCCTTCAGCATCGGCAGATGGTAGGGGAGAAACCACCTCCTCTTCAAAAAGCATCGCCAGCGCCATACCAGGGCCTTCCACCGCCTCCATCAGCTTCGTGACCGCCGCGTCAGCCTCCTCATCATCATCAGGTAGGACATACCCATCACTGATGGCCGGGAGGTCGACGCCGATGTAGTGAGAAGAGATGATGGCCAGCGCGCGCTTGACACCCATGTGCAGTGCTCCTCGGAGCCGCTCGCGCATCTGGTTGCTCAGCGCGATCAGACGGCTCCCCAGGGAGCTGCCTAACTGAACCCCTTCAACCTCTAAGCTCTCGCAGGCGGAAAGGGCAGCACGTTTCAGCGCCTCATGCTCCCCGATCTCGGTCTCAAGCACTGTCTGCATTGCGCTGGAAGCCTCGGTGGCCCGAGTGATCTCTGCCTCTGACTCTGCACCGCGGAAAATGGAATGAGGTCGAGCGAGAGAGAAAATAAGGGAGCTAGGGGTGGAAACCCATGGAACTCACCCTTGGCCTTCTGCTCCCAGTATCGGGTCTTGACCTGACAGGCCTCGGTTTTCTCCTTCCAGCGCAGGGCCTTAGCCCTGGAAGCCTCGGCCTCCTCCTTCAAGCGCTGGGCCTCGACCCAAGAAGCCTCGATTGCCCTAGAAGCTTCGCTCCCTAGCTCTGCGTCACACAAGGGAGTTAGGGAGTGAACATAAGAAATAGAAAAACAAAAAAAGGGGACCAAAACTCACCCTCGACCGCCCCCTCCAAACCACAGCCTCGGTCCGCGAGGCCTCAGCTATAGCAAGGGCCTCATCCAAGGCACCTTTCGTCAGCTGGTGCACCCTCTGTTCTGCCCCTAGCTGCCCCGCGAGATCCACGACCGAGGCCGTAGCTTCAACGGCTCGGCCCCTGAAGGCATCCTGATCTCTAGCCGTGCGGGTGAGCTCCTCCTCCAACTCCTTCACCCGCGCTGCCAGAGGGGCGAGCTACGTCTGGGCCATGGCCGCCTCGACCTTCGCGTTGGCACAATGAAGGCGGAGGTCCTCTACCTCCGCGCTCCACGCCGATAGGAGCTCGTTAGCACCGGCAAGAAGGAGCTTCTGCCGCTAAAGCTGGTCCCAGACGCCCCTCTCCCACCAGAGAAAGACCGACTTCCCAAGGGACTAGGTCTCGAGCTCCTGGGTGACTCTGGGTAGTTCATCGGCCACCATGGACAGCACCATTCGTAGCGACTGCTCCACCAGCTGGCGGTACTGCTCGAAGGTGCCCCAGCGCCCGCCCTCGGCTGCGTCCTTGAGGGCGAACAGAGGCTCCCCTTTAGGGTCGTCCCGGCTCCGCCACAGTACCCGTGGGTGATCCTACCCGCGAGGCTCGGGTCGGACTCGCATGAGGGCCGAGCTTCCCTCGTCCAAGAGCGGCGCCGGCTGCCCCACGACATCGGTCTCTTCGGCGTTGACCACCTCCCGTGCCCGGGAAGTATCGTCGGAGGAGATCGGATAAACCTCCACCTCCTGGGCGCTCTCTCGCAACAACGGCGGGCCCTGAACCAAGGGCGCCACCGAGGCCTCTGCCGCCTTCATCTCTGCCTCCTGGATAGACGGCCTCACCGCCATCATGACGGCCTTGGTGATCTCGGGGGCTCCGGCCTCTACAATTATGGCCTCGACGGTCTCAGGGGCTTCGGCCTCCGCAATCGTGGCCTCGGCAGACGCAGAGACACCGACCGCGGCCACTACAGTCTCGGCGGTCGTGGGCGCCGTGGCCTCTATCGCCTCAGCCTCGGAGACCCCAGGGGCCTCGACAACCAAGGGCATGTCGGCCCCATCCCTCGTCTGTGTAGGGGCCGCCTCGGCAACCCCTCATTGGGCGACCGGCCCCTTTGGGTCAACCCTCGCTGACACCGCGCCGCATTGGATAGCGGCTTGTGCCTCTGCCACCCAGTGGGCGGAGGAGCTAGGGCTTGCCTTAAGCGCCTTAAGGGGCGCCAAGGGGAGCTCGTCCGTAGGCTACTTCCGACTAAGGAAAAATAACCTATAGGGTCAGCGTGAGACCAAAAAGGCGAACGGAATGCACTATGACCACCCCCCCCTGCCAAAAATACACTTATCTTGAATGGGGTGGCAACCGCTTCGCCATGACAAACCTCATCCGCAACGGTGGAGGCGGCGGCAGAGGCGTCGCCTCCGTATCCATGGGCGCCGATCGGTCCTCGATGGACCCCGGCGCCCCTTCGGTCCTCTGCAGGGGCAGTGGCGTCGCCTCCACCGTCGCTTGTTCCACCACGGCCACCGAGCCCAGCAGGCTGATGGCACGCTTGCCCAATGCCCGTGCCTTGGGCGTGTCGGCCTTGGCCCTGGAGCTGGCAACCGCCGACCCCGGGTCCGCTTCTCCTCCCCTTCCTGGGAGTGTCGGGCTGCTTGCTGACGCCCCGAGCGCCACCTCCACTACGTCCGGAAGGTGGTCCAGGGGACCTCGCCCTATCTCGCCCCCGTCATCCCCGTCTGAGGCCTCCATCGACGGCGACGTCGATGGGGAATCCTCTAGCGGGAGACCCTCCTTCCTTTGTTGACGGCGGCGCTTATCTAGCTCCTCATGCGCGAGGAGTTGCTTCGTGCGTTTTGCCGCCTTGGCGTCTTTCTATTTTTTCTGCACGTCGGCGTGCGCGTGGTTGATCGCCCGCTGCCTCGCGTCCTCAGGAACGTGTGGAGGAGAGGAGCGCACGTCCCTCATCCCCTGCAGGAATGATGGACGCGCATAAGGAAACAAGGGGTAAGGGGAGACTGAGGAGGCTCGGAGGCTACAGCGGCATGCGACTTACCAGCGAAAGGAACCCCCACGATGGGCGCATCGCGATAGGGGTCAAGTTGCCACCCCTCAGCTTCGCCTCTACCGTCTCCCCCACCCAACGAAGAATTTCCTCATCGAAAAGGGCAGAGGAGGACATCCGGGTGCCCTCAATAGGCTCACCCGGCTTCATCTTGAACAGCCGCCGGCATTGAGCCATCAGCGGCAGCACCCTCTTGCGGTGGAAGGCGGCCACGACCATAGCCACGGTAAGACCGTGGCCCCGCAGCCTCGCCAACCCGTCCAGAAGCGGCTGTAGCTTGGGCTGATCGTCCTTCGGGACGCCGTACTTCCATCTCTCTAGGCAACTCTCCACAATCCACCTAGTGTAAGGGGGAAGTCCTCCGTCGTTGTTGCGAAGGTAGAACCAACTCGTGTACCACCGGCGATTGGAGGACGCGAGTTGGGCTAGGATATAGAGGTGCAGGCGGTCCTGACGCACTTGGAGAGTGCAGCCACCGGCCCTTGTCGCCTTCCTCTTACCCGATGTGCCCATCGGATTGGTAGTATGCCCCGCCCAGAATAGGTGGAGCCACAACTCCCAATGGGGAGCAATCCCCAAATACCCCTCGTAGACGGCAACAAAGATAGCTGCCTGAGTGATGGAATTAGGATCAAAGTTGTGGAGCTCCACGCCGTAGTAGAGCGGGAGCGCCTGCATGAACCGGTCCACCGGGACGTCGAGGCCGCGCTCGTGGAAGGAGACGAAGCTCACGATGTAGCCGTCGCGAGGCCTCAGCTTCGGCTCGCCGTACGGAGCAATCCACTCTGGCCTGCTAGGGTCTGTCATCGGGCGAAGGAGTCCACCATCGACAAGCGACTGAAGCATCTCCTTGGTGACATCCGACGGGTCCTAGGGGTCCGCCTCGACAACGATGATGTCGCCGGCCATGGGTGCGATGGAGGAATCGGGTGCGGCGATGAGTTTTTTCTCTCTCTCCCATGCTCTCGCTTTTTTCTCGCTTTCTCCCTAGGCTCGCTCTTCTCTCCTCTTCTTCCTGGCACCCGCTGCTCTAGCGATGGCTCGACGGAGGCGGTGCTAATGCAGGCAAGGTAAGACGAGGAGGGGTGAGACTCTTCGGGTATTTATGTAGGGAGGAGGCGAAACGAACGGGCGACGAAATTAGGGAGATTTTCCCCCCGATCCGGCGCAGTTAACCACGAGCCGATTTCGCCAGCCCACGCGCCCACGTCTCCCACATTAAATGCGAGGACAGTTACGTCCCATCCACCACGTCACGCTCGGCCACTATGGCAGCAGGCATCGTTTCACCTCCTCATGAAACTGCCTCAAAAGGCGCGCCACCCGTTGCCAAGCCAATAGGGAAGATATTCCCCGTGGCCTATTCCTTTCGTATGAAGGAACCAGGCTCTGAGCCTATTATGATCCAGGGGTTCGAAGGCTGGGCCCCAAAGGGTTTCGATAGCCGCCCTAGGATAACAGAGTCAGAAATGACCGCGGGCGAGCCTATATGGGGCCGAGGCCCAAGCGAGCGAAATGCTTGGGACGCCCAAAGTCGTATCCGAGACCGGAGGAAAGTCTCCGAATGGGATCCCACTGTAGGGAGGCACCGAGCCACCGAGGCCCAGCGAACGGCCTCGGCACCCACTAGAGAAATCCTTTGGTACTCTTGGAGTGTGTCTCGGGACCGCTAGCCGTCCCCTAGCGAACAGGGTACGGGCCTCCACTCAGACTACCCGATAACAGCTCACCAGAAGTGCCACCACTCGTGCCCACCGAGGGTAGCGAGGCACATTCCACCCCTCCTTCCGAGTGAAAAGGAAGCGTGAGGGTCGCACAAAAAGTCAGGGGAACCCCCGACGACCTTCTCGTTCAATGTAGAGGCTAGGGGGCTCTTTCTGCAACCTTGCCGAGACCCAGCGACCCCGGCTCACACTCAAAGGGGCTCGGCAAAACAAACCCTCCTTCCGAGCGAAAAGGAAGTGTGAGGGTCATACAAAAAGACAGGGGAGCTCCTGATGACCCTCTCACTCGGTGCAGAGGCTAGGGGGCTCTTCCTGCAAATACGCCGAGACCCCACAACCCGGGCTCACGCCCAAAAGGGGCCTCGGCAAACAAACCCTCACACGCGAGGGGCGTATAAAAAGCCAAGGGAACTCCCGATGGTCCTCTCGCTCCGCGCAGAAGCTAGGGGCTCTTCCTGCAACCTTGCTAAGACCAGAATGGGCTCGGCAAACAAACCCTCTGTCCGAACGAAAAGGATATGTGAGGGTCGGATGAAAAAGTCAAGGTGAGGGTCGGATGAAAAAGTCAAGGGACCCCCGATCGCCCTCTTGCTCTAGGCGAAGGCTTGGGGGCTCTTCTTGCACCCAAGACCAAGACAAACGATCCCAGCCCACGCTAGAGGTTTAATTACAAAACACGATAAAGGGCACCGAGCCCGTTACGGTCTAGGGGTTCGAAGGCTGGGCCTCCAAGAGGTTTCGACAGCCGCCCTAGGGCAATAGAGTCAGGGATGACTTTAGGGTGAGCCTACGAATGGCCTAGGCCTGAGCAAATAGTCACTTGGGGCGTCCTAAGTCGTGTCCGAGACCGATAGGGAAGTATCCGAATGGGATCCCACCGTAGGGAGGCACTGAGCCACCGAGGCCCAGCGAACGGCCTTGGCACCCACTAGAGAAACCCTCTGGTACTCTTGGAGTGCGTCTCTGGATTGCTAGCCGTCCCCTAGCGAACGGGGTTTGGGCCTCCACTCGGACTACCCGATAACAGCTCACCGGAAGTGTCCACGCTCGTGCCCATCGAGGGTAGCCTGGCACATTCCACCCCTCCTTCCGAGCGAAAGGAAGCATAAGGGTCATACCCAAAGTCAGGGGGCCCCTGACGAACCTCTCGCTCCGTGTGGAGGCTAGAGGGTTTTTTCCTACAACCTCGCCGAGACCCCCGCAACCCGAACTTGCGCTTATGGGCTCGGCAAATGCAATAAGAACTACTCGTTCAAACACGAAAATAAAAAAGCCCCTGGAGAAGTAACTCCACTCCTCTAGGGCCTCGGGGGCTACACCCGGCGGGTGCGCTCGCGCGCACCCACCGGAACCTCAAGATACAAAACCCAATTCCTACGGGAGCGGGTACGAACCAAGCCTCGGCAAACCCTCAGGGAGAGTGCACGCACTCCCCCAGAGGCTCGGGGGCTACTGTTGGGTACCTTAGAACGGGGTACCCTGAGCGAACATCAAAGAGGTCACTTAAGTCCCATAAAAAAACAAAGCTGGAAGGTAAGCCGCGGGCCCCTCACCTGCCATGTCCGAGCCCACCAGGCCCTCCGCCTGGCCTCGAGCCTCGCGCAGGAGGTCTCGGCGTCCTGACGTAATCTCCGCCTCGTGTGAGGCTCTCCACGGAAGGCCTCGACAGGGAACACGATCTCCGCTTCACGCGAGGCTCTCCACGGAAGGCCTTGGCAGGGGGTGCCTTCTCCGTATCGCGCGAGGCTTCTCACAAAAGGCCTCAGCAAGGAGTCCGATCTCCGTCCCACGCGAGGCTCCGATCTCCGTCCCGCGCGAGGCTCCGCTCTCCGTCTCGTGCGAGGCCTTATTCCCCGTATCGCGCGAGACCCACTTATCCATAGTCCGTTGCCCCCGCCTCGGCCGGTCTTCTCGACAGCACGTCATGTCTCATTAATACTTCAACCACTCCCGCAATCTCAGCCGGACGATGGCTCGATGCCACAGAATGGCCGACGGGACCTGAGGTCGCATCAACGCCATGCCGGTTGGGACAGGGCACGACGGGGGTTACCGGCCACTGTGTTCTGATGCTATGCCCACGATCAGCGCCCATACTGCACTGTGCTCCGCGATCCCCGCCTCGAAAACAACGTGGCATGAACAACTTGGCCTGGGTTATCACCGTCTCCAAGCCGGCGCACCAGATCAGCCGCCCACTCGGGGCCTCGGCACTGTGCACCAAGGTCTCGGCTATCTTGGGGATCGTGCCCGCCGAGACCCCCATTGCGGTACAGCCTCGGCACCGGCCAAGCCTCGGCCTCGCGCATAGTCCATCCACAGCGGCTTGCACGTCCACCGCCGCACCCACTCCAGGGCAGTCCCAGGGCTCTCACGACGCACAGGATTGGATGGGACTGGCACGCCGCCCTAGTGCTCCAAGGATAGACCACTCCGACGACCACGCCGCCACAGGAACAGGCCACAGGGCTCGGACATGCCGCCCCTGTTGGCACGACGCCGCATAGTTGAACACATGTACTGTCCTTGTCCTCCCTTCAACTATAAAAGGAGAGAACTTGGGCCACTTAGAGGGGGACGAACAAAGAGGAACACATTGTAACACACACACACACATCCCAGCCGCCTGAAAGCAACGTCTCAGACGACCCACACGACACCTTGCCGAGACCTGGGACTGGCTCCCTCTCTTCCCTAGCTTGTAACCCCCTACTACAAGCACCTCGATGCGAGAAATACAAGATCGATCTCTCAGACTGGACGTAGGGCATCGATTGCCTGAACCAGTATAAACCTTGTGTCTCTTTACATCACCATCCGGAATCAGGAGCACACAGTTCAAATTCACTGGTTGGTTGAGGACCCCCCGGTCCGAAACACCGACATCTATCCTATGAAATATGAGTCAGTGACAAACAACAGTTCTTAGTTTTTTATATGACTAGCTCACTAGCATCACAATTGAAAAATGATAAAAAATAGTTCATCACTCCTAGTCTATTCTAAAAAAAATGTCTATTTGTTTGATCTAATATTGCAATGTACTAAACGTAAAACAAACATGTATTACTGCACTTACCATAGAAATACTATCAAACCATATAACCATTTCTACTTTCTCCATCCCAAAAAGAATGCAATTCTCACGTTTCGAGGAGCCAATTAGTTTTAAGTTTAACTAAAACTATGAAAATACTAACATTTATGCCATAAATAAATATTATTAATGAATTACGGAATATAATTTTTATAGTATATTTATTTGAATCCATAAATGTTAATAATATTTTTATAAACTTAGTTAAATTCAAGAAAGTTTGACTTAATATAACTTTAGAATATATTCTTTTTAGAGAGGAGGTATCACAGTAGTATCCTCTTATAAAAAAAGATATAAGTCAAAGTGCTATATTGGGACCGTATCCCTGTCCTAAGCAGCTTACACTTGGAATAACAGGGAGTACATTTACGGATCATATGAAATGACACTCCAGTAACACAAATCCCATTCTGTACAGGTGTTTAGTATTACAAAACTTGAACATGTGACATCTACGCTTCCGTATAAGTTCTTAAAGAAACACCTTCGCGGATGGACTAACTTGAAAAGTCATACACGGTCTCCAATTCTCCACCTACATGCTTCAGTAGTGTATTTGTGATTAGGGCTCTGTTTATAAGGATTTTTAGCTCATTTTTTGTTTCACCAGCGTGCAATTTTATTTTAGAAAACGAGATAAAAACAACTTTTTCCTGAAGTCTATAATAAAGTTCCCTATAGATTGAGAACACTGTAAAACGAGAAATGTCTTGCCAGACTAGGCTTGGACCTGTTTGGTTGGTGCCCTGTTCGACAAGTAGAGATGAAAACGGATCGGAGCGGAGCGGATAATGTTTTCCCCATATCCTAATCCATATTTTTTGGGTCGGGTTCGGATTGGATCAGATATTATACGGATTCAGATGTGAATACAGATTTTTTAGGATGTCGGAAATAGTACGGATTCTAACCGATGTCGGAGCAGAAGCGGACTTTCTTAAGTCGGATAATATGTGTTTACATGTTTTTTATGATGAGAAAAAAAATCATTAACCAAAGTCATAAAGAGGCAATATAACATGAAATAATCACCATCAATCCACCACTTCGGTTTAAGTGCTCAAAAAAACAAGCGTGTAAAAGAAATAAATATTCTTAATCAAGCAAAACTTCGCCGTTTGCTAATTAGCCTCCAATCAGGCAAATAGACAATCACTAGGATTACCATTCCATGTCGTGTGAAAAGATACTTAAATTAGTATATTTAGTTGATGAGATTTGCTTGTGGGCTATAATATAATAATGCTTATGTCATGGTCTGGGCTAACTTGTATTCTTGCCGCTTGAGCTCCTTTAAATATTCAGATTATCCTATTATAAGTGTCGGATAATCCACGTTCAATTACTGGATAATCCATATCCGCTGAATTTCACCAATTTCATATCCTACACCGCATCCGCATATAATCGAATTCAGATTATCCACATCCGTACGGATAATAAAAACACTTATTTGTATCCTTAAAATTCGAATTGAAAGCAGATCGGAGCAGAGGATTATCCATACCATTTTCACCCTACAAATAGGTGCATCTAATCCTAGCGAACACAGCTCCTGCTAGGAGCAAAATCCAAATAGACCCTTAGAGTTAAGCTCTCATCTTGCATTTTGAGATAGTCCGGGGGTTTTATGTGAATGAAACTGTGGAGTACTGACGAGCTTCTGTGTGATGCCCTCCGGATGCGAACGAGGGAATTTCGGTATCCAGAGCTTTACATTTGGTGTTGAATGTCTAAAGTTTTTGATGATTTTTATGCTGATGGAAGTAGAGACTAATGTCGGGAGGACTAATTATGGTCCGCCTCCCTCAGTGACATGTGGGTCCTATGTACGCTGAGCATGAGCTCACGCAGTCATGGAGGACCCAACCAAACATGTTGCAGTGGCAGGCCTGCTTTTACCGTATCGGGAGCAAGAGAAACGGAGCCTTTTTTTGCTGTACCAGTTCGGGGAAGTGGGTCCGGGATGTCAGAAACAGTGCGGTAAGCGTGAATAGCGTGAGCCTCGGTTTCAAATGGACTCTGCGGGTAAACTCTACTACTACAGTGACTGGTATGCCGAATTACTCTACGTAGAAACCTGGAAATTATATTACCGTGACCGCATCTTCTAGCGACAGGTAGGGCGCCTTTATTTATCTTCAGACGACGACGTGAGTCACAAACACATCCAAGAATGCCCGTCATATCAGCACACATCAAGGAACAAAACAAAGCTAAAGTGCCGCGCAAGCGTCCGTAAACCGCGCGAGCAAGCAAACAAGCATTCGGCAAACTCCGCAGGAGGAGCCAGGATTCTAGGATCGCAAACACAGCGCCAGCGGCCAGCGGGCTCCTGAATCATTTCCACCCGCGCAGGCGCAGCGGAAACACGCGCGCGGATCGGCCCCGGGCCGGAAGCCGGCCATGATGCGGTCCCGAACCCCGCGGCTGCGAGCCTCTGTCCCCGAACACGGCCGCCGTCCCGTCTCGGCGGGCGAGTGAGGAGGAGGAATGGAAGGGAGCCCGCGCGGGGCGAAGGAAATGAAAATGATGATGCGTTGCAGACTTGCACAGTGTGGCATGGTGCCCGGCGCCCGGTTCCTGCCGCGGCGTGGGGCTGGGTCGGGCCCGATCGAGCGGCCCAACGCGGCGGCCGCTTTGCCCGTCTGCTGCTGCTCCTGCTCCGCCCAGCGGATTAAACAAAGCGGTAGCCCACCATTAGCCCGCGATTAATAAACACTTGCGGTGCGGGCCCCCGTTTTTCTTTCTTTCTTTCTGTTGTTTTAGTTTCCCGTTACCAACGTTCCAGTACATATGAAACGCCGTTCAAGCTGGTGACCTTAGACTCGTGTGCAGTGCCATGGGACTGCTGCCCTGTGTGACAGCGTGTTTAGTTGGGTAAATTTGGGAATTTGGGTTACTGTAGCACGTTCGTTTTTATTTGGCAATTAGTGTTCAATCATGGACTAATTAAGCTCAAAACGTTCGTCTCGTAATTTCCAACCAAACTGTGCAATTAGTTTTTTTCCGTCTACATTTAATGCTCCATGCATGTATCGCAAGATTCGATGTGATTGGTACTGTAGCACTTTTTGAGAATTTAGGGTCGGAACTAAACAAGCGCTGAGTATCTTTTATTTCTGAACGCAGATACCCCGCACGGTCCGCTCCGTGCAGTGTCAGAGGCAAGCGGTCCACTCCACAGAGGCCTCGGAAGTGTTCGGCTGGCTGCTTAAATAAGCCAAAATACTATTTTAGTTAGATTGTTGCGAGAGAAAAATATTATTTCAGATGAGCCAAGCATCGATGTGTGGTCCTGACCATTAAAGTAGTAGCTCATCTTGCCTCATTTCCTGCCTTGTCGTAGCGTAGGGTCAGGGCCGACACACGACCGTATCATAATGCAAGAGCCGGGCAGTATTATGCTCCGGACCTCTGCCGGTACTGTGTTAGCTGCAGTAGTGTCCGTTTTGCTGATTGAGCAATCGAGTACCTTGATTTGTCTTTGTACGTGATGTATAGTATGTAGACTGTCACAGATAATCACTCGGTGTATATCGTAACCACCAAGCTGTGACCTGAAAAAACCCTTGCGTTGAATTGATATCGTCGATGTCAACGCGACTTGAAAACTTACTGCTCCACAACCAGAACTGCAGGGCTCCAGGCTCCGATCCAGCTGCACCACCGGTCAGTCCACCACCCCGTCGTCTCGAGCGTCTTCCTCCCTGTCTCCCGGGGAGCTTCATTTGGACGCTTCTGCACGTACGCAGTCACCAAGCCCCAGAAACCCAGGTTTACCGATGCCAGGGGATCATCGGCGGATTCATTAAGAATCCCGGTTGCTAATCCAGAGACAAGAACACCGGTTCGTGGGTCAAAAGCTCGTCGCATCTATGTATGTGCACGCACGATCACGTACTTAATTCAGGTCAGCGTCTCGTGCTCTTGCCATGCATTTTTCTCGATCGAGCTCGCGGATCGACCATCGGGCAGTCTGGCGATCTTTGGTTTGATTGAGGCAGGAGTTAATTCCTTGGTCCAGGTGGACCAGGACCCAAGATCATCGCGTTGTCTGATGGGCGATGGCTGATGAATTCTCAAGTTCTCAACCCTGCCATGGGATTGGGATGGGAGATTGGACCTCGTTGGTTGCGTGTGATTGAGCTGTGCTTCGACCAAAGAAATGCTGATATTCCCAGAGTCCCTGTAGTCTATTGTTGTCGATACATGGTAGTGGCGGGAGACGGGGAGGAGCTGGATGCTGTGGTTGGGTTGCCGACCGCTAAGTACGCCCGCTGCCGGCTGCAAGGAGCGCCAGGTCACTCGAGCTGGGGACCGGTGGTGGCGGGTCCCATCCATCCTTTAATGCTCGGCGTGTTTACAAACGACGTGGGAACCAATGGGAGCCGGAGGAGCCGGGGAACAGGCCATTTCGCCTGCTTTTTGCCGGCGTTAAGCTAGTCGTCCGCTCGCCTCTCTCTCTTGCTTTCTTTCTCTCCCACGTCAGATTGTGCTGATGTGTTAGGTCATTTCGCCGACTGAGCTGGCTTCATTATACTTGCTCTAAGTATGGTGTGGTAGGCCTGCGGGAGGCTGGTGGGCCTTTTCTCCGCCCACGCTCACCTCGGCCCTCATTCACCATATAATTAAGTCCTGTGCATTCGGGGCCTAATTGGTTGATCTGGGCCTACCGGATGTAAGATCCCGTTGTTTATAGCCTGCAAGAATAGTTGGGCCTGATTAACTAGATGCAAACGATGTTCATAGGTCTGGCTCCATAGAATCGAGAATGCTGACCCTATTTTACAGCTCGGTGTAGTCTGAACCATACCCTTTAATGGGTGGGTTGTTTACTCATTTTTGTATCCCCCGATCGGAACACAATCAAGGTTGTTGGGCCCTTATGACTCGCTCACTGTTGATTATTCCGAGATTATTTCAACAAATCCTAGTATGAAGTGAACAACTCTCCAAAGAAATTTAGCATATAAGCAATCAAATAAGAGATGTTAAATTCTTTCGTTATTGGAGCAAAAAGCACACAATTTTCCCCTATTCTAATTTCTTCTTGCAAAATTTTCTTTGGTTAAAATGATACTTCTTTTTAGGATAAACTAATTCTAAGCGGTATTTTTAGCCGCTAAACTTTCTGAAAAAACTTTATTCCAGTGTCAACAAAAAATATATATTTTTTAAAAAAGCCTCGTGTAATAGAATTGCCGGACATGTATTAATAGAGAAGAAGTTGCCCCACAAAGCCACCAAAGCAGCGATGAACAAAAGCCACCTTGTTCTTAAAAAAACAAAAGCCACCTTGCACGGCGCAACAAACATGCAAAGAGCTTGGGTATGAGCATGGTCCCTACAACGATGCCTCCAAGGAGGAAAACAACATCCATGGATGGCGTCAAACACCAACCGAGGGACCAAGGTTTTTCAACCTAAACCCTAGGAGTAGGAGACCTCATGACAATGCCTCCAACGAGGACCGTGGCACCAAAGGTGTCACCATTGCTAGCGCCGACGGAAAGACGAGTAGGGCTTTTGCCCGAAAGTCTCCCACACAACACCCAAACACAAAGTGGAAAGCACCACATCCTATCCCGCACCAAGCTTCAAGGCAATGGCACAAGCATCCCTCCCTAGGCTGCCATCCACAAAGGATCGCCTTCCGCTGGTTATTGCAGCGACGGTAAGTCGGCCACAAGCATGCTTGGCTAGTCACTGACGCACTGGTCCAAATAGTCCGCTGCCAGTTAACAGAAACCAGCCTACAAAAGAAAAACCACAACACTACCATCTATTCGCAATGGATGCAACCGCCAAACAATCCGACATACTCCAAGGTTGGTAGTAATCCGTTGTTGCTGCCACCATACCCGTCCAACCCCCCAAGCTAAGGAGTCACCGCAGCCATACCGAATTGGCCAACGCAAAGCGTTGCTAGCTGCCATGGCCATGACCACGGTGAGCCGCCTCTGACCAGCTGCCGCTGCCGCTGTCGCACCAAGCTAGCAATGTAAACAATGCTAGCCGTTGCCGCGCCAGCCACTGTCAACTTAGCCATCGTCGGCCACCACGGACACCCAAGAAGCATGAGGTGTGCCCAACCTAGTAGCCACACCGTCAACCGCACCTCAACCTCCACTGGAAGGCGTGCCACCTCTACGCACCAGGCTGGAAGGCCCACCACCGAAGGGTCGAGATGGCAGACTAGAGGGGGGGGGTTGAATAGTCTTTTCTAAAAATTAATCACGTCGGCTAACCGAAACAAGTGCGGAATTATAACTATCGGTCTAGCCAAGACTACACCCCTCTATCTATGTTCTCTAGCACCTTTCAAAAATACTAATCAAGTAACAAAGGTGCCGGGCTAGCTAGAGCTCACCTAACCAATTCTAGGAGCAAGGTTACGCAAACCTATGCCACTAGTACTTTAAGCAACAAGGGAGCTCCTACACATGCTAGTAAGCAAAAGCACAAAGCTAACTAAGCTCACTAGCAATGCTCAATAACAAGGCAACCAATGCCTAATTAGAGAGTGCAAAAACCTAGCTACACAAACTAAGCAATATGACTAACAAGGTTACTAAAACCAAATTAGCCATGCAAGAGAGCTACTTCTATGCCACACAAGCAAGAAGGTAATTAGCAAGCTACACAAGCTATCTAATTACAAGAGCAACTACACAAGCTTAATATGTATAAAAGTAATTGCAAGCTTGTGTAACGGGGATGCAAACCAACGGGAAGAATAAGGTTGACACGATGATTTTTCTCCTGAGGTTCACGTGTTTGCCAACACGCTAGTCCCCGTTGTGTCGACCGCACACTTGGTGGTTCGACGGCTAATTAGCATCACCCGCTAAGCCCGCACGTCGGGCACCGCAAGAACCTACCCCGAAAGTGAGGGTAGCTCAATGACACGCTTTACTAGAGTTGCTCTTCGCAGCTCCCGCGGGGCGAGCACAATGCCCCTCACAAGCACTTCTCCGGAGCGCCGCACAAGCTTCTTGCGCGCTTCAACGGAGACCACCACCAAGCTGTCTAAGAGGTGGCAACCTCTAAGAGTAACAAGCACCACCGGCTTGCAACTCGATCACCTAGTGCCACTCGATGTAACCTCATGATGCAATCGTACTAGAATCGCTCACTCACATAATAGAATGATCACTATCAAGTATGTGTAAGATGAAGGGCTCCTAAGCACTCTCAAGCATGGGCACAAAGTCCCCCAAGGTGCTCCACCACCAGCCATGGCCGAAGGCCACTTCTATTTATAGCCCCAAGGGCTAAACTAGCCGTTACCCCTTCACTAGGCAAAAATTGGGTCGACTGGATGCTCTGGTCATGTTGACCGGACACTGGACCTCAGCGTTTGGTCGCCCGCAGATGGCCACGTGTCCTGATTCCAACGGTCACTTGACCTGACCGGACGCAGCAGCTTCAACTGACCGGACGCTGGACCTCAGCGTCCGGTCGTTTCCAGTAAGCTCCCCGAGGCGTATTTCTTTGACCGAACGCGTCCGGTCGCACGTGATTAGATGCAGCCTAGCATCCGGTCACACTCCAGCTTCAGTGTCACCGTATGTCAGCCTGACCGGACGCACCCGGCCAGCGTCCAGTGCTTTCAGACCCAGCGTCCGGTCAGTTGACCGACACCAGCGTCTTCGCGATCAACTCGTTTTCACTTCTAACTTCTTCACCCTTGCTCCAATGTGCCAACCACAAGAATTTGCATTCGGCATAATAGAAAATAGGCATTCTATTTTCCCAAACCCATCTCAACCCTACAAACACCACCACCTTTGTAAATGTGCTAACACCACTAAGTGTACACCGCCATGTGTATGTGTGTTAGCTTTTCACAATCATTTCCCAAAGGATGTTAGCCACTCAACTTGCCACGCCACTCGATCCTAGCAACGAAGCAAAGTTAGATCACTCGAGTGGCACTAGATGACCGATATGCAAACAAGTTTGCCCCTCTTGATAGTATGGCCATCTATCCTAAACCCGGTCATAAACTTCTCTACACACCTATGACCGGTGAAATGAAATGCCCTAGGTTATACCTTTGCCTTGCGCATTCCATTCCATCTCCTTCAATGTCGATGCAACACATGCACCAACACGATCAACAATGATATGATCCACTTCATATCATCATGTGATCATATTGGTTCATCGATCTTGACTTCACTTGCTCTTCACCGTTGCCATCGTCCATCGGCGCCAAGTCTTGCTCAAGCTTCACCGCCACGTGGTCCATCACTCCAAAGCCTTTGACTTGCCCTTCACGCTTGCAACCGGTCTATCAAGCCAAGTCTTGTCTTGATCTTCTCCACCTTGATCACATGACTCAATGTCATGTCTCATGTGCAATAAGCTCCTTCATCATCACATGTGTGAGCTTTGCAACATCTCCAAGCCATTTTTACCTCTATGGCATATGTTGCTTATACACATGTACCTGTGGACTAATCACCTGTATATCTCACATAAACACAATTAGTCCACCTAAGTTGTCACTCAATTACCAAAACCAAACAAGGACCTTTCAACCACCCACAGATCTGGACCCAACCTTTGCTTCGAAGGCCGAGAAGCAGAGGAGCTTCCCGTGCTACCGACGAGGGAGACACAGGGGCAGCGGCCAGATCCATCTTCATTATAACACCCTAGGTGTTACGAACTTAATAAAACCTTGATCATGATCATCATGCATAAGCATTGTGGCATAAATGCATTCCATGTTTCATTTATAGCATATATATGTTGCCTATGTAGTGTTTTATATGTTACATGAAATGTTATCAATGTTAACAATAATCTCAATTAAGGTTCTTTGGGTATTTATATATGTGAATTTTGCTTAAACAAATAACATTTTGTTAAAATAAACTTTGTAGTACAAGATGTGTGGTTTCATATGGAATCAAAATGGGATGATGTTTCTAAGTCAAACATGTTTAAATTTGAGCTCAAAGGTTGAATTCAATACTGAATTCCTTAGCCATTTTTGCTTGTCCTGAAGATCAATTTTGGAGTTCAATTTTTGGGAATTTATAAAAGGAATTTTCACTAATAAAAGTTGGGCAACTTTTGCTTCATTGATTGGTAGTATATTTGAACTTTGATAATGTGTAATTGGTTATGATGTTTGATTAATGATTGTTCACTAATTAATTCCCAAAGTTTGCTAATTAAAACTGATTTTGGAAAATCCTGAAACTGAATGCAGTTCACAGTTTCATGTTCATGTTTTTAAAATTCAAAAACCTCCAAACCAGTTAGTTTTAGATGTAGGTCCTTGAAGCAAAGATGAAGATCAGAGAGGGATGAAAAACTTTGTTTAAAGGAGTGGATCACGTTGCTTAGCCTAATCCAGAGAAAAAGAGAAGAGAAGAGGAGGGTTCAGTCGGCTACAGTGGAACCGGCAGCAGCTCACCTGCCTCCCTCACCGCCGTGCACCGTTTGGTCACGTCCGCGCCACCTCTCGCGTTTGGACGCGCGGCCGCCCGTGTGGCTCCCTCCAGAAGGTGCCCTCGCTCTCTCCTGGCTCGCCCTCGCTGTTATAATGCATGGACGCCGGCCGTCTCCATCTTTTCCTCCTCTCTGCCGCCGCCGTTCCTCTAGTTCGCCGGCGTAATTCATCGCGCCCGCTACACCTCAGCCCAATATCTCGAGCCCAAAGCATCGCCTGCTCCTTGCACTTCTTCCCAACCTGCTCGCGTCGGCCCGCTCCGTTGGAATCGCCCTCAGTGCCGGTTCTCGTCACGGCGGTCCGCCATGGCCGCCATGGGCTACTCGCCATGGCCAGCCCTATCTAGCGCACCTCTCTCCTTTCTGTCTTTTGATTTAGCCTTGCCTTGATTCTGTAGTGGTGATCGGCTCCTTATTTTGATCTCTACCGTGCAGGACGCGCCGGAACGCGAGCTCATCGCCGGTTCATGCCGCTGTGCCGCCATGGCCATTGCGCCCTCCTCTCGTGTGGCTAGCCCTTCACTGACCGTCTCCGGCCGCGTTTCGATTTCCCACAGGTGCGGTTATACATGGATATTCCCCTGCACCTCTCCCTCGATGCCGACGAGCATCAACCGGCAGGAACCAAGCCTCGCCGTGCACCTCCTCTGTTCAAATCACGAGCAGGGACCTCGTGCAACAATAGAAGCTCTTTTAGGGGGTTTTCTATAGAAACTGTGACTCAGATGAATAGTGCACTATAGGGTTTTCTTTTTCTTTTTGTGTTTTAGCTGAAACTTGTGAATTTCCTAACTAAATATTGGTGCATGCTAAAATTATGAAATTTGTTATGTAAGCTTGTTATGATATGCTCTACGATTGAAAAATATGAAATGGTCATTTTAGTAGTTTGTTATGCTTAAAAATTACCTCTTTTAATTAATAAATGGACCTTACATGATTTTTATAGGCTAAAATAATTATACTTTAATCATAAAACTTTTTGTGTAAATGTCATGTGCTAATATCTACCTCCACAAAAAGTTTGGTACTGTTTTGATAATTCTA
Organism: Miscanthus floridulus; assembly: GCF_019320115.1. Taxonomy (NCBI): domain Eukaryota; kingdom Viridiplantae; phylum Streptophyta; class Magnoliopsida; order Poales; family Poaceae; genus Miscanthus; species Miscanthus floridulus. The sequence continues at coordinate 175,940,686 of NC_089580.1, read as the reverse complement.
ACTTGGTTAATTAATTTAAGTATGTTTAAATGTCCTTTTCCTTAATTAATAAATACTAAAATGAATTAGAAAAATGGTTAAATGATCTTGGTGTGTTTTGATCATTGTTTGAGAACCTTGTAACATGTAAAACCCCTGCTGTTTCATGATAGTTTAGATTTCTTTCTTAATGATCTTGTAATCAACTTGTATGTTGATAACTTAAAATGTATTTTTGGCAAATACAAACCCTAGTTACACCATGAAGGAATGTTGTACTCAAGTTTGTTAACTATGTTTGAGCTCATATAGGTACTTGTGTGTCTCTCATCATGCATCATGTCATGCATTCCATCTGCTAAGCATGCATCATTTATTACGTGTAGTATACGAGAGTGAGAAGACTTGTGTGGATCAAAGTTTCGGAGGAGGTCTATCCACCCATGGTGTTGATGAATCTAGAGATCCTTGGTGGAACTAACCTTCTCTGCACGCAGGCAAGCCCCGGAGCATAAACACTATTCCTTGTGTTTTATAAACGTTAATCACTTAAGTCTTATGGCTGTTGCATTAAGTAAGATTAGGAGTTGATTGATTACCAATTGATGCATGACTACCTTGCCATTTCAATACTATTCCTTGTCACCCTGCTAGTTATCATAGGTTAGTTATGCTTAGCCATACTTAGTTGATAAGAGTCGAGTGGTGATTTCATCATTCGCAATGGTTCGATACTCAGGAGATGTTCTGAGGCTTAATAATGAATTTGAATAACTTGAGACCAGGATGGGACATGGGATATGTCTCTAGGTGGTTAAGCCAACTAGGGTTGCCTGGTCGTGCTTGTCCCGTCTATGTCGATTAAGGACCGTTCATTATAGGCCACCAGTGTGTTCGAGACTTTGCAGTACCGACCACATACTCCGATAAGCCTGAGTACCTCGGTTATTCCATTATGTGAAATTGATAACACACACTGGTAGTGGAGAGATGGAGGGAGTAGCATGTACCCAACTTGCAAGATAACCGTCCGGGACGGAGCAGGGTGGTGGAGTACTGTGCTCTCGGGTGGTGCGATCTAGTTCATGTTTTGGAGGATCCATGGGAATGGTTGATATTTGTAGGTTAGGGACCTGCATATGTCATGTGGTTGGGAATCCCTAGCTAGGTTTTAATCGGTTCAAATCGTCGTTGCTCCTCGGTTATGGAGACTCGACCCTATGACCATACATCATAGTTAATCAATGAAATATGGTTACTTATGGAAATGAGATGAGATGAGATGCTTAATGAAGTGATTGATTTAGACCAGGTGCAAATTAGATACTGATAATGACTCAATATACAGCTAAAACATTGAAAGTAAGGATCCACTCATAGTAAGCTTTTCTGCAAAAGTTATTCTTGCTTCTACCCTACCTTTAAGCCTGCATGCTCTTGGAGTCTTTTCTTTTAGTCGGATAAGTCTTGTTGAGTACCCTCAAGTACTTAGGGTTTGTTAACCCCTATTGCAGGTTCTGACTTGTGCTTGCTAATTAAGGTCATATTGGTGGGCTCGACATGATCTGGATGTTCTCTTCTACCTTAGGTGCTTCTTCTAATTTGCTTCCGTTGTTCTATTCTCCTTTTGGATCTAAAGTTAAGTTTTACTTAAACATGTTTTGCAAACTAATGTTATAAGTCTTCCACACTCCGATGCATATTGTTTTTGTACCAAATGTTGTAATGTTGTGGCAACTTCCATTGTTGATCATGTATAAGTTGTAAAATGTGGATGATTCGGGGTTCCCCGAGGACACCCGACAGACTATCTGAGTTATCCTGGCTCTCATGTGCAGCAGTCAGAGGTCTTAAGGACAATGATAGGTGCATGTGGACCATATAATTTGGGTAGTTATACCACATTCGGTCCAGTGCAGATCTGAGCCACCATGCAGCTTCTGCATGGATCCAAGCGAACACGCCGCCACCACCACAAAAATCTCCTGGATGCTGACACACTCCACCAAAAGAAAGACCAGCCATGAGGGCCCCGGCACCGCCGTCCTCATCGGACTCCGGTGGCTTGCTCAGGTGATAGTGAGGTGAGAGAGCGGGTGTGCGGCGGGGTGTGTGGCGGCGCCTGGGGTTGCGCCCGAGCCACCCAGACTGAGCGACGCGGGGGCCTTGTTCTTTTCCGGTATGTCTTTAAACATGAAGGTCCACACCGTTTGAAAAGTCAACAAGATATCTATACATGAAGTTTATTGTAAAGCAACAAAAAAATTTAAGCAAGTAAAAAGTATCTCTTCATGTAAATTGCTGTTCGCAGCATTGCTATTAGGTGTGCCACTCTAACAATATATTACATACTAATGCTCTTATGAAGGAAACACTAAACGGTGTAGTGCCGAGAGTTGTTGCAACAGTAACTTGTTTTCGCCGAATTGTATTATATTTGAGTTAGGACTTAAACGGAACTCTTTCGAACCAGGTATCCTCCTAGAATCTGATTTGGGTTCCCTATCCTATCTAAGCTCGCCTAGTTTTAAAAATTGGTCCTCCACTCCCATCAAACATCCAAAAATGGGAATCTCTAGCATTTTTTGTGAGTTGTATGTGAATGGAGTCTTTAACATATTTGTATGTGAAATAGTTTCTTTATCTGTTACCGCTTTCTCATCCGGAATTCATTATTTTATTAATTTACCCATGAGTCAAATTTACTCCAATCTCCTAAGAAAAATGTCAGGGAGCGAATATGAAGTTCCCTCGACTGTAGAAACTTACGAGTTGAATATAATATTTGGTAACTTTTTATTTTTAAGGAGCTCTTTTACTTAATTGCCGGAGGACACCTTTTTCCATTTTTGCTAAAAAAAATCAAAATTGGGAGTTGTTTTACAAAACTTCGAGAGATGCTCTAAAGATGATTTATTAGAATTTTTTTAAGCCAACATCAAAAACTATATTTTTTAAATCGACATTAACATTTGATGATGCTATATATTTTTTGTGGACACTCAATGACCCTAGCCCCTATATCTAAATTCTAGCTCCGCCCCTGGCTATGCCAAAAGAAGATGACTAGGGTCAGGGGGTCAACAGGATGTGTAGTGGCGTGGTGGCCGCTCATGTGAGGCGTGTAGAGGCAGTTCATGGACAATGCAGGTGTGGCATAGTTGCGGTAGATGCCGAACATTCGCAACGCATCAACGGTGTGGAGTCCGTTTGTGGTCAGCGGTGTAGGTGGCGGACTGTTTCTGTGTGTGGATAGTGGGTGGGGTGTTGTGGAGGTGCTAGCGAAAAGCTTTGCCGGTGATTCTTACTGGTCTCTACAATGGCAACGCCTTTGAGCGCATGTTTCCTTCCTAAAGATGTTGTCATGGTAGTACTCCACAACTATCCTGTGTCCACTGATCTCCAGGTGAAGACCTTGCATCGGATTTTGTGGTGGGCGACGTTGGTGACTCTCGTTGGTTATCCTTCTTGGAGGCGTCGCCTCGGAGGTCCATCTTCGTGCAATGTCAATCGACAGGTTTGGAACCCCAACCTCTTGGAGGCCGAGTTTCGAATTTGTGCAATATATATATATATATATTGCGTGTTGTTTTCACTAGAGGAAGGCAGTCGCTTGTTGGGAGGCCATGATATTAGCTACAACAAGTTTGGATGGGGAAGTTAGATTAGGATAGGGACTTGAGTATTGTTACTTTGTGTTTTGTAACTTTATACAACCGTATGGTGACATGTGGTCTAAGCATCATGAGTTTATATAATATAAACGGCTGTACTTTACTTGTGAATTATCGAAGGTCGGAATGTTACTATTTTCTTATCTAAAAAGTTTCAGCATTTGTTGTTTTTGGATCATGTAAGGTAGTCATGATCTTGAAGAACGTACTCCTGGTACCGTGACAACTTTGTTCTGTTGTTCATGAAAGGACTAAAACAAATGAAAGAATGTACACAAAGCATACTACAAAGAAATAGAGAGAGGATCTATACAAGTGTTTCATTTCAAACGTGCTTTAGTATATGATCCCCTCACCTCTACTACCCCTAACCCTCAAACCCTATAAAGAAGGGAAAAAACAATTAAAACCATAACTTTCAGAGCAACGGAGAAGACGTAATTTTCCTTGACAAAAGAAGAAGAAGAAGACGTGATTTACATTCCACTCTCGCTACTCTAATTTTCTTCCCGTCCGTATCAACCTCTCAACTACTGAAACCTCTGAGTGTCGCGGTCAGGTTCGTTATGAGTTCAACTGTTGACGAAAAATCCTGCTCCAATCTGCATAAAATCAAAACTAAGGGTCAAACTTCTGAATATCATAAAAACTATGAGGAACCGTCTTCTGATACTTGAAGTGTTTACCATCCAACACGTTGAGCAATAACCATATATACAGTCATACACTAACTACTCCTAGCTAATTAAACAACACGTCAGAGTGATTATTTGCAAAAGAAAAAAAAACACCTCGTGGTGATTAAACATGAGAGAGACAAGAGCGCCTTGCCTTTGCGGTGATGGTAATGTTGAGGCACGAGTCTGTGAACGGCAGAACACTAGTGTTTATGATGGAGAGGCCTTGATTCTCAAGCTCGGAGATGATCATCACCAGCACTCCTCTTCTCTCCAAGCAGCATATTTTCAGCAAGACGGTGTCACCATGTATGCTCGCCTCAACCGTCGGGCTGAACCCACCCGCAGCAAAGGCGCTCCCGCTGGAGCATGAGGCGTTACTATCATTTGATATGCGGTACTTGCTCTTGAAGACGGTGGGCTCGGACGTTCTCCTTTCCCTTTGCCCCTCCAGGGTCTTCACCTTCTCCTCGAGCTGCTTCACGTACTCGATGGTGCTCCCTAGTAGAGATACCTTATCTGTCTGAAAAGTTCAGGTCGTTTAATACACCTCATGAGTGAATATCATGTATTAAATAAATATATAGTTTGCTCATACTGATTCGACCTAAGTTCTATTACAGTTTGAACCAAGTCACCAGCAAGTCTCCACGCCCCTCGTCCATCTTTCAAAACTTCATAGGCATCGTCGCCCATTGATACAGGATAAGTTTGACTAGTGATTGAATATTTACTAGTGTCTGTGTGGCTTATTTTCCTTAAGCATATATAAATCACCTTTTCCATTCAAGATCCAACTTCCAATTAAGCAATTCAATAATTTTAGTATACAACCCAACATCTTCTAACAACTATTAGCTAGTACTAGTAGGTGACTGATGTGGTGGCCTTTTATTATTTCGATATATGCCTACAGACTAAAGTTGCTAAGTTGCCAGTTTATTTTTCTGTGTCACGCTATAGCTCTTATTACTCTCGGGAAGTACCCAAAATATATATATCCAAACTACAATTATAGGTATACTCTTGCTTACATTACTAGAAAATAATATAGGGGCCGGATAATAACCAGCATCCATTCGCAAACAAACACTAGGACAGATTTGTAAATCTTGTGGCCCAACAAGTTTGTGATACATTTAAGGAACAATCAAGAGCGAGAAAGAGCATATTATTATTTGTAATTGTAGGGCAATATATAAGCGGCCAGCAACACGGCACTCCTTCACTGAAGCAACACACGACCCTTTTAGGTCTATTGGAGACAATTTCTGGATGGCCGTAGATAGATGTACAATTCAATATTTTAATTAAGTAATCGCTAAAGAGGTCAGTATACTTCCTAGGCAAAGGTTTACATTTAGTTACGACTTTCACACAATATATGTTTGCTTAGTTTAGGCTTGTTATGGTAGTCTCATTCTGGTTAAGAGCACGGGTATTACTCAACTGCACTTTATTAATTTGGTGTAGGTATTATCGAATTTCACGCCAAAAACACATATTTCACATTGGTGTGCACCCTTTTTTTTTTTTGGGTTCAAGCCACAAGCTCAATTGTCAGTTTTCCTTTACCATGAACACGTGCAAGCATAGACTAACACAACCTATTCGTCCACAGAAGCCACCGTACCTACATTCCAGTGCTAATTCATAAAATTGCTACATGCTGAGTAAAACAAAATAATGACATACCATTATGCTGTTTGCATTGAAGTTAAACTTTTCCTTAATTGGGAACAAGAATCCAGGGCGCAACTTGAACAGGCTATGAAAACCATTGAATCTTGATTTTCTCATCGCTGAGCATATTATTGGATGCAGGTATCAACATATAAGTTTTTTTTATTCATAGTAAAATCTGATAACTTCTGTATGAGGAGTATATTGGTACATCATCTCTCTCATAAGATTAATTAATCCAATATAATATCTTAATTTATCTATTTTGTTCATTGTTACTTGCCACAGGTGCAATTAATTGGTACTTTACGAAACCCTTATTCATGAGTAGTTTAATAGAGAGGAGTCAGATCCTTTATTTTTATCCTGAGTAGTCGGATTTGTTTCTCTCAAGGAGATGCATATATATAACTTTTGTATCCCCAAATTAAATCATAAATATAAGTAAGCACATACATGAATCCATAAAAAATGTGATCTTCAAAGAAAAGCCATTATCACCACTATACTAAATATTGGTTGATTAAAAGATATATAGCATAATAGAAATCTCTTGCTTGTTCTTGTATTGTTGTTTAATGTATATATACTATAAGATACCCCGTGCGTTGCTACAGAGATTCTGAAGAATTTGAAATAAAATTGAGTTGAGATGATGTATGTGGATAGTTTGCAATTAAGAGGTTGGAAGTTAGTACGTAGGATGACATAGCTATTTGTGGAGGATGAAATGAGTAGTTAGTTGGGGATGATATTGATGACTAACATGTTGAGATAGGCTCATAGTGGGGATTAGCTTTTTGTTTGGATATACAAGGCCCTTTTTGTAGTTTTGAAAAAGTATAGTACAACAGCAATTCTACAATTTTTTTTTTGAAAATTAACCAACATGTGCTTGAAACTCTACTAAGATCTGTTTTTTCTAAACCATGAAATTTAATGGTTCTGTTTTGTTTTATTACGGGAATTCATGCATGGTGTTGTAGTTTTTTTTTTTTTTTTTTTTTTTTTTTTTTTTGCGAAACATGGTTGTAGTTGTTTAACCTCTTTATCATGGTTTCTGAAAACTGACATTCAAATAGTAGGCCCTATATATGTCCGTAATACGCACTGCGATGTAGATTTACTACACAAACCATACAATGTCATATTGTTATTACTAGACTTCGAGGAAATTCTTTCAAGAACCGTACTTTTAATACTTTATAAAAATATATACTCCTATATATATATATATTGAGAAAAAATTATTTTTCAGCACGTCCTAGGTACTACCTGATGATCTACTAGGCGTACTGGAGTGTATATAAAATTTCTTCACACCCCTCGAAAATATTTTTCAGCACGTCCTGGCTACCTCGTTTTGGACTCGCGATGAACTCAATCGGGGGCCGAGCCCGGGGAGCCGGCGCCCGGCGCTCCCGCCTGCTCGTCTCGCAGACCGCCACTCGACCTAACTGGATTGGATCCAGGAGTCCAGGACTGCCGTGCCCTCACCGGCTCCCGGCTCCCGGCTCCCTGCACCCTGCGCCGCCAAAGGCCAGGCGCCAAGCCACACACACAGGCCCCGTCCTCGCGTGTGAGTCACTGCGGCGTGTCTGCCGCCGGCCGCCGGTTCACGTGCACCTCCCCAAGACCAAGTGCGGCGAAATCCAGGCTGCAGCAATGGACGTTGGAGTTGGACGCAGCACCGTTACTACCGGATTCAGGAGCTTTGCCGAGTGCCAGGGGCACTCGGCGAAGCCCAAAAACACTCGGCAAACGGTTTGCCGGGCGTTACACTCGGTAAACCTTTTTACGACAAACGCTAGTTTACCGAGTGTTTTTTATCATGCACTCGGCAAAAATGTTGCCGAGTGTTTAAAAAACACTCGGCAAACATTTTTGAGAAAAAAATAAAAAAAACAATTGCCACCGCCGGCCGCCGCCCACCATGGCCGCCGCCTCCTCCAGCGCCCAGATCCGCCACCACGCCGCCGCCAGCACACCCACGCACCACCACCACCACCACCACGCCAGCACCACGAAGCCCGCCGCCACGCCGCACTCCGCCCGCCGCCCGCCACCACCAGAGCCCAGATCCGCGCCGCCACGCTGCCGGGAAAGGAGGGGGCGCCAGATCCAGGGAGAGGGCGTCGGATCCGGCGAGGGGTGCCGCCGGGGAAGGAGGGGGCCGCCGGGGAAGGAGGGGCCGTCGGGAAAAGGAGGGGGCCGCTGGGGAAGGAGAGGCAGCTCCATCGCGCCATGCCCTGCCCCGGCCACAAAGCCACGCCGCCGTGCCACGCCTGCAATGCCGGTCCACCCCTCCATGACCGCCTGGGGTGCGCCGCCGCCAGGCCCCCTCCCTGGATCTCGCCGTTGGGGGAGGGTGGGAGGGAGGGGGCGGCACCGGCCGCCGCCGGATCTCGCCGGTGGGGAGGCCGCGCCGGGGAAGAAGGTAGGGGAGGGGGAACTAGGGAAGAAGGGAGGGGCGGGGAAGAAGAGAGGACCTGGATCCATGGTGTGGAAGAAGGGAGGAGGGGAGGGGAGGGTGAAAGCTCTAGTTTGGTTTTGGTGAATTGATGAAACCCTAAGTGCTAACCTAGTTTATCAAGTGATCATGAGATAGGTAGCACATTCTAAGTGGTGAAGCAAATGAAGATCATGACATGATGATGGTGATGCCATGGTGATGATCAAGTGCTTGGACTTAAAAAGAAGAAAGAAAAAAAACAAAAGGCTCAAGGCAAAGGTATAAATAGTAGGAGCTATTTTGTTTTAGTGATCAAGACACTTAGAGAGTGTGATCACATTTAGGTTCGATAGTCGTACTATTAAAAGAGGTGAAACTCGTATCGGAATGCGGTTATCAAAGTGTCACTAGATGCTCTAACTCATTGCATATGCATTTAGGATCTAGTGGAGTGCTAACACCCTTGAAAATGTTTGTGAAAATATGCTAACACATGTGCACAAGGTGATACACTTGGTGGTTGGCACATTTGAGCAAGGGTAAGTAACATCACTGGCGAAGTGTCTGCCCGTAGAGTGCGGACAGTCCAACGGTGCCACCGGCGCCCTAGACAGAAAAGACGGAGGTCACTGTAAGTGTCCGGACACTGGTCTCGGTTGGACCGGCGTGTCCGCTCAGTGGCAGCAGAGGGCGCGCAGCGTTGGTCTTTGACCGGACGCTGGGTCACTCAGCGACCGGACGCTGACAGGGTGTGTCCAGTCCTGCTGACGTGGCAGTGGACAGAGGAGTCGCCGAGTGACCGGACGCTGGGTGTGTCCGGTCGAGCATGACCGAACGCGTCTGGTCGTGAAAAGTCATCTCTGGATGCTTACTAGAAACGATCGGATGCTGGGGTTCAGCGTCCGATCACTTTGAGCTGCTATGTCCGGTCATCACTTGACTGTTGAGATCTGGCGATCAACATTTGAAGAGAGGGGACACGTGGCACACATCGTGTGACCGGACGCTGAGGTCCAACGTCCGGTCGATATGACCGGAGCGTTCGGTCACCCCGTGTTGTGCCCAGTGAAGGGGTACAACGGCTCTATTTCATGGGGGCTTCTATTTAAGCCCCATAGCCGGCTCAAGCTCACTCTCTTGGCCATTTGCATTGACATAGCAACCTTGTGAGCTTAGCTAAAGCCCTCCCACTTATCTCCATCATTGATTCATCATCTTTGTGAGATTGGGAGAGAATCCAAGTGCACTGCTTGAGTGTTTGCATCTAGAGGCACTTGATGTTCGTGTTTCACTGTGGGATTTACTTGTTACTCTTGGTGGTTGCCGCCACCTAGACGGCTTGGAGCAGCGAGGATTGTTGAGCGGAGGGTGGTAATTGTCTCCGGCTCTGATCGTGGTGATTGTGAGGGGTTCTTGACCTTTCTCCGTCGGAGAGCCAAAAGGTACTCTAGTGGATTGCTTCTGGCTTGTGTGATCCTCATCTTATGTTGGTTGTGTGGCACCCTATTGAGGGTTTGGCGTGTGAAGCCAATTAGCGCGTGAACCTCCAAGTGAATGAATCGCCACAACGAGGAGTAGCTTGCCGGCAAGCAAGTGAACCTCGGTAAAAAAATCATTGTGTTCATCATTTGATTCCGAGGTGATTGGTCTTCATTGGTATTCATTCTTATGATTGATTGGCTCCTTCTTCGATGCGGCAGTATAAACAAATTGCTCACTCTCTTTACATTACCACAAACTAGTTGTCAAGTTTTTTAGTGTAGCTAGTTGTGAGAGCTTGTTAGTTTGGTTAGTGTGGCTCTTTAGTTAGCTTTTGAGAGCACACTAACTTAGTGTAGTGTCATAGCTATTGTGTGGATAGAAACTATATAAACTAGAATTATGGTAGGTGGCTTGCATTTTTAGTAGGCTAGCGCAACACTTGCTTCGCCTCATAATTGTCTAACCGGTTTGTTAAGTGTTGTTGTAGAAAATTTTAATAGGCTATTCACCCCCCTCTAGCCATTAGGACCTTTCAAGTGGTATCGGAGCCGAGGTCACCGTGATTTGAGGCTTAACAACCTTCGGTGTAAAAATGGCTCAAATCAACAACACAAAGAAGCCACCCCAATTTGATGGCTCCAACTATCCCTAATGGAAGGCTAAGATGACAACTTATATCAAGTCAATCAATATGAAGGTTTGGAAGGTGGTAGAGACAAAGATTGAGATTGAAGATGAAGAGGCTCCCACTGCCGCCGAAGAAATAGTACTCCAAAATAATGACATTGCTCTTAGTGCCATCCATGATGCTTTGGATGAAAGAACATTTGAGCAAATCAAGAACATTGAGAGAGCTCATGAGGCATGGAAGAAGTCGGAAGAATCATTTGAGGGCACTCAAGCCGTGAAGGGTGCAAAGGCATACATTCTTAAAGAGAAGTTTGCAAGCTTTAAGATAAAGGAGGATGAGGGTGTGCCAGAGATGTTCCATAAGCTTCAAGTGCTTGTCAATGATCTCAAAGCACTTGGAGAAGAGATGAAGGACAAGGATTTCTCCCACAAGTTCTTGAGATGCTTACCTTCAAGATTTGGCATATTGGTCACTATTCTAGTGAGGAGTGGTTTGGACACCATGACACCAAACCAAGTGTTGGGAGATATAATGACCGATGATACATATAGAGATGATGATGAGAAGGAAGAAAAGAAGGAGAAGAAAGATGAGAAGAAGGATGAGAAGAAAAGCGTGGTATTCAAGGCCACATCATCCAAGGGCAAGGCAAAGCAAGATACATCAAGTGAAGATAATGGCTCATGGGATGATGATGATGATGATAAGAAGATGACTCTCTTTTTCAAGAAATTTGGCAAGTTCATGATGAAGAAAGGGTACCATGCTAGAAGAAAGAAATCTTCATCCAAGAATAAGGAAGAGTCAAGAAGGTGCTTTAAATGTGGAAGCAAAGATCATCTTGTTGCTCAATGCCCATACAATAGCGACAATGATGATGACAACAAGAAGAACAAGAAGAAGGAAAAGAAGGAAAGGAAAGAGAAGAAGGACAAGATGACCTTCAAGAAGAAGGGTGGTTCATATGTGGTCACTTGGGATAGTGATGCTTCCTCAAGTGATGATGACAAGATCACCAAAAAGAAGGCACTTGCAAGCATTGCAATCAATGAGAAGCCTTCTCTCTTCGATACTCCATCATGCTTCATGGCTAAGGCCACTAAGGTACAAACTTATGATGATGGAAGTGATGATGAACATAATAATGAAAATGATAGTGATAGTGATGATGATGAACCTACTAAAGATAAATTATTTGACATGCTAGAAGATGCTAATGAACACTTTGACATTAAGAGAAGGGAATGCAAGAGCTTGAATAAAGAGGTAAAAGCCCTTAAGCAAGCCCTTGATGAGCTCAAAGCAACTCATGAGAGGCTAGAGGAAGCCCATGAGAAGCTTGGCAAGGCTCACAAGAAGCTTGAAAAAGCTCATTCCTCTTTGCTTGATGAGCAAAATAAAAAGAAGTATGTTGCAACTTGCAATGTAGGCTTAACTTGTGATATAATTGATGAATCATTATCTATACCTATCATTGTTGCTCCCACTAACCCTTCTTGTAGTACTTATACTTCCACCTCATCTAGTAGTGATGGTCACACTTGTGATGCCTCACTAATGGTTGAGAATGAGAACCTCAAGAAGGAGGTCAATAAGCTCACTCACACCTTAGCTAAGGCCTATGGTGGTGAGGACAGCTTGCTTATGTGCTTGGGTAGCCAAAGAACTTTTCTCTATAAAGAGGGATTAGACTATACCCTCAAGAAAGGCAAGGCGGCTTTTGCTCCTCACAAGACTAGTTTTATAAAGAACAATGGTCAGTTTTGCACTAGTTGCAATAAAGTTGGTCATAAAGAGCATGAATGCAAAAACAAGAGCAAAAATGCTAATGTATCCTCCATTAAGCTTGATTCTTTCTACATGCTTACTAGGTGTACAAATGGTGTAAAGGCTAAGTTCATTGGTAAACCATGGATGGGCTCAAAGAAGAAAGTCATTTGGGTACCAAAGAGCTTAGTGACTAACCTTCAAGGACCCAAGCAAGTTTGGGTACCTAAAAAGAATTGATCCTCTTTTGTAGGTCAATTACAAAGCCGGAGGAAGGCATTGGGTTCTTGATAGTGGGTGTACTCAACACATGACCGGTGATGTAAGAATGTTCAACTCAATCAATACCAATGACAATGATGGTTATGATAGGATTACATTTGGTGATAATGGCAAAGGCAAGGTCAAAGGACTTGGTAAGATTGCAATATCTAATGACATGAGCATATCCAATGTGTTGCTAGTAGAGAGCTTGAACTTCAATTTGCTATCCGTGGCTCAATTGTGTGATCTTGGATTCAAATACATATTTGGGGTAGATGATGTAGAGATCATAAGTGTAGATGGCTCTAACTTGATCTTCAAAGGCTTTAGATATGAGAATCTATACTTGGTTGATTTCAATGCTAGTGAAGCTAGATTATCTGCATGCTTGTTCACTAAGTCTAGCATGGGTTGGTTATGGCATAGAAGGTTTGGTCATGTTGGAATGAAACAATTGAATAGATTGGTTAAGCATGACTTGGTTAAAGGCTTGAAAGATGTTGTGTTTGAAAAGGATAAGCTTTGTAGCTCTTGTCAAGCCAGAAAACAAGTTGAAAACACTCATCCTAAGAAAAGCATGATGAGCACTAGTAAAGCATTTGAGTTATTGCACATAGATTTGTTTGGACCAACACAATACACTAGCATCGGTGGTAACAAATATGACTTTGTGATAGTGGATGATTATACTAGATACACATATATGGGTATTCTTTCTAATGGACAAAAGTGATGTGTTTGCAACATTCAAATCATTTGTCAAGGGTATTCACAATGAGTTTGAAACCACCATCAAGAGAGTTAGAAGTGATAATGGTAGTGAGTTCAAGAACACTAGAATTGATGAGTTGTGTGATGAATTTGGAATTAGACATCAATTCTCGGCCAAGTACACTCCACAATCAAATGACCTTGTTGAAAGAAAGAATAGAACACTCATTGATATGGCAAGATCTATAATTAGTGAGTACAATGTGAGTCAATCCTTTTAGACCGAAGCTATCAACATGGCTTGCTATTGTAGCAGCCGCCTCTATTGTCACCCATTGAAAAAGAAGACACCATATGAGCTCTTGAATGGTAGAAAACCCAACATTGCATATTTTCGGGTCTTTGGTTGTAAATGCTATATCTTGAAGAAAGGCACTAGATTGGGCAAGTTGACAAGAAATGTGATGAAGGATTCCTACTTGGCTACTCTACTACAAGCAAAGCATATAGAGTTTGGAATTTGGATAGTGGTACTCTTGAGGAAGTTCATGATGTTGAATTTGATGAAACCAAGGGTTCACAAGTAGAGAATGAGAACTTGGAAGATGTTAGAGGCATTCAACTTTCAAATGCCATAAAGAACATGGATGTTGGTGAATTGAGGCCTAGGCAAGTGAATGATGATGAAGATGATCAAGTGCAAGTGTTCTCTAACTCAAATATGCAAGATGATACAAATCAAGTTAGTACAAGTGGCTCTCATGATAATGAACGAGATCAAGTGGCTAGTACATCATCTCAATCAAATGATCAGGCAAGTGCAAGCAATCAAGTTTCAATCCTCCAATCAACCAATATTGCAAGGGATCATCCATTGGACACTATCATTGGTGATATTTCAAGAGATATGCAAACTAGATCAAGATTGACTTTATTTTGTGAGCACTTCTCATTTGTGTCATCCATTGAACCAAAGAAGATAGATGAAGCATTAAAGGATATTGATTGGGTGAATGCTATGCATGAAGAATTGAATAATTTCACAAGAAATCAAGTATAAGAATTGGTAGAAAGACCAAAAGGACACAATATGATTGGAACCAAATGGGTCTTTAGAAACAAGCAAGATCAAGATGGGATAGTAGTAAGGAACAAAGCAAGATTGGTAGCACAAGGCTATACACAAGTTGAAGGTCTTGACTTTGGAGAAACATATGCCCTGGTTGCTAGATTAGAAGCAATTAGAATCTTGCTAGCCTATGCTTGTGCCCACAACATCAAGATCTATCAAATGGATGTCAAGAGTGCATTTCTCAATGGTTACATCAATGAAGAAGTATATGTTGAGCAACCTCCTGGTTTTGAAGATGATAAGAAGCCCAACCATGTGTACAAGTTGAAGAAGGCATTGTATGGCTTGAAGCAAGCACCTAGAGCATGGTATGAGAGATTGAGGGACTTCCTACTCTCTAAAGGGTTCATAATGGGCAAGGTTGACACCACTCTTTTTGTCAAGAAGATTGGAAAAGACTTGTTTGTATTGCAAATCTATGTTGACGACATTATATTTAGATCAACAAATCAAGACTTTTATGATGAGTTTGGAAAGATGATGGCTAGTGAGTTTGAGATGTCTATGATTGGAGAGTTGAGTTACTTCCTTGGTCTTCAAATCAAGCAATTGAAAAATGGTATATTTGTGAGTCAAGGCAAGTATATCAAGGACATGATTAAGAAGTTTGGCATGAGTGATAGTAAAGCCATTAGTACACCAATGGGAACAAATGGTAACTTGGATAGTGATGCAAGTGAAAATATGGTGGATCAAAAATTGTATCGATCTATGATTGGAAGCTTACTCTATGTGACCGCATCAAGGCCGGATGTCATGTTTAGTGTATGCATGTGTGCAAGATTTCAAGCCTCACCAAGAGAAAGTCATTTGAAGGCTACAAAGAGAATATTGAGGTACTTGAAGCATACACCAAATGTTGGTTTGTGGTATCTCAAAGGAGCAAAGTTTGAGCTAGTTGGTTACTTCGACTCGGATTATACGGGATGCAAGGTTGAAAGGAAGAGCACCTCGGGCACATGTCAATTGTTGGGAAGATCACTTGTTTCATGGTCATCAAAGAAGCAAAATAGTGTTGCATTATCAACCGCCGAAGCCGAATACATATCCACCGGTAGTTGTTGTGCACAAATACTTTGGATAAAGGCCACTTTGAGTGACTTTGGAATCAAGTTCAAGAAAGTGCCATTGCTATATGACAATGAGAGTGCAATCAAGTTGACCAACAATCTGGTTCAACATGCAAGAACAAAACACATTGATGTCCGCCACCATTTCATAAGAGACCACCAACAAAAAGGGGACATTTGCATTGAGAGTGTAGGCACTGAGGATCAACTTGCCGATATATTCACCAAGCCATTGGATGAGAAAAGGTTTTACAAGCTAAGGAATAAGTTGAACATATTGGATTTCTCAAATATGTGTTGATGCACCCCCTCCCCCCCACTTATATGACATGCCTCTCCTTCGAGCAATCCAAGGTAAAAGTTGATTGACATGGCATACATCCTTGCTAAGGACATGATTAGTGCATCTAGTCATCTTTCACATTTAATAGGCTCATTCATGAAAATTAAATAAATTTGATGATTATATGGTATCACTATTGCTTCTATGCTTGACTTGATCTAGTGGTAGCATATGACATGTTTGTGGGCTTGTAAACCTAGTGTTTGATTTAGAAAATGAGTTCTAAGTGTTTAACTCAACATGGTACAAGATAACTCTTATTTAGAGGTGTGAAGAAGCTTGTCCTTAGATCAAACCGAGTTAAATGTCTTTGGCAAGTATTCTAGATTGAACCAAATTTGGGAAAATGGTCCCCACCCTATTGATTGACATTGATAATCTCAACCTATCTATTTTTTGAACCTTTGTGGTCATTGATGACAAAGGGGGAGAAAAACAAAGATATTAGTGATATTAGTATATGTGGAGAAAAACAAAGATATTAATATACTAAGATGGTGAAAAGACAACAAAGAGGAAAAGAAATAAAGATATAAGTGATAGGGGAAAAACTTGACATAAGGGGAGAGATATGATAAAGGAAAGGGATTAATTAAAATTTTGAGCACACAAGTAGGGGAAGCAAGCTCATGAACTTGTATGGTGTATTTGAATGTGCATTTCACATGTTTGCTTGCATGGCACAAGTTTTAAATTTTAATATCCATACTTGTGTGGTGTATGCTAATTGTAGGTTTGAATGATGAAATGGAAATCTAGCATGCATAAGTCTATCTAGTGATTTCATTTCCAAGTGTTTCCAAGTGGTATCGAGCTAACCATGGTGCTAAGGATGATATAATGGTGCACTCCAATTGGTATCACGCTTTAAAGGTCCATCTTTTATACCTTAGCATCATTTGGTAGACAATGTCTCCTATATTTCCTATCTAAGCATATGTGCAAGCTTCAATCCAAACTCTTAGCACATATATAGGGGGAGCAGTTGCTACCATTTGGGGTTCATGAAACTTATCCGTATCCTTTTACACATAGTAAATATGCTTGGACAAGCAACATGGATTCAATTGAATTTTAATCCATATCTTTGTGAAAGAGTTGTCATCAATTACCAAAAAGGGAGAGATTGAAAACTCTAGTTTGGTTTTGGTGAATTGATAAAACCCTAAGTGCTAACCTAGTTTATCAAGTGATCATGAGATAGGTAGCACATTCCAAGTGGTGAAGCAAATGAAGATCATGACATGATGATGGTGATGCCATGGTGATGATCAAGTGCTTGGACTTGAAAAGAAGAAAGAGAAAAACAAAAGGCTCAAAGCAAAGGTATAAATAGTAGGAGCTATTTTGTTTTGGTGATCAAGACACTTAGAGAGTGTGATCACATTTAGGTTCGATAGTCATACTATTAAGAGGGGTGAAACTCGTATCGGAATGCGGTTATCAAAGTGTCACTAGATGCTCTAACTCATTGTATATGCATTTAGGATCTAGTGGAGTGCTAACACACTTAAAAATGTTTGTGAAAATATGCTAACACATGTGCACAAGGTGATACACTTGGTGGTTGACACATTTGAGCAAGGGTTAGGAACTTCACCGGTGGAGTGTCAGCCCGTAGAGTACAGACAGTCCGACGGTACCATCGGCGCCCTAGACTGAAAAGATGGAGGTCACTATAAGTGACCGGACGCTGGTCTCGGTTGGACCGGCGCATCCGGTCAGTGGCAGCAGAGGGCGCGCAGCATCGGTCTCAAACCAGACGCTAGGTCACTAAGCAACCGGACGCTGACAGGGTGCGTCCGGTCCTGCTGATGTGGCAGTGGATAGAGGAGTCGTCGAGTGACCGGACGCTGGGTGTGTCCGGTCGAGCATGACCGGACGCGTCCGGTCGTGGAAAGTCATCTCTGGATGCTTACTGGAAATGACCGAACGCTGGGGTTTAGCGTCCGGTCACTTTGAGCTGCTGCGTCCGGTCATCAGTTGACCGTTGAGATCGAGCCATCAACATTTGAAGAGAAGGGACACGTGGCACGCATCGCGTGATCGGACGCTGAGGTCCAGCGTCCGGTCGATATGACCGGAGCGTCCGATCACCCCATGTTGTGCCCAGTGAAGGGGTACAACGTCTCTATTTTGTGGGGGCTTCTATTTAAGCCCCATAGCCGGCTCAAGCTCACTCTCTTGGTCATTTGCATTGACATAGCAACCTTGTGAGCTTAGCCAAAGCCCTCCCACTCATCTCCATCATTGATTCATCATCTTTGTGACATTGGGAGAGAATCCAAGTGCATTACTTGAGTGTTTACATCTAGAGGCACTTGGTGTTCGTGTTTCGCTGCGGGATTCGCTTGTTACTCTTGGTGGTTGCCGCTGCCTAGATGGCTTAGAGCAGTGAGGATCGTTGAGCGGAGGGTGGTGATTGTCTCCGGCTCCGATCATGGTGATTGTTAGGGGTTCTTGACCTTTCCCCGGCGGAGAGGCAAAAGGTACTCTAGTGGATTGCTTGTGGTTTGTGTGATCCTTATCTTGTGTTGGTTGTGCGGCACCCTATTAAGGGTTTGGCATGTGAAGCCAATTAGCGCGTGAACCTTCAAGTGAGTGAATCGCCACAACGAGAAGTAGCTTGTCGGCAAACAAGTGAACCTCGGTAAAAAAAATCATTGTGTTCATCATTTGATTCCGAGGTGATTGATTTTCATTGGTATTCATTCTTGTGATTAATTGGCTCCTTCTTCAATATGGTAGTATAAACAAATTGCTCACTCTCTTTATATTACCACAAACTAGTTGTCAAGCTTTTTAGTGTAGCTTGTTGTGAGAGCTTGTTAGTTTGGTTAGTGTGGCTCTTTAGTTAGTTTTTGAGAGCACACTAATTTAGTGTAGTGTCATAGCTATTGTGTGGATAGAAACTATATAAACTAGAATTGTGGTAGGTGGCTTGCATTTTTAGTAGGCTAGCGCAACACTTGCTTCATCTCATAATTGTCTAACCGGTTTATTAAGTGTTGTTGTAGAAAATTTTAATAGGCTATTCACCCCTCTCTAGCCATTAGGACTTTTCAGAGGGGCTGGATCCGGCAGGAAAGATGAAGGGGAGGGAGGGGAGGGGCCGGCCGCCGGTGTGGAAGAAGGGGAAGGAGGGGAGGGGCCGGCTGCCGGCGCGGAAGAAGAAGGGGAAGGAGGGGAGGGGCCGACCGGATCTCGCCGATGGGGAGGCGGCGCCGGGAAACGGGAGGGGAGGGGCCGCGCTGAGGAAAAAGGTAGGGGAGGGAGGCGGCGCCATCGGAAGGAGAGGGGGCGCTGGGGGAAGGGAGGAGAGAGAAGGGGTGGGGACGGGAGGCGTGGGGGTGCTGGGGATGCGGTTAAGTAAGGAAATTTTTTTGTTTGCCGAGTGTTCTAGATCGGGCACTTGACAAAGTTTTTTTTTCATTTTTTCTTCTTTTTTTGCCGAGTGTTTTAGATTTGAGCACTCGGCAATTTTTTTTATTTTTTTCTTCTTTTTTCTTTTCCCGAAAAAAAGATTTTATTTATTTGCCGAGTGTTTTTTTAACACTCGGCAAATCATCTTTTTGCCGAGTATTTTTTTTGACACTCGGCAAAACACCCTATTTACTGAGTGTTTTTTTTTACGAGTGTTTTTATCGTGGCACTCGGTAAAGAATTTATTCGTCGAGTGTCCAAAAAAATACACTCGACAAACCCAAAAACACTTGTAAATTTGAGGATTCCAGTAGTGCGTCCAGGTCACAGGCACCTCCTCACGCACTCGCGCCCCTATGCTGCTCCACAAATTGCCGCGAGGCGAGAGTGCGAGACGGAGCCGCCAGACGCCATCGTCGTCCGGTGTTTAAATTCGACTGCGCGCGGCCAGCGTCCACCCGCATCAGCATCTCATGTGATACTTCAGTTTCGATTTATATCAAATTATCCTTTCGTAATCTATATCTATTCAAGGTATAGCATGAAAACACACAGCAGGAGAATCCACTCACAGATCCACTGTCAACAGCCTATTTGGATTAGAGAACGACCACACAAGAACAAGATCGATATGCAATTATGCATTACCTTGGTGAGGTCTGGGACGATGGTGGCCAGCGCCATGAACTGCTGCTGCATCTTCTCGCGCCGCTTGCGCTCCGCGATGACATGCTCCTGCGTGTTCCAGTGCGTCCGGCTCCCCCTCTCCGGCGGCATCTGCTGCACCGCTTCAACACCGGCTTCCGGCCAATCTCCTCCTGAGGAGAAGTCGTGCGTGCTTGGAGGCTGCCCGCCGAAGGAGAGGATGCGATTGCTCGACGACGATGACGGCTGCCCTGGCTCATTCTTGACTGGCCCGAATAACGGCAGCGGCCGGGGTAATGCCGGGACCCCAAAACCCGGAAAACTGGAGCTGTGGTGGTAATGATGAGGAAGGAAGGGGCTAGGGGACCTAGGCGGCGCCATTGTTGGTGGTGTGTAGTACTGCAGCTGCTCGGGCTGTCGCTCGGCGAAATGGTGTTGCTGTTGAATCCCGGCGAGATCTTCTTCTTGCTGCCTGTACATGTATGCTAGCTCCTCCTCAGAGTAGTCCTGTAAGAGGCAAGAACCAAGAATTAGTCGAAGCATTCAAGTTTTCAGGTGGGTCTCGTGCTAGTTCTTAGCAGTCTTACCGGATGTGATTGCCATTTGTTGAGTTCATCCATCGCCCCGATATATATCCTCCAAATCACTAAGAGCGCACAAGAAGATAGAAGAGCAAGAAATACGAATCAGAAGAAAGAAACAGCGAGATATTTCTAACCAAAAATATGCAAAGAACTCCTTTTCGGAGATCAAAAGAATTGAACACGCACCTGGTCTGATTTGTTTTTTCCTTATGTTACCCAGTTCCCACTGCTTCAAGACTTCTCTCTCGATCGGTGATGCTTTTATACAGGCCCGGCCGGTGGTGTGAATTACGGACCCCTTCTGTTGTGAAGAAGGCGTTCACGTGCTCCTTGCGTTGTTTCTCAGAAAAGGCAACGACTTGCAGCACGATTGCATGGTTGGATCTGCATGCACACGCGTTCCTTTTTTTTTTTTTTTTTTTTTTTTTTTTTTTTTTTTTTTGCCAAGGCGATTTATTCCTCTGTCTACTTTTGGTGATATCACGGCGCTGATCCGCGAAGATCTCGTATTATCTTCTTTTTGCTAAGAAAATATGTGATGTATATGCTGCACCAAGTCTGTATAAACAAGTCTTCGGCATATATAGCTCAACAGAGCCTGTCATAAGATTCAGTAGGTTGGGCGACAGTGACACTCGTTTTAGCTAGAACTGTCCCAACGTAACTGTTTGTTTGAAGAATTGAAGTAGCTTATCTCTATCTCCCTCAGCTCCAAATTAAGCTTGATAGTTACAGCCAAGGTGTTGTGTAAGAAATTCTTTGATGAACATGTAGCTTTTTTTTTTAGAAAGGACGTCAAAAGCTTTGCTGTAGTTTTTATTAGACAATAGAAAAGAAAAAACAGAAGAAGCACCAACAAATATTTACAAACCGACAGCCACGCCCTGGTTACCAACTGAGCAAACTAGGCGACTGAAAACAAGAAGGAAGCCAATAATAAAAAACCAAAAACCAAAGGGGTGTGCACTGTTGAGGAAACACGCATCCTGTTCGCTTGGCTTATAAGTCGTACTTTTTCAGCCAATGAACAATATTTTTCTCTCACAACAAATCAGCCAATAATATTTTCAGCCATGGCTTATCAGCCAAGCGAACAAGGCATTGTTGCTGAAAGTACTGTTGGCTGATTTGGTGTGAGAGAAAAATACTGTTCGTTGGCTGAAAAAGTACGACTTATAAACCAACAAATCCAAACGAACGGGGTGTTTAGTTGCGTCCAATATATTGCACCGTCGCCACTCGCCAATTGTTTAATTAGGAGATCCATGTGATAATGGCGTACGGTTTTTTATGCTGAACCTGCAAGCTTTAGACTACAGCTCGAAGCAAATCCCAAGAAAGGGGATTCAAATCAAAAGTACAAATAGGAGATAAACCTTTCCATGCCAACTGCCTCCTGAGTCCAATCCGAAGAAAATCTGAAGAAAATCATAAAGGAAAATAAAAAAGAGTCCAATGTTTGTCTTGGTCCTGCCAATGAGGGTCACACATGCTAATTGTTTGAAGACCATGTTGTTGCATTGTACCAGCTAGGTGAAGTGCTATACAACAATTGAAAAATATATGGCTGTGTGCACATGCAAAAGCCAACAAATCTGTGATCCAAGCGCTGCCACCTTCTCAGGTGGAGCAAACAAATAGTAAACTATTTAGGACAGCTTTAACTAATCATGCAATTACTTCGCTTTAATTGTCATCACGTCATGTCATGATATGCTATGCTGTCAAACTACTAAAAGATACATGATCTTTTGATTCAGTTATATACTTCTGATTTTGACACCTGCAACTCCGTAACATCGTTCTCATGTTGAAGCCACCGTAATGCAGTTAAGCGCTCTTTTCTTCTTTTAAAAAATAAAAAATAAAAAATAGCCACGTGATAGTTAGCTTCTAGGAACAGCATAATCGAGCTCTTAGTTTGGCTATCTTTTAACTGAAAATTCAGACTTGCTGGCACCGGTTCCGAGCAGGATTGGTTAAAATTGTCACCAACAGCGATTCCGATGCTGAATATAAAATTAATATATGCAAATTTTGCTTAGATTGAGCGGCTTCCTGTACTGGTAAACTGCTCATCTCCCAACATCACATGGCCTAATCAGTAATTAGCCAGTTGACAACATGGCCAGCTTGACCATTTAAAACTGGAACTTGGGACTTCGTGTTGCTATTGTCGTTTGTGATCTTGTTTTAGGCCAGGAAAACGAAGGCCTGCAAGAATTTGTGTTTCATTTTTTCCTTTTTCTATCCTCTTGCAATCATGTCTATTGCCAAAAGCAATTACATATATTGCTAGCACTCTAGCAGTAGTGCAGTGCCAGCACAGCACAGCACACAGGACTACTTTGCCAGCATCGACGAGTTACTCAAGTTGGATCGATGAATTGCCCTAACTACACTCACATGCCAATTAATCTTGTAATTATTACTAGACAGCTACTTGCTGCAGCTCAGACGATAAGCTATTATATACTGTATATTATATATACTTTGATTGGAGAAGGCCAGGGATCATGCTGCAGAGTCATGCTTGCATCAACTTGAGGTATGTACACTAGCTGCAACTAGCTAGCAGGTCCGGACCATCTGTTGTACATGATGGCGCACATCATACAGGATCCTGTGTATCTGGAGAAAATGGAGAGGTACAACTAAACCAAAGACTAGTCTAGTGGAAATTATTAAAGTCAGAAAAGGGTAATCTTTGGAGTTGTCAGGATGTTGTGATCCAATCCTGAAGAGGCTGTGTGTTTGTTGTCATCCCACAAGTATAACTAATATAAGACTCACTACCCCAGATCAGGACATCACTGTCGGTTCAAAAACCTTCTTCACTGTCGGATTTTGAACCGACAATGGCATACCGGCAGTGATGAGGGATTGACATACTGTCGGTTCTTAAAAACCGACACTGATCTGCAGGAAACAGTGTCGGTTTCTGACTCCACCCGATAGTGTCTAGTTGAACAACACTACCGGTTTGTAGTCCCAACCGACAGTGATGGTTGCTTCAAGAGTGTCGGTTCTTGGCTCAAGCCAACAGTGTTGAGCGAGCCTACATTGTCGGTTCATAACTCAAGCCGGCAGTGTTGATCTAGACAACACTGTCGGTTGATGGCTCAAGCCGGCAGTGTTGAACAACACAACATTGTCGGTTCATGGCTTAAGCCGGCAGTGTTTTGCAAGACAACACTGTCGGTTTGTTGATAACCGGTAGTGTATTGCAAGACAACACTGTCGGTTCGTTGCTAACCAGCAGTGATGGCCCATTCACATTTTATTTTTTTATAATTGATTTTAATTTATATTTTTCGTGGAATCGGATTTTGCTTTATATATGCTACGTAAACGACAGGTCCATCAATATTAAACATTACAAATGTTACGGTTACAGTTCAAATGTTCTTATCCAGATCTCGATCCCTCAAAAAAATATTGTTTTCAGACTTCACAGATTGTGCAATGCTTCTCAGACTTCTTACAATAATCTGACGAGCCGCTCTGGGCCATACTGGTCCTTGTACCTCACGGATTGTGCAGTGGAAAATACTCCATCTTTTTCCAATACCTCAGCTAAGATGAATTTTGCGAGCTCCGATTGTAGTGCGACGATCTCCATGTCTAACAGTCTTTGGTGGTTATATTTCTTGCGTTATCGTTCAAAAAAGATGATATCCAAAGAGGAACATTAAATCATTTTGTTGAATTATTAACAGACATAAATGAAATGGGGATTATACACACCAACTTATCGGCTTCTTCCGATTTCCCGCCGATGTTGCGAAGCATTACCCACATTATATAAAACCTGCATTCATTGTTTTCCGCCGGCTGTGATAGGTACTCCCCCTCCATTTCGACAACCTTGAATGGGACCGACGTCCCACCGATATGTCTTTTTCGGACAGTAAGCAACATTAAAGGGAGAAACATTAGAAAGCGGTATGTGTGATTAGAAAATAATATGTTATTAGGATCGCTTACTAATTTAGCACTGTCACCAGTGCATCCAGATGATGAAATAGTTTTTTCTTCGAGTCCCACACCTCGATCAGATTTTTGGCAAGATTGACACAAATAAAGACGAAATGGTTGCTACAATTACAGAATCTTAATTATCGAATAATCTTAATGAAAAAAGAAGCATAAAATTAAAATTCAAGAACACATACTTCCAGTTGTAGGCTAGAAGTATGTGGGTTTTCTTCTTCATCGTGAATTCATCGAAAATAGCAATCAATCTCTGTTTTAGGTCTTCCACGTCACATCCATGGAGGCCTAGATATGTTCTCTCATTGACTCGCAAGGGGTCCAAGAAGCCTATGTAATCCCATTTGCTTTTTAGAATGCAAAATTTTGCTATACACCTACATAAAATCATGGAAAGTGCTCAAAAGTTAACAATTTGTCTCGAGAGAGTAGTTAATTGTAATATCGTGCGTGTAGGGTACTTACATAGTCCACAACGTCAACATTTGAACATCGAGAGAGCGTTTCTGGTATAGCTGAAATAAGTACTCCCACTCAACATCGAACTTCTCTTCTTCAGGATAATGGAAAACATGTGGCGAACAGATAATAACCTCAAAACCAAAGTCGGCCGTCTCTGTTACTTGAGCCATGTAATATTCATGCAACTGGCACATATATATTGTCAGATTTTTATACTCCTCATCGGGAACCAAAAGATTGCCCCTTTCATACTTCATTGTCGGTGTTGCCGTCCCTTGTACATCATAATAGATGGTCGTGACCTCTTCCAAGGTTAATCCTGGGTTGTCTTCGACGTACTTCTATATGTTCCTTAAATCTTTATTGTGTATTTCTTCGTCTCTTGTTGTAGCGTATTTATTCTGTGTTTGTCTTTTAAATTCAGACTTCAACAAATACGAAGGCAGTGAGGCACCGAGATTGAAGAAACTAACACAATCTTCCTTCGAGATGTGTGCTGTAAATTTTTCTTTCATCAAGGTGGTAACGCTGCCACTGAATGACCTTTTTCTTTTCTGTTGGTCCACTTTGGGAGCATTAGCGACCAAATCCAAGGACCTTTTCTAGGACTGCGAGAATGTCCTTGATCTTATTTTGGACTGAGGTGGTGGAGGAGGAGGAGGATGACGACGAGAATCATGTTTTCCCGGCGCTGATGAAGATGGAGGAGGAGGAGGAGGAGGAGGAGTCTCTTTTCTCGAGGCTGATGAAGATGGAGTTGGACAAGAAGGAATAGAAGGAGACCTCTGTCTTCTCGGGGGTGATGGCTCTAGATGAGGAGGGGAGTGATCTCTGTTGGGAGAAGGTAAGTGATCATTGTAGGTGGGCGAAGACTCGCAGTCGTCCTCATCATCAGAGGACAATTGATGGTCAAGCTTAATGAAGCACTTGCTCCAAGCCACTTGAGAGCCCTTGTTTTGACCAAGTTTCGGCCTATCTTCCGCTTTGGGGTACTCAATGGGTATCTTGTTAAACTTCTTATCAAGTATTCTATCAATGGTGACGCAAGCGTACCCTAGTGGAATTAGGCAGCCATTAATTGTCCTGTCTCCCATAGGCTAGGCCTGGCCGAGCACCACCTTGTCCTTTGTCCATTCCTGACGGATGTACAACCTAACATTGATGGGTTTAGTGATGCCGTCCACAGGATGAGGCACATTCGCCTCTTCTTCGTCGAGCGAGGTCGATCTGCAGCTGCTGTGACCCCTAAACTATGGGCTAAAGGCAGTAGGAGTAGGGTTTTGTGGTACTATTGACCCCTTGGACAGCAAAATTTGCTCGACTCGCGCTTCAACGGTCACCTCAATCCGTGCTTCCATTCTGTCTTCCATCTCTTTTAGTCTCCTCAAATACTCTGCCTCCTGTTCTGCTCTACCCCTCGAGTGGCTCTGGTAAGTGTTAGATTCTTGGGGGAATGCTAGTTTCCAAGAAACAACACTGGTTCCTCTAGTGCAACCAGGGTGCTCCTTGGTTCTGAGTGCTTGGGTGAGCACGTCTTTCTCCCTATTAGAAGTGCGAGTCCCTTACCTCACCTCCTCAGTTACCTAGGAGATCCTCTGGATGAGTTCGCTCATGGGTTGATTTGAGGAGCTAAAGCTCCCGTCCTCGGCGTGCCATACATTTCTCCCCATATAGTATAATACCAATCTAGGCTCCCAATCGGTGGTCTCAACCTCAACGCTTTTCTCAGTAAGGCGATCCATCTTTTGAAGTTCTGCTTCAAATTCTAGCATCTTTTTGGCGTAGCCACGAGAGCCGAGATGATGAGGATTCATCGCTTTCTATGAATTCTCCTTATTCTTTCTGCTCAGTTCTAAGTACTCCTCGAATAATCTGTATTCCTTAAAATCCTACTAGAAGTCCTTCTGCTTGCTAAACTGTCAACCATCGAAATCTGGTTCTTTATTTTGGAGGACAAAATTCTTGTACAATGTCCCCTTGAAATTCTTGAAGCATGTCCCCATGATTGCTTTTGCTTTTTTCTTGACTAACTCCCTATCATACTCGGCTGGGAAAGTGAAATACTCTGGGATCTTGACATCCCATATGTAATTCTTCTCGCTTTCGGGAACCCTCCACCGGTCATCATCTTTCTCAATCCACTTCATGTACTTAATCGGGATGAAGTCCCTAACAAGTAACACGAGGATAGTCTTGTATTTGGTCAAAGCTATAGGCGATGAGAGTGGATCCCCGAATTCATCGAACTCAGTAATGTGTCAGTGTGCATTCCTACCAACAGGAATCTTTGACACGTCTCACTTGGATCTGGCCTTCCTGCTACCCGAACCCTCTGGCTCCTTGGCCAGCGGAGGCTCCTGCTAGAGACACCAAGTAAGCTATGACCCTCTTAATTTATTAGCATGTGTGCCTACATAGTCACATTATACCAAAGTTACCTGGCCATCTTGGTCATTTTTTACCCAGATCGAGTAGGCCGGACGAGGTCCATGGCTGCTCGTTCTCATCGACCTGATTGACACCGTCACCGTTTGTCAGATCATGTAGCTCTCCCGTCCCAGCGATATCAGCCGCTTCTTGTTGCCGATCTGTTCTTCAGCGATGGGGTAACATGCGACGATGAGTCATGACTGTGACACGATCGTGGTTAGTTTTGGCCGTGGACAACTACTAATAGCATATGTTCATATATATATAATATGTTTAATGCAAAGTCTAATAATAAGTCCACATACAACAAAGTCAAATAATAGCATGTGTTCACCTAGAACAAATTCATTGTTTGATTGACCATATACAACAAAGTCCACCTACTGTTCTACGAAACTAAGCCTACATCAACTTCCAAATAAGAAAAGTGATGACCATAGCCATAAATAAAAGCATGATCTCTTTCCAAGACCAAGGAGCAACTCTCCTAATCTTTACATCTCCGGTGGGTGGCTTCTCTTCGATCTTCAGTGCTAGTGGATTGCCATGGTTTGCATTCATTGGACCATAGTAGGCCAGTTGCCCATGGTTTACAAGGTAGGCCGGATAACTATAGTAGGCCCTCAAAGCTTCAGCTTATGTGTTGTATTTTTTGTGCAAATTACCAAGGTAGCGATTGACTTGAGCATAGCAATCTTCTCAGGTTCGATAAATCGCAGACATGTGACCAACATGCACTACTACCATGCCATGGTTGCCTATACATTTAAGTAAATTAGGCATGTGGTAAGTGGTAATGGTAACTCACTGAACAAGAGTTATTATTCAAGTTATATGGGCAAACTATATCTATTTAATGTTCTTTATCCTTAACATGATAAAAATTACCTCAATAATTGGACTGTTTATTATTCAGAGATCAATGTGGATTAGTAATCATACTTGCTGCTACTGCCAAGCTAATTTTAAAAGTTGTTTTTAACTTTTTTTCTGGAACAAACATCTATAGATGCCTTTTTTAAGCATGCTATACATTCCATAAAAATCAATTGACACTCTACCTATAGCGATTATACCTGTACACATTTGACAAGAATCCATCATTGCTTAAGCAAGAGCAGAAATTCTTATCTAACTCTTACACAAACAGAACACTCTCTACCGTCATAAATAAGACATCCATAGTCATTAACGTGTACCTTTGACTGCTAGTTTCTATTGCTTGCAATAATTACAAAGTACAGAGATATAATAACATTATGCAACTACTATTCGAGACAAATATGCTAATATCATTGTCACATATTCAATCTAACTATGTCAAGAGGTGTTGATGATCAATGTTTAAATACTTAGTGATGAGGACATCACTCCTTCAGATGTACCTACTGATCCTCCATCCGTCATGCAAGGTCCAATGACCCGAGCTCGAATGCGTCAACTCAATTTAGAGTTGAGCTCGTTCTTAAGCGATTCTTTTTATACTTTTGAGAATAGACTACTACCTAATGATATTATCTTGCTTAGGAACATTGGAGAGGGTCATAAAGGACTTAGAGGATGTGGTGGAGGTGAAGATGACCAGCAAGGACGTCCAACAGGAACCGGAGGCCCGGTCCAACATGATTTCGAGTCTGTCTTGGCCTCCAGGACCAGTCTGCGTTAAACTGGTCACCCAGGATGCATCCGGACTTTGTTTTCGACGATCCACATATGGATGGAAAGCTAATTTGATAAGGAAGCCAATACAAGTGGTCTCATGTCAAAAGCTCTTCAAAATCAACGGGAATCGTCAAAACAAGTCAGCGTCCAGAATCTGCCAGGGTGCTGCGACACCGTCTTTTGGTCCGTTGGACCGTGTATCGTGTTTGGGCCCATTAAGGGCGTGTCGACGAAATATGGTCGGCAGTCTACCTAGGGGTATGCCCAAGGTAGTAGATTATCGGCAGACAGATGCGCAAGCCCCAAACAAGACGGTGACGCAAGACAGACACGAGGTTTTATCCAGGTTCGGCCGCCAATAAGGCGTAATACCTACGTCCTGCGTCTGATTTGTATTGCTGTATGTCAATGAGAGATATCTTTTAGAGGGGTCCCCTGCCCGCCTTATATAGTCCGGGGAGCAGGGTTACAGATCTGGAAACTAATCCTAGTCAGTTACAATTGCCATATGTGGCCGGATAAGGATTCCTATTCTAACCGACCAGGATCCTGCTTGATCGCCAAATCCGTCTTGATTCCTTGTGCGGGACTCCGATCAGGTTAACTGGGCCGCACGTCATCTTTCGAGTGGACTGAACCCATCGATCCGGGCCAGCCCAAGCTTAGCCGTAAGGGTATAGGGGTTAATACCCCCACAGCTAGTCCCCGAGCATCATGTATTATGCTGCGACACGCCATTTTAACCTTCTCCGACAAGCGAGGCTTGAATTCTTGACGCCTCCGACCACCGTCATCACCGGAGAAGTAGGTTGTCCGAAGAATGTATGGTGCTCTTAAGAAAAAAGAAAAAGATTTCCGTCCTAAGAAGTGTGCCCACTTGTATTTCTGAAAAGAAATGTAAGTGTTCTTGAAGCATAACACCCTTAAACATCAGAAGCGTAGGGGTCGAAAAACAAACACATTCACCGCAAGGTGAAGTGTGCCCACTTAGTCCCCGAGCTTGCTGGAAGGCAAAGTATGAGCCTTGTAGCAAGGTCTAAAAGAAAAGTCTCTTAACTGTATGTGAGTACAAATCACATGTAGCTAAGGAGAACCATTATTCAAGCAGTGGTCTGAGCAGTCCCCGAGCATACTAATAATCCTCATAACCATCCAAAACACAGGGGTCGATTTAAACAAACACATTCACCGCAAGGTGAAGTGTGCCCACTTAGTCCCCGAGCCTGGTAGTAGGTGACGTAGGCACGTGGTGCCAGGGTCTAAAAAAGAAATTCCGCTGAGGTTAAGAATCCAATTGCCGTATAAGCAAAACAAAATACACCGGCAGGTGCATCGTATCGACGTAGTCCCCGAGCTTGCTGGAAGGCGAAGTATGAGCCTTGTAGCGAGGTCCAAAGAAAAGTCTCTTAACTGTATGTGAGTACAGATCACATGTAGCCAAGGAGAACCATTATTCAAGCAGTGGTCGGGGCAGTCCCCGAGCACGGCCGTGGTCGGAGCGATCCCCGAGCACAAAAGTGGTCTGGGCAGTATCCAAGCACCGTAGTGGTCTGTGCAGTCCCCGAGCACATTAGTGGTCTGGGCAGTATCCAAGCACCGTAGTGGTCTGTGCAGTCCCCGAGCACATTAGTGGTCTGGGCAGTATCCAAGCACAGTAGTGGTCAAGGCAAATCCACGATCACTTGCGCTGCTTGTACTATTATTTTGTATATTTTTCTCTATTCTCTGCTAAGGCCAGTCTGACACGTCTGGTCAAAAAAGTAAATAGGTATAGTACGTCGTTCTGTCTTCCCCCCTTTTTTTTTTTTTTTTTTTTTTTGCAAACAGCCGGTTGACACCTGTATTGAGGTGTGTCAGTGTGGGCCCCCTTACACCATCAACGAAGAGGCGCGTACACTGTTAACGAAGGAGCGCGTTTATTGGCGTAGATTTCGAGGTTGTGTGAACAACCATCTGTGGCGCGTGCGCACGACTCCCAATATTCTCGGGCGGACGAAACGACGGTGCTCTTTGTTTTATATAATGCAGATCTGGTAAGTTGCTCATACCATTCATCATTGTCATCCGCCGCCGCAACCTTCTTCTTCCTCCTGCCGAACCCTATTCCCCAAAAATCATCACCAATCCCCTCGGTCTCCCGCATCCATCCACTTAGTAAGGACGAACCAATGGCGAAGAGAGACGCCCAGAAGAAGGGCGGGGTCATGGCGAAGGAATGGTGGAAGTCGCGGAGCAACGAGCAGACCATCGAGGACCTCGTCGCCATGGGAGTGCTCCACAACAAGGCACTTGCGGGATGGCGTGCACCGGAAGGAGAAAGCTTCCCCGATCCACAACCAGGTGAGATTGTGGTCTTTGAAGATTTCTTCAAAAGGGGTTTTGGGATTCCAGTGCACCCTTTCCTTCAGGGTCTCTGTTTGTACTACGAGATTGGGATTTGCAATCTGCATCCCAACTCGATTCTTCTTGTCTCCACCTTCATCCATCTCTGCGAGGCTTATGGCGGCTTCCAGCCCCATTTCGACCTCTTTCGCCACCTATTCTAGTCTTCGGAAGAAAGGGAGCGGTGGCTCGAAGATCGCCGGAGGCGTTTACCTGAACCTGCGCGACGGCATGAAGGCTCAATACCTGCACTGCCCCTGGAACACCTCATTGGACGAGTGGTACAAGAAGTGGTTCTACATCCGTGAAGAGCCGAACACCATCACTCTGTGCGATGTGGGACTGATTCCAGAGAAGAAAAGCAGCTGGTCGGAGAGGCCCGAGAACTTGGAGCAGATCGCCGAACTGCTCGGGATGATCCCGTGGGGAAGGCTTGATGGCCCGAGCGTTGTCGGCAACTTCATCAGCCGAAGAATTCAGCCTTGCCAGAAAAGGATTCACCCCGGCTTCGAGTACCAAGGAGGCGCTGATCCGACGAGGACCAGAAAGGAGCCGCTCGACAAGATGGAGATCAAGGCCAGGATTGGAGAGCTATTCAACCTGGCCGATCCCAATTATGTTGCACTGAACGCCATTGAACACGCCTTCAAGCTGGCTCGCCCTCCCCCAAAGGTAAATGACGCCTCCTTTTAACTGTAAAGTCATGTTGTATCAAGAAAATAACTGTCTTTTCCTTCATTTTGTGTCTCAGTATAATGGCCGTGACCGGGCAGGAGTGTTTGTGTCGCCTCCCCCCGGTGTAGAGTGGCCGCAAGCTACTGGGCCAACCGCCCAGACCAGCGCCAGGACCGACGGCGTTCACTGGGCGGTACTCGAGACCGTAGAGGACGCCTCGACCAGAGCCGCCGGCAAGCGTCCGGCTGCCAGCAAACGACGCCAAGCCATCATCTCCCAGTCGGACGACGAAGCAGAGGATGCGGACATCTTCCGGCTCGTCCCCCTGAAAGAGGAGAAGGCAGGTGGGGCCGTCGGAGCAGGGTGGCTCCTCTGTGCCAGCAGTGGTCACAGCACCGACCACGGCAACACAGAGCACAGACGAAGGGAACGTGCCGCATCATCCTCCGACGCCCGTACCGGAGGTTGAACAAGTCCCGGTGGAAACTGCCGAGCAAGCAGAGCAGGGGCGGTCGAGGAGACGTTCCTTCGCCACATCCTTCCGCAAGTCAAAACTGTAAGTATATATATTTTTGATGTAAGCTTTGCATTTTGCATTGGATGCTATTGTCTTCTGAATTTGTCTCTGAATGTATTAGATCGGCGTCCACCGAAAGCCCCGACCAGCTAGCTGGGTGCGGAACGTCCTCTGCAAAAACGGCGGGACAAACTGCTCAGCAACCGGCCGTGGAAGAGCCCATGGCAAGGACTCTGCCTGGGCCTCAGCAGACGGACGACCAGACGCCAGTCCCCGAGCAGAATGCAAGTGCTCCGAGCACAAACTCTGATGAGGCGGATACCACAGCGCCACGGGAGCTGGATCTAGCCGAGGAGCAGCAGCCAGAAGTTGCCCAGAACAAGGGTGCCAACGCGACGGCTCGTGGGAAAGCCCTGGTGGTCGTGGAGTCTGCGAACTCCGGACCACTGCCGCCTCCCGAACAGGAGGCTGAAGAAGATGAAGTGGAAGAAGTCCTGGGCCGTCCCCAAGATAGACGACAACATGTATATGTGTCGCGCTATCGGAACGACGAATGGGTCATGCACGAGGAGATCCCAGAGGCCGAGGAAACCTTAAGAGTTGAACGAGCGGCCAAACGCCTGGTGACTGAAGTCCAGGTATATTTGGCTTTAGTCCTTAAACCTTTTGTGTAGTCGAACTGTCTGACGTAGCTTGTCTGTATGCAGGACGTGATGAAAACTGCAAGGTACCGAAAAAGGTGCTTCGACCAGATAGAAGTAGTCATGAAGACCAATAAGGAGCTGACGGCTGAAGTGGAACGCCTACGGCGCCAACTTGAAGCCACCGACCAGGAGAGGACGAACCAAGAAGCACAGAACCAAAACCTGGTCGGCCAGCTCAAAAACAAAGAACAGGAGAAAACAGGTAAGCATTCACCGTATCATAGCAAGTGCTAGACTTGTGTTTTTTTTTGTTCTTGACAGTAATAGCTGTAATGCAGGTTTAGAAGCTGAAGTGACCCGCCTCCGGGGGGAGAACAGCCGGTCGCTTGCAGAATGTGGTCGTCTGAAGGAGGACAACGAGAAATTGGCACGCCGCCAGTCGGAACTCCAAGACCACACTAACAGAATGAAGGACGACCTGAAAAGTAAGCACTCCAGACCGCCTTGCTCATTCAATTGCCCACATTGCCTTGTCGTGTCATCACGTTTGATGTCTTGTACTGTTTTCAGTTTTGAAAGTCAATGCCAAGAGGCACCTTGAGGCCGTGATCAAGGAGCGCGACGACTGGAAAGCACAATGCCTTAAGGCCGTCGAGGAGCGGGACACGTGGAGCAAGCGGTGCCAAGAAATGGCAACTGGCATTGTGCCCGTCCTCGACCTTATCGACCCGGCGCTCACAGAGGAAGAGCTAAGGACGCCTCAGCTCGGACTGGTCGAGAGATGCAAGCAAGCATGGGGATGGTTCCAAGACTTCGTGAAGGAGGCGGGTGAGTACACGGGTGCCCATGTGCTAAGCATGGTGCGTGCTCACTACCCCCTGATCGATCTCGAACGCTTGGAGGCTGGGTACCCAAAGGAGATAGACCCAGACAAGGCCGAAGAGCTTCGGACGGCCCAGCTGGACTTGTCGTCCAAGATAATTGGCGATATTAACCTGTGCGGAGGTGGGACAGCACCTGTGCAGGGTATGCCATCGACAAGCCAGCTGGAAATGCCATCAGCTGCAAGCCAACCGACGAAGCCTGCGGTCTCGACCAGCCAGGCACCGGCGGGGCCATCCCCTTCAGCTTGACTAGCTCTAGAGTCCCCGAGACTCGAGTAGGGTATCAGAGGCGGCAAGCAGTAAATGCCATGCGCCCCGACCAGCCAATGTAATAGGCTTAGAGCTGTAGAAGGAGGACATAGTTGTGTTATTGTAAACTTGAGCCTTTTCAGGCAAGCTTGTAATAACGTAACTGTATATCATTATAAGCTTGTTTGTTTTATACAAAACGCACTTTAAGCTTGAAAATTTTTTGTTGGTGTAACTAAGTGGGAACGTGTTAACGTTCTGTTTAGTTGTACCGTTTTGCTCGACACGTCCTCCTGAAAAGTTTGTGCGGCCCTAGTCTGGCATGTGGTCGGAGTATGAGGTACTATGACCTGTGCATACGTGGACGCAGACAAGCCAAACCAGGGGGGACCCGCCGATCACCCGCAACGTAGGGAGCGGATCCCGTGCACGTGTTGGGAGGAACCGGAGACAGGGCCTGCTCCGAAAAACCGTAGAAGGAGTGGTGGTCGGCTTGTACTGGCTTAAGTTAGAACAACCATAAATTCGGAGTGACACGTTAGAGTGGTCGGACAAATCATAGTTGCTTTAGTAAAGTAAATCGAGAATACAAGTAGAGTACATATCTCAGTAGTTAAGCATAGAAGCGTCTAAGCTTGTCGATGTGCCACGAGTTCGGTACGTCCGTGCCGTCTAGATGAGCCAACCTGTAAGACGTTGGACGTGTGACTTCCTTGATCATGAAGGGTCCCTCCCATGGGGTTGCGAGTTTGTGGACACCAGACTGGTTCGTCTTCCACTTTAGGACTAAGTCCCCGACCACGAAGAAACGCTCTTTAACGTTCTTGTTGTAGTACCTGCGCAACACAGCAAGGTATTTGGCCGTGCGTACGCAAGAATCAAGCCTTTTCTCTTCTGCGCTGTTGACTTCTAGCTCCCGTACTTCGTTGACCTTGCCTTCGTCGAAGTTCTCTACCCGTGCTGATCTGAAAGCTATATCTGGTGGGAGTACTGCCTCAGCGCCGTAAACCATAAAGTATGGTGAGACGCCGGTGTTACGACTGGGCTGAGTTCGGAGGCCCCAGACAACGGCTGGTAACTCCTTGAGCCATCTTCCAGGAGCTTTATCGTTTTCTCTGTACATCCTCTTCTTCAATGCGTCCAGGATCATGCCATTTGCCCGCTCGACTTGTCCATTAGCTCTAGGATGCGCCACCGAGACGTATTTTACAACTATGCTCCTTTCATCGCAGAAGTCCCAAAAAGCGTTCCCGGTGAACTGAGTACCCAGATCAGTAATGATGCTGTTGGGCACGCCGAAACGGTGGATGACCTGGTCGAGGAATGTGACAGCTTTCTCTGAGGATGCCTGTACCAGAGGCATGTATTCTATCCACTTAGAAAACTTGTCAATTAGCACGAAGACGCATGTAAATTTCCCAGGAGCTGGTTTGAAAGGCCCGATCATGTCCAGTCCCCAACACGCGAAGGGCCAAGAGGCTGGAATCGTCTGGATCTCATATGCTGGTACATGGATTCTCTTGGAGAAGAACTGACAACCCTCACAGCGGCGGACTAGCTTCTCTGCGTCGGCCACTGCTGACGGCCAATAGAACCCTGCTCGGAAAGCCTTACCGACCAGTGTTCGTGAGGCCGCGTGGTTGCCGCAGGAGCCAGAGTGGATTTGGTCTAGGAGATGCTCGCCTTCCTCCTGGGTTATACACTTCATCAAGATTTCCTCCTTAGCGTTTTTGCGCCATAACTTGCCATCGACGAGCAGATACTGCTTGCTACGACGCATCAGGCGCTCATTTTCTGTTCGATCGATATAACCGCTACCATCTGTTAAGTACTTGATGAAAGGCGTTCTCCAGTCCGGCTCATGAGTGGTCGGAAGCGGCTCGGTTGTGCTCGGCACCGGAACCGTAGCCACTAATTGCTGGTCTGAAACTTTGTCGGTCGTTGAATCTTCGTCTTCAATGGAAGGCGTGAGCAGGTCTTGGACGAATACGCCATGTGGGATTTTGGCTCGGGATGATCCTAACTTTGACAACGCATCCGCTGCCTGGTTCTTGTCCCGGACCACGTGTGTGTACTCGATGCCATAGAACCTGCCTTCCAGCTTTCTTATCGATTTGCAATATGCGTCCATCTTTTCACTGGTCGTGTCCCAGTCCTTGTTGAGTTGGTTGATGACCAGAGCCGAATCTCCGTAGACATAGAGACGTTTAACTCCAAGCTCAACCGCGATGCGTAGACCATGCAGGCATGCTTCATACTCGGCGGCATTATTAGATGCTGGGAAATAAATCCTGAGGACGTACCGGAGCTGCTCCTTGGATGGTGACACGAAAAGAACTCCTGCTCCCGCACCGTCAATGTTGAGAGAACCGTCGAAGTACATCGTCCAATATTCGTCGGATCCCGGAGAGGCAGGCGTGCTTAAGTCCGTCCACTCGACGATGAAATCGACGAGCGCCTGAGACTTGATTGTAGTACGGCTTGCAAATTCCAAGGAAAGGGGGGATAGCTCCATTGCCCATTTGACGATGCGCCCGTTCGCATCCTTATTGCGGATGATGTCCCCCAAAGGATACTCGGTCATGACCACCACACGATATCCGTCGAAGTAATGTCTCAACTTTCGGGATGTTATCAGTATGGCGTAGAGCAGTTTCTGAATCTGTGGGTACCTGGTCTTGGATTCGTTGAGTACCTCACTAATGAAATAAATTGGCCGCTGTACCTTGTAGGCGTGGCCCGGCTCGTCGCGCTCGACGACCATTGTAGTGGAAACCACCCGATCGGTTGCCGCAATGTAAAGTAGGAGAGTTTCGTCTTCTCTCGGAGCAGTAAGTACCGGAGGTGACGTGAGGTACTGTTTTAGCTGCGTGAAGGCAGCGTCTGCTTCCTCCGACCACTCAAACTTCTCGGACGCTTTGAGCAGTTTGAAGAACGGTAGGCCTTTTTCTCCTAATCTTGATATGAAACGGCTTAGAGCAGCCATGCAGCCGGTAAGCTTCTGGACATCCTTCACCTTTTTTGGGGGCTTCATGTCTAAGACAGCTTTGACTTTTTCCGGGTTAGGGCGTATGCCGTCGTAACTGACGACGTTGCCGAGCAATATGCCAGAAGGGACACCAAAGATGCACTTCTTTGGGTTTAATTTCCATTGGAACGTATTAAGGGCAGCGAAGGTGCGTTCCAGATTGTCAACAAGGGTATGAGCTTCCTTGGTTTTGACAACTACATCGTCGACGTAAGCCTCGACGAGGCCGTCTTTTATCTCGTCGTTGAGGCAGGCCTGTATAGCGCGTTGGTAGGTAGCACCGGCGTTTTTGAGCCCGAACGACATAGTCGTGTAGCAGTAGGCGCCGAAAGGCGTGATGAAAGATGTCTTGATCTGGTCGTCCTTTTTGAGAGCGATCTGGTGATAACCAGAGTAGCAATCGAGAAAGGAAAGCAGCTCGCAACCGGCGGTTGAATCTACGACCTCGTCTATGCGAGGTAAGCCAAAGGGGTCCTTAGGGCAGTGTTTGTTGAGATCAGTGTAATCAACGCACATTCTCCATTCATTATTCTTTTTGCGTACAAGAACCGGGTTGGCTAACCATTCCGGATGATACACTTCTTTGATAAATCCGGCTGCCAAAAGCCGTGTAACTTCTACCCTAATCGCCTCCTTTTTGTCGCGAGCGAACCGTCGTAGCTTCTGCTTGATTGGTTTGGCTTTGCTGTTGACATTTAAGGAGTGCTCAATCAAGTCCCGAGGTACACCGGGCATGTCGGAAGGTTTCCATGCAAACACATCCACGTTGCCCCTCAAGAACCTGACGAGCGCGTCTTCCTATTTGGGATCCAGGTTGGCCCCGATGAGGGCCGTTTTGCTGGGATCGCCCTCGACCAGCTGGATCGTCTTGTGCTCCTTGGATCTGATGTTCTTGCGCGGAGCCTCGAGCTCTGGGATCTCCAGGTGGTCGGCCGGGGTCTTCTTAGCGTCGAGCATGGTCTCGGCCATGCGAATAGAGAGGTCGTGGGCCTCTGCTATTTTGAAGCTGTCGTCCTCGCAGGTATAAGCTGCGTACACGTTGCCCCTGAGGGTTAAAACTCCTTTCTCAGTAGGCATCTTGAGCACCAGATACCTGTAATGAGGTATGGCCATGAACTTGGTGAGCGACGGTCGACCAAGAATAGCATGGTAGGTGCCGTCGAAGTCAGCGACCACGAAGTTGACGTAGTCGGTGCGGAAGTGGTCCGGAGTCCCAAACTGCACAGGTAGCGTGATCTGCCCGAGAGGTGTGGAGCTCTGTCCGGGGAGAACGCCCCAGAACTGTGCCTCGTACGGCTTCAGGTCCGCCTGGGCTATTTTCAGAGCGGGCAGGCTGTTCTTGAACAGTATATCAATGGAGCTGCCGCCGTCGATCAGTACCCTGTCGAATTGAACCTTGTTGATACAAGGATCGAGGACCAGGGGAAAACGCCCTGGCTCGGGTATGGCGGCCCATTGGTCCTTCCTGCTGAAGTAGATTTCACGGTGAGACCACGGAGGAAGCCGTGGATCGGTGAGAAGGTTGTCGGTGTTTGCCACGTTCAAGCAAGCGCGGGCGAGCAGCTTGCGTTCTCGTTTGGTCTCGATGGACACCTTGCCGCCGATGATGGTGTGTACGCGATCAGTCGGCTTGACGTATTTGTGACGAGGGTCTGCATCGTCGTCGTCGTTGTCCTCGTTGCGTCGTTCCCCCGCGTCGTTAGGCTTGTCGGACGTATCCGGAGCCTGTTGACGCGTGTAGATAGTCTTGAGGACGCGGCAATTCTCCATGGTGTGGTTCGACTTAGGATGGAGCTGGCAGGGCCCCTTCAATGCTTTGGCGTAGTCGTCCTCGTAGTTACGGCGTCCGCCGCCCTTTTTCACGGTATTGACCTCGCCGTCGTCCTCTCGAGCGCGCTTGTTTCTGTAATCGTCACGGCGGTTGCGCCGCTGATTACGTTGATCACGGTGGTCGCGGGAGTCGTTGCGTTGGTTGCGGCGGTCAAAATTGTCGTTCCGACCACGATTACTGCGGTAATCGTCGCGGTGTGGGGGGTGGTCGGAGCGTGGAACCCTTGCTGCTTCTTCAACGATTATCTTTTTAGCGTCGTCAGCGTCCGCATATTTCTTAGCGGTGGCCAAAAGCGCTGTGACCGATTCGGGTCTCTTCCGGAGGAGCTTGTCTCTTAGGGCGTCGTGGAAGCGGAGGCCGGTGACGAAAGCCTCGATTGCTTCGTTGTCGGATATTGATGGGACCTTGATGCGCATCTCCGAGAAACGCCGAACGTACTCGCGCAGTGGTTCATCCTTTCGATCCCGGATCCGCTGCAGATCGTACTTGTTGCCGGGTTGTTCACAAGTAGCGATGAAGTTGTCGATGAAGGCCTGCCTGAGCTCCTGCCAAGAGTCAAAATAGTTCGCTGGCAAGCTAACCAGCCATTGGTGACCTGCATGACCAACAGCGACTGGGAAGTAGTTAGACATGACGTGCTCGTCAGCCATGGCTGAGCGGCACGCAGTTTCGTAGAGCATGACCCATAATTCGGGGTTTTCCTTGCCGTCATACTTCTGAAGCTTCTCGAGCTTGAAATTCTTGGGCCATATGACTTGGCGCAGGTGTGGAGTGAACTGCTTCAGACCCGGCGGACCGTGGACGGTGTCATACTCCATACGGCGATAGCTTTCATGGGATGCACGATCGTCGGCTCTCTGGTTGATGCGAGCACGCAGATCACGTCCACCGAGGTGATGGCGGAGATCGTTATTGCCATCGCGGCGATCTCGATTGCCATCTGGGTTAGCCCTGCGACCGTGGTTATCACGGCGATTGTCGCGGTTATCTCGGCGGTTGTCGCCTCGAACGTCGTGGCGGTTATCCTCCCGGCGGCGGTTGTCGTCCCGACCACCATCACGACCACCGTTTCCGCCTTGACGGTTGTCTGATGGGTCGTTATTGCGCGAGCCACGTTGGTTGAGTGGCTGTGAGCGACTTGAGTATTGGCGGCTGTGGCTTGATTCGACAGAAACGGATGGAGCCCGGGCTTGGTTCATCTCTGCGGTCTGAGCCATAGCAGCCGTCAGGTAAGCTTGTATGTCATCACGGATTACTTGAGTCTCGGGAGTGTTGGGCAGCCGCTGCATTGTTGCCATGGCGACGGCTACGTTGGCGCTTGGGGTCCTGAAGACTTGCTTATCCCCCACCCTGTCGAAAGCATTGTTGAGGTCACGTGGTTGGACCCTCATGCGTCGTGCCTCCTGGTCTGCTTCAGCTTCGGTTTGCCGGCGATTAAACCGGTCAATGTTGCGTGCTTCACGTGCAGTCTTCTCTTGTTCTGTTTCGCCAACTGCTGGCGGCTCGTCGTTGCTGACAACATGGATCAAATCCCCCCGTCTTGGCGGGAAAGACGGAAATTGGGGGAAACCCGGGGCGTGGTCTGGTAGATCCAGATCGTATTTGACGCCTTCATCTTCGTGACGCTGAAGCTCGGTGTGGACAGATGCGTTGGACGCTATGCCGGATGAGGAGCTGGAGTCACCCTCTCGGATGGTGTGGACGGATCCTTCCTGATAATCTTCAATCCGGACCATGTTGACGATGTTGCATGACCTCGGCCGGGATCGGTGTACAGGACACAGATCCGAGCGGCGTCGTAGGTTGTACGCGTAGCTGGAGGCAGCTGTTTTGCAGGCCGTAGGGCTGGACCTGGTGGTTCTCCGTCGGGGCTTCGTACTCGCAGAGTCGGAGATCCGTCGCGATGTCTGGCCGGCGATGAGCGAAACGCCCCTCAGGAGTTGATACGACCACAAGATCTGTTCCAAGTCGCACAGGACGACTGGTCCGAGCTGGTCGGATAGATCTGTTGTGGAGAGCTGTTACCTGCTCGTTAGGTTGGATTTGAATCGTACTTACCAGAGCTAGGGTTTCAGCGAGTTGGATGCCGACCCGATCAACGGAGTCGAGCAGGTCGGTGTTGTCGATCTGCTTTCCTCTGTAGTGGGGAAGCGGATGACGGGTTGTTGGCGTGGCTGTAGGCGTGGTCGGAGCCAGATGTCCCGTGGTCGGAGCCAGGTCCATCGTGGTCGGAGCCGTGTTCACCGTGGTCGGAGCCGTGTTCACCGTGGTCGGAGCCGTGTTCCCCGTGGTCGGAGCCGTAGCCGATGCAGGTGAAGTAGTCGTCGGCGCGGGCTGAATCCACGCCTCCTCCGCAGTCATGGCGATGGAGTCGTTGGAGCGGGTGGTCCAGGTGATCTGGCCGACGGTGAACGTGAGGCCATTGGGCGTAGCCATGGAGCCGGAGATGATGACCATCTTGTTCGCTTGGAGAGCAGTACGCACACCCCCTACCTGGCGCGCCACTGTCGACGAAATATGGTCGGCAGTCTACCTAGGGGTATGCCCAAGGTAGTAGATTATCGGCAGACAGATGCGCAAGCCCCAAACAAGACGGTGACGCAAGACAGACACGAGGTTTTATCCAGGTTCGGCCGCCAATAAGGCGTAATACCTACGTCCTGCGTCTGATTTGTATTGCTGTATGTCAATGAGAGATATCTTTTAGAGGGGTCCCCTGCCCGCCTTATATAGTCCGGGGAGCAGGGTTACAGATCTGGAAACTAATCCTAGTCAGTTACAATTGCCATATGTGGCCGGATAAGGATTCCTATTCTAACCGACCAGGATCCTGCTTGATCGCCAAATCCGTCTTGATTCCTTGTGCGGGACTCCGATCAGGTTAACTGGGCCGCACGTCATCTTTCGAGTGGACTGAACCCATCGATCCGGGCCAGCCCAAGCTTAGCCGTAAGGGTATAGGGGTTAATACCCCCACAGGGCGCGTCCAGGGGTCTTGCACGAACTTAGAGTCTTCATAAACAGCCGCTGCCCCTCCATTAGGGTTTGGGTTTTGCTTAGATTATTCTGTCAAGAACAGTTTCGTCGTTCATCGGTTTGTGAGACCCCAACTTTGAGAGATTAATCATTCATATAGAATTTGGTTGTGTTCTTTCTTGTTCTTGCTTGTATTCTTCATTGCACAGGCAGGGATTAGCCTTCTTGGCGAGGTCAACCTAGTTCAAGACTTGGTTGATAACAAGAGGAGCTGTGGTGCTAAGATTGCAGGGTTCGATCTTTCGATCTGAAGTCGGATCGGTGTGTCATTCTCCGCCACAACGATAGTTACCACCACCTGACGGAAGATCGGGATCCCCATTCCCATTAAGTGATAATTAGAGCTAAGGTATACCGTTAGGTTGACATTTATTCCCTAGTTTGAGTGTTTCGCATTTGTCCCATAGTCTAATGCCATACTCATTTTTCCTGTCCTAGAACCTTCCACACCATAGCCTTTGCATATTTCTGTTTCAGAGTCCGTCGTGTTGAGTTTGTGTCCTAGTCAAGGTCTTGTTGCTGGTTAGATTGTATTAGAGTCCAGTTCGTGTGTTTTCCCCCATCGTTTCCATCAAATCTTTGCTGTCGTGACCAGTTTTGTGCACATTGTTCCTGTTTTGTCCTCTAATTCGGAGCCAATTCTTAAAACTGGTCTAGTTTTCGCATACGAACTCCGATTTCGACGTTCCATATATCAAAATCGATCAGAATTTTTTTTGGATCCATCCAACCCCAGCTTTAGTGGGGTTTGAAAATTTTAAATTGGTCAAAAAGTGGTCAAAAGATCCTTTTTTCGTGGTCACAAGGTTTTTGTCGATTTTGAGCTAGTTTTCTAAAAATTCCACAGGCCACGTCTTACACTTGTTTAAGCTCATATTTTCTGTGGTTACTTCTTTTGTGCTCCTAAGTAAAGGAAAAATATCAAAAAAATAAAATAAAAAGTCGAAATTTCTAAAAAAACAACGACAGCCAAAAAATAGAAAAAAAG
Organism: Miscanthus floridulus; assembly: GCF_019320115.1. Taxonomy (NCBI): domain Eukaryota; kingdom Viridiplantae; phylum Streptophyta; class Magnoliopsida; order Poales; family Poaceae; genus Miscanthus; species Miscanthus floridulus. The sequence continues at coordinate 175,897,388 of NC_089580.1, read as the reverse complement.
AGAGGGGCAAAAGACGAATAATATCTAGAGGAGCATATAGAGAAGATCAAAGTGAGCTATGTTAGCATGTGCTGTCTAGTTCCTTGTTTGTGTTACTGTTTCCATCCATCATACTTGTTGTCACACACCTGGTACTTGGAACATTTTAGACCAGCAACGAGAACAAGTACTTTGGACTATAATTCAGCATTACTTTCTGTTACTGACTTGTGTGCCAGATATACATATTACTTTTTGTGTGCCTTCCAAGCTCCATAAACTCTTCAGATCAGTACAGAAAAAGGGCCTTGCAATCTTAGTACCACTACCTCACAGGTATCACGAACCAGCCACCGATTGTACCACCCACTGCTTGCGTTGGTAAGAACTTTATAAGAGCTTGTTAAGATGCTTTCACTTGCTATGAAAGTGACACACTACAACACGTAGTCATTTGGTAGGGATAACTTTCACTGTTTGTTCCTGTTTTTGTGTTTATAATGGCAGGAGGTGATCAAACTGGAGATAACAATCCTAAGGGTTTCAACGAGTGTATCAGCCAAGAGCAACTACAAGCTATTATAGAGGATGCCCAAAAAGGATGAATGAGGTCATCAAGAAGGCCGCCACTAACGCACTCATTGAACTCAACATTGGCACAACATGGATAGATTAGACAAACGAATTTCTATGCTAACCGACAAGGTTACTGAGTTGAAAACCTTGGTGGCGGTCAACAATAATGATGTCTCTGGCAGCAACACCGATGGTCTCTTGCCAGAAGACACAATGCATGATGCCGTTGGGAACATAGATCGAGTAGCTTTCTAACAAGCAAGATTACGACGACGTCTTCGCCGCAACACGACAGGTATGGGTGGTGTCCACCACCATCAAGGTAATAATAATCATATACCCGATGATCCTTATGTTAAGATTAAGTTCATAAAACCATCTTTTTTGGGTCATTATGATGCTGAGGGATATCTTGATTGGGAGATGGTGGTAGAACAAAAGTTTAGTGCCCACCTTGTGCCTGAGCATCATAGAGTTCGACAAGCTACTAGTGACTTTAAGGATTTTGCCATTATTTGGTGGAATGAGTTAGCTGCATAGGATGCTTTATCTGGTACATGGGAAGAACTTAAGGTAGATATGCGTGATCGCTTTGTTCCTCCTTATCATAGAGACTTGCGTAAGAAATTGATGTGTTTAGAACAAGGAGATAAATCTGTACAGGATTACTATGGTGAGCTCCAAAAGAGATTGATGCGCTGTAGTGTTGTGGAGGAGAACGAAGATGCCATTTGTCATTTTTATTTGGGTTTGAGGCGTGAGATTTAGGACATTGTTGATTATAAAGAATTTAATACTATCAACTAGTTGTTTCAGTTTGCTATGCTTGCAGAAAAGGAATTGCAGGGGCGTGAATAGTAGAGTAAGAGCAAGGTCAGCACCACCACATACACACCACGCTCGGCACCATCTTTGGGGCTGACCAAGCCAACCACTTTTCAGGCACCTCCACCAGCGAGCAAGCGACCAACAGCCTTTGGAGTTTCCGCTACACCTATGGCACCTCCCACATGACCTTCAGATTCAGGTAAAAATTCTTTACAGGTGCCTACCAAGAGTTCCTCATCCGTTGCATCGACAGGATGCACTTCGGGCATTCAGTGCCACTGTTGCCATGGTATTGGCCATGTGTAGAAGGACTGCCCAAGTCAGCGGGCATATATTGCTATAGAAGATGGTTACATCAGCACCTCTGGCATTGAGGATGAAGAAGACCGAGATGCAGATGAGGAGGACGGCGAAGTCCTTGGTGACGAGGCCACGGTGGCCTATAGGAGCACATTGTACAGCGGGTGCTCAACTCACAAGTTCAGCAACCTAAGAAGCTACAACGCCATAACTTATTCTAGATTTTCTTCGTCATCAGCGACCATCGCGCACGTGTCATTATTGATGGAGGTAGCTGCAACAATTTGGTGAGTTCTGATTTGGTCAAGAAGCTTGGCTTGACCACACGCCCACACCCACGTCCATACCATATTCAGTGGCTAAATGATTTAGGTAAAGCAAAGGTAACACAAACTTGCAGAGTATCATTTTCTATTGGTTCTTATGTTGATTCTATTGATTGTAATGTGGTACCTATGCAAGCTTGTTTACTCTTATTGGGTCATCCTTGGGAACATGACAATGATGCTACACACCATGGTAGAAGTAATAAATACACTTTTGCGTATAAAGGAAAGAAAATTACTTTGGTACCTTTGACTCCTGCTCAAATTGTACAAGCTGCTGCTAGTTTGAATGATGTCTAATCTAAAAATCAGCAAGTTGCTAATTCTATTTTTCCACCTAAAAAGGATAAGTCAACATCTATTTCTAAGGCTGAGGGAATTAAATTGAAGGGTGGTGTTATGCTTGCAACAAAATGTGACTTTGCTGAAATTTCTAATGATGATATTTGCTATGCTTTGGTATGCAAATGAGCTATGTTTTTGCTTGATGATATTGTTAGCTCGGTGCCTCCTGCTGTCACTAACCTTTTGCAGGAGTATGAGGATATTTTTCTAGCTGAGATACCCCTGGGGCTGCCACCTATGAGAGGAATAGAGCATCAAATTGATTTGATTCCAGGAGCAACCTTGCCCAACCGTGCTGCCTATCGAACCAATCCTGAGGAGACTAAGGAAATTCAGCAGCAAGTCCAAGACCTTTTGGACCATGGGTATGTACGTGAAAGCCTTAGTCCTTGTGCTGTTCCTATACTTTTGGTTCCTAAGAAAGATAGGACTTGGCGTATGTGTGTTGATTGTAGAGCCATCAATAATATTACTATTCGGTATCATCATCCTATTCCTAGGCTAGACGACATGCTTGATGAGTTGTGTGGTTCTATAATTTTCACTAAGATTGACTTGCGAAGTGGCTACCACCAGATTAGAATGAAACTTGAAGATGAATGGAAAACTATGTTTAAAACCAAATTTGGGTTGTATGAGTGGTTAGTTATGCCTTTTGGTTTGACAAATGCACCTAGCACTTTCATGCGCTTAATGAATGAGGTTTTAAGAGCTTTTATTGGTCATTTTGTGGTAGTTTACTTTGATGATATATTGATTTACAGCAAGTCTTTTGATGAACATATGGATCACTTACGTGCTGTTTTTTAATGCTTTATATGATGCATGTTTATTTGGTAACCTTGAGAAGTGCATCTTTTGCACGGATCGAGTTTCTTTTCTTGGCTATGTTGTAACTCCATAGGGAATTGAGGTCCCATAAAGAGCTGGCTGGTTCCCTAAACCGTCACATAGGTGAGGAGTTTTCTTAGTCTTGCAGGATTCTACCGCCGCTTCGTCAAAGATTTCAGCAACATTGCTGCCCCGTTGCATGAGTTGACGAAGAAAGGAGTGGTGTTCCATTAGGGAAAGGCACATGAGGAGTCCTTTGACACTTTGAAGGACAAGCTTACACACGTACCATTGCTGCAACTTCCAAACTTTGGTAAGACTTTTGAGCTAGAATGTGATGCTAGTGGAGTTGGCATTGGAGGTGTTTTGATGCAAGATGGTAAACCCATTGCTTACTTTAGTGAAAAATTACATGGCCCTATTCTTAATTATTCCATATATGATAAGGAATTGTATGCACTTGTTCGTTCTTTAGAGACGTGGCGTCATTATTTGTGGCCTAAAGAATTTGTTATTCATTCTGATCATGAATCGCTTAACTATCTTCGTTTTCAAAATAATCTGAATCATAGGCATGCTAAATGGGTTGAATTTATTGAATCTTTTTCTTATATTATCAAACACAAGAAAGGGAAGGATAATGTGATTGCTGATGCTTTGTCTAGAAGATATACATTGCTGTCCCAACTTGATTATTGGATTTTTGGTCTTCAATCAATAAAAGAACAATATGTGCTTGATCCTGATTTTAAGGACGTGTTGCTTAATTGTAGAGAGGGTCGTGCATAGAATAAGTTTATGATCAATGATAGGTTTTTGTTTAGAGCTAACCGCCTATGCATTCCAGTTGGTTCCGTTCGTCTTTTGTTGTTGTAGGAGGCACATGGAGGCAGATTGATGGGACATTTTGGTGCCAAGAAGACGGAGGAGGTGCTGTCCACACACTTCTTTTGGCCAAGGATGAGGCGAGATGTAGAGCGGTATGTGGCTCGGTGTGCCACATGTCAAAAAGCTAAGTCGTGGTTGAACCCACATGGTTTGTATATGCCTCTTCCTGTTCCTTCTACTTCTTAGGCTGATATATCTATGGATTTTATGTTGGGTTTGCCAAGGACTAAGAGGGGGAGGGATAGTATTTTTGTGGTGGTTGATCATTTTTCTAAGATGGCACATTTTATTCCTTGTCATAAGAGCGACAATGCTGTTTATATTGTTGACCTTTTCTTTTAAGAAACTATTCACTTACATGGTATGCCTTCTACTATTATTTCAGATCGTGATGCGAAATTCTTGAGTTATTTTTGGTGCATGTTGTGGAATAAATTGGGGACCAAGCTGCTGTTTTCTACAACATGTCATCCCCAAACTGATGGGCAAACTGAGGTTGTGAATCAAACATTGTCCACCATGTTGAGAGCAATTTTGAAGCGTAATTTGAAGATGTGAGAAGAGTGTTTGCCGCATGTGGAGTTTGCATATAATAGGGTGGAACATTCCACCACCAAGGTAAGTCCTTTTTAGGTAGTGTATGGTTTTAACCCCCGTGCTCCTATTGATCTTTTGCCTTTACCTACCACTGAGATAATACATAGTGATGCTAGAGAGCGTGCTGATTTAATTCATAAGTTACACGAAACAACTAAAGCAAATATTGAAAGAATGAATGAAAAGTATAGAATTGCTGGTAGTAAAGGTAGAAAAGAGATTAAACTTAAACCGGGTGATTTGGTTTGGTTACATTTGAGAAAAGATAGATTTCCTGAGCTGCATAAGTCTAAATTAATGCCAAGAGTAGCTGGTTCTTATAAGATAATTGAGAAAATAAATGATAATGCCTACAAACTTGAGTTGCCACCCGAGTTTGGGGTTAGTCCCACCTTTAACATTGCAGATTTGAAACCTTATTTGGGAAAAGAAGATGAGCTTGAGTAGAGGATGACTCTATTTCAAGAGGGGGAGGATGATAAGGACATCACTCCTTTAGTTGTACTTGCTGATCCTCCAACCATCATGCAAGGTCCAATGACCCGGGCTCGAATGCGTCAACTCAATTTAGAGGTGAACTCGTTCTTAAGCGATTCTTTTTATACTTTTGAGAATAGACTACTACCTAATGATGTTATCTTGCTTAGGAACATTGGAGAGGGTCATGAAGGACTTAGAGGATGTGGTGGAGGTGAAGATGACTAGCAAGGACGTCCAACAGGAACCAGAGGCCCGGTCCAACATGATTTTAAGTTTGTCTCAGCCTCTAGGACTAGTCTTCCTTAAACTGGTCACCCAGGATGCATCCGGACTCTGTTTTCGATGATCCACATATAGATGGAAATCTAATTTGATAAGGAAGCCAATCCAAGTGGTCTCACATCAAAAGCTCTTCGGAATCAACGGGAATTGTCAAAAAAATTCAGCATACAGAATCTGCCAGGGTGTTGCGACACCGTCTTTTGGTCCGTTGGACCATGTATCATGTTTGGGCCCATTAGGGGCGCGTCCAGGGGTCTTGCACGACCCTAGAGTCTTCATAAACAGCTACTGCCCCTCCATTAGGGTTTGGGTTTTGCTTAAATTATTCTGTCAAGAACAGTTTTACCGTTCATCGGTTTGTGAGACCCCAAATTTGAGAGATTAATCATTCATCTGCAATTTGGTTGTGTTCTTTCTTGTTCTTGCTTGTGTTCTTTGTTGCACAGGCAGGGATTAGCCTTCTTGGTGAGGTCAACCTAGTCTGAGACTCGGTTGATAACCAGAGGAGCTGTGGTGCTAAGATTATAGGGTTCGATCTTTCGATCTGAAGCTGGATTGGTGTGTCATTCTCCGCCACAACGATAGTTACCACCACCTGACGGAAGATCGGTATCCCCGTTCCCATTACTTAGACTGCACACAACATAAAAGGTCACTTAGCTATGACTCGAGGGAATAACTTATTGCAACAACATGCAAATAACACCAATGGTTCTTAAACAGTTTAGGGCCATGATTACTAGATCCTCAACAAATCAGTAGGTAGCATAATCTCTTCAGGGAAAAACTAACTAGTTTATGTAACAGCATGTACATATAAGGATAGCTAAACTAAGGAATAACAACATGTAACTCAATCGAATAGGAATCGACTGCTATTAGGAAGACAACAGTCGTGGGACATTTTATCAAACACTTAGCTGGCAGTGAGCCACGCACTCACCGTGGGGGTGGGAAAGCAGTTGTTTGCATGCTCCTGAAGGCCTCGGTGGTGCTTCCACATGGGGTGGTGGACTACATGGGGAGTGCTCCGGTGTGGGGTGGTGCACGGGTGTCGGCATCGAAGAAGAGGGGCGCAGGGCTAGGAACAATGGTGTGGAGGGCGGTGGACGGGTGCTCCGGCGTGGGGCAGTGCACGGGCGTCGGTGTTGAAGAAGAGGAGCATGGGGCTGGGAACGGTGGTGCGGGGGCGATGGATGGGTGCTCCGGCATGGGGCGGTGCACGGACGTCGGCGTCGAAGAAGAGGAGCGCGGGGCTAGGAAAATTTCAACCCACGCTGGGCTTTTATACCAGACCTCATCACTGCCGGTTCTAATTATAAACCGACAGTGATGGGGGTACATCACTGTCGGTTGTAAGTCAAAACCGACAGTGATTTAGAAATATCACCATCCGGCCATTCTTTAAATCGGCAGTGATTACCGTGTAGCGGTTCCAGCATACGTAAGTTATCTTTCCTACTTCTTTCGAATACCTCCTACTAGCTCAACGGTTAAGACCCCACAACTTAGCCCCTGGTACCCGTGTTCGAATCCTGGGCAGCCTAATTTTTTTGGTTTAATTTTATAATTTATTAAGCAGTCTAAAGGTCAAAAAGAAAAAATAAATAAACCTTGGCACACATCATATACTAACGCATCGGTTAAGTCTCTCAACTCTGTAGCCCGAGACCCGAGCTCAAACCCGAGGGCTGGCACAATTTTTTTTTATATATCACTATCTGTTTTCAAAATAAAGCGACAGTGATAACCAGCATCACTGTCGGTTTCTTCTCATCACTGTCGGTTTTTTGAAACCGACAGTGATGTTTATATATATTAAAAAAATTCTTTTATATACTGAATAAATAGAAGCATATGTATTCCTATGTTGAAATGGCTTGAAATTTTTTTTGCAAGCTTGTACACCCAAATTAAGATCTCACAAAGGATCTTAGGTTTTTCTAATTATTTTTTTTATTATATTTTTCTGTGTGCTGAATGAGAAAAAAGAGGGTGAATTTCATCTTAGACCCTATAGATTTTTTCATTCACCTCCACAAAATTCTTATCCCTAGGGCACATTAGAGCCTATATAAAAGTTTGGCACCATTCTGGATCTTTTCATGTGTAGACTCAGTTCAACCTATAATTAATCAGTGTCGTCGTACGGAAATTCAATTAAACCTCAGAAAGTAGCAAACCATCTCCGAAAAATCCCAATCTAGGTGTTTCTTTCGCACATGGCACATGCAAGACTAAGAAAAAGTTTGAGACCAATACGACATCGGAATGCGTATGAACCACAGAAACCTTTATAACCTATGTGTATAGTCATGGTTCGATGAAAGGGCATATATACCTCTATGAAGCATGTATACTCCGTCTATTTTGAAATGGCTTGAATTTTTTTTGACAAACATGTACACCCAAATTAAGACTCTACATAGGATCTGAGGTTTTTCTGATTATTTTTTTATTTATTATATTTTTCTTTGTGCCGAATGAGACAAAAGAGGGTGAATTTCATCTTGGACCCAATAGATTTTTTCATCCACCTCTATAAAATTCTTATCCCTAGGGCATATTAGAGCCTATGTAAAAGTTTGGCACCATTCTGGATCTTTTTGTGGGTAGACTCAGTTCAACCTATAATTAAACGGTGTCATCGCGTGGAAATTCAATTAAACCTCAGAAAGTAGCAAACCATCTCCGAAAAATCCTAAACTTGGTGTTTCCTTCATATGTGGCATGTGCAAGCTTAAGAATAATTTTGAGACCAATACAACACCGGAATGCCTATGAACCATAGAAACCTTGATAACCTATGTGTATAGTCATGGTTCGATGAAAAGGCAAATATACTTCTGTGAAGCATGTATACTCCGCCTATGTTGAAATGGCTTAAAATTTTTTTGGCAAGCATGTACACCCAAATTAAGACCCCACACAGGATCTTATATTTTTCTGATTATTTTTTTTATTTATTATATTTTTCTCTATACCAAATGAGACAAAAGAGGGTGAATTTCATCTTAGACCCAATAGATTTTTTCATCCACCTCCACAAAATTCTTATTCCTAGGGCACATTGGAGCATGTGTAAAAGTTTGGTACCATTTCAGATCTTTTCGTGGGTAGACTCAGTTCAACCTATAATTAATAGGTGTCGTCGCGCGGAAATTCAATTGAACCTCAGAAAGTAGCAAACTATCTCCGGAAAATCCCAAACTTGGTGTTTCCTTCACACGTGGCACATGCAAGCCTGAGAATAATTTTGAGACCAATACGACACTGGAATGTATATTTCTAGTTACCCAACAAATGTTACATGAATTATATGCATGACAATAATTAAACACACAAAGCCGTACATATTAAAATTAGAACCCAATTAAACTACGACCTTGAAAACCTAGCTAAATAAACATTAATTACTATCGGAATCACTATCGGGATCGATCGGGCCATGCACACTAACATGCCTCTATAGCCATATATGGTAATTGATGTCACGGATTATGTATCCACTTGTATCGATGAAGTCCAATGCCCGTATGAGTGCACTCTCTCGTGCCTCACAATACCGAAAGAATGGTCAGCCATAGATGTAACCTACTGAACGACCACTGCCCCTGTTAGTAATCCTTATGCAGTACTGGCATCCTTCTATAGTGAGCTGGCCGAGGTTTCTATTGCAGAAGTCTCAATCGTACCTAAGTTGCTCCGTAGCTTGGTCTAGAATGGCCCACAAGCCACATGCAGCATAGGTAAGGTCCTGTAGCACAATCTATATGCAGAGAAAAAGAAAAAAATAGAGAATATTATTACAATAATAAACAACAAATAACCATGACTCAGGTATAAGTGACCATTTTACCACATCCGCATGGTTGTATCTCGCAAATCATTCGCTTGCTTGCGTGATGGGGATATGACCAGCATTCAAAGCAAGTGCCTTGAAGTGCGAGAAATCGGGCACATCATAGCAAATACATCGAAGTGCCTCTAAACAGATGCGCACGACACTTAATTGGGCGCTTATCACGTCCGGGCTCTATATTCCCATCCCGTGGATATGGTTCTGATGATTTGAACCCCTCACAGGGATGAAAAAACTAAGTTCACACGTCCATAGCCGACCACTTGCATTAGATGCTGTGTTCTCGATGATGTCCGAGATAAAGAACCAGCTAAGTGTTATTCGCAGCCAATCTATTGGGGATATAATCTACGATATATATGCATGCAATAATGATATTAAACTAATTACACTTATTTGTTAGCATTAAAAAATAAAAGATGTTGAAAAATATTTCATACAATAGCTAGATCAGGGAACCGTGGAATGGCCACATTAGGAGCGAATGGCTCATCGCTAGGGTGGAAACCTAGTTCTTGTGGTGGGGGGGGGTCCGTTGTTCATACCACCTGATCGATAAAATGCAAAAAAATATGAACATAAAATATATGCACAAAAAATTATTTAGAGTAAAATGTGGCAACATAATTAAATATATATCGAATGCAAGGAATAAGAATATATATAAATGTAGAATGCAAAGAAACATGAATATAAATATAGATCAAATGAATATAGATAGAATATTGGAGAAGACAACATATCAATACTATTGAAAAATGCAGGAGCCATGACCAAATCACGTAGAGAGAGAGAGTGGATGTCTTGAGAAGTGAGAGTAAAATGCGAGAAATAAGACAGAGAGAGTTCGTGGGTGGGTCGGATCGATGTATGTGGTCGGCAGTTTGTTTTATATAGGGGGCATGGACATCACTGCTGGTTTTTAAATAGAACCGACAATGAAAGTGGCCTTATGTGTGCATCATTTTGGTGGACTACGATGCATAACGATATCTGTGGTTTGTTATGAGAGAAAAATATTGTATCATGGCTGATAAAGCCTGGCTGAAACCAACATGCATGGAGAGGCTAGCTTCTGGCCGAGGACCTTTTTATAGGGGCTAGCAGTCATGGTATATTTTTATTTCTGAACTAAAGTTATTGGGGTAGGTGGAAGCAGTGTTCCAACTGTTGTGGTTATGGGAGTACTGTTGGCATGTGAGGAGCATCTACACATCACTGTTGGTTTTAGTTTAAAAACTGACAGTGAATTGGGCCTTCTGTGTTAGTTTGAGCAACCAACTGTGATAGAAGCTATCACTGCCGGTTTTAAAACCAAAACCGGTAGTGAAGTGCCTGCCGCCATCACAACCTTTTAGTAAAAAAAATATTAAAAAATGACTATCGGTTTGGAGCCTGCCATCGCAGCGCTATCACTGCCGGTTTTAAAACCAAAACCGACAGTGAAGGGCCCTACCGCCATTGCAGCCTTTTAGTAAAAAAATATAAAAAAATTCACAATCTCATAGCCTTTTTATAAAAAGATATAAAAAAATTTCTGAGCCTAAGATTTGATCCTAGGTCTCGAGGTTCTTAGTTTGGAGCCTTAACCACTACGCTAGAATAGGGATTACGTTAGAATTAGTTGTTCTTTTTCTTTTATCCTGTCATAATGCACTACTAAATAATAAATGCAAAATCAAAAAGTTTGACCCATCTAGGATTCGAGCGTGGGTCTCAGAGTACAGAGTGCACGGCCTTAACCGCTAAGCTAGGATAGGGAGTTCGCTTAGTTTGCTTTTCTTTATTTATTTATTAATAAAAATAATGCAATTAGTTTATATTCTAAAATAACACAAAATTTGTGTCTTGATTATTTAATTATATGATAATTAATTAATAGTCTATAATTATCAAATAATAGTGTTTGTGAATTTTATCTTAATATTTGATTACATAGTCAATAATTAAATTATAGAGATGTGCACAAAATATAAATTAAATATTCAGTGCAAATTACTGATACAACGTCTGCATAATGATTACATAATTAATAATAATCTAACTATCTTTAGGTGCATCAACAATGAGGGCCTCATTGTGATCAATTCATACGTAAGCAGGTTCGTCACCCTCTTGAATGATAGGTAGGGGTACGTTCGCTCTGAATGGAGACATTTCCTGATAGCCCATGTAGTCTTCTTTGTCCGTCACTCCATCGACATCGACAATCTTCTTTTTCCCTTATAGGACTACTTTTAGCCTTCTTTTGTCTTGTTGTCCCTTGCATAGAAGACTTGCATAACATCTCTTGCAAGGACGAAGGGGTCGTCTCTGTATACGGTCTTAGTGAGATCAACGGTAGTGAACCCTTCGCTGTCAGTGTTGATTTTCTTGAGCCGAACCCACTGGCAGCGAAAAAGAGCTACCTTCAATAGACCATAGGCTAGCTCCCATATCTCCTCTATGAAACCATAGTATGTCGCCTACGCATTGCCGTTTTCGTCCTGAGCATCAAAACGAGCACCACAATTTTGGTATGTGCTCTTTCCATCTTGCTTTTTTTGTGTAAAATGTGAATCCATCGATCTCATACCCTTGGTACTTAAGATATGTACTTGAAGGTCCCTTGGCTAAGGCATCTAGTTGATTACCCAACTTTATTCTAAGCAAGTGACGTCACAACCAGCTGACAAATCCCTCCTTATGTTTTTATCCAGCCAAGCCTGTGACCTGCTCGGATACAGAGTTTGCAGCAATTGCCTGTGCTCGTTAATGTATGGCGTTACACCCTCGGCTTGCTGGAGAATAGCGAACTATGCCTGTCTGAAAGAAATAAAGTCGTCTACTATAACAGATTTCTCCTCGATCGTTCCTTTACCACGTAGTCTTCCCTCGTGACGAGATTCTAGAACTCCGACCCTTTTAATGTCCAGATAATATGTGTAGAACTCAATGGCCTCCTCCGTTGACCATCCTTCAACCATGCCCCTTTCTAGCCTGAATCTGTTCCTAACATACCTCCTAAAAACTTTCATCAATCTTTCAAAAGGGAATATCTGATGCAGGTACATTGAGTCAAGGGCTCTAATTTGGTCAACAAGATGAATGAGAAGATGCAATGAGATATCAAAGTAAGTCAGCGAGAAATGCATCTCAAGCCTAACGAGAGTTTCGGCTATGTCCTGCTACAGCTGCTCTAGTGTGAACACATCAATGACCTTTTTTGAGACCGCATTGAAGAACGAGCAAAGCTTTATGATTGGGGCATGGACCTTTGGGGGGAGGATACCACGCAGGGCCACAGGGAGCAGCTGAGTCATAATGACATGACAGTCATGGGCCTTCATAGGGCCATAGTTGAACTTAAGTTCTCTCATGTTCACTAGCCTCTTTGGGTTCGCACAGTAGCCCATCGGAACTTTGAGTTCATTGAAGAAAGAAATAAGCGCACGCTTTTCTTCCTTCTTCAATGTCCATGACACAACTGGAAGTTCGAACTGGCCATTCTCTAGCTCCACGAGATGCAGCTCCTTCCTGATTCCCAAGTATTGCATGTCCAGGCATGTGGCTAGTGAATCCTTCGATGTCCCCCCGGTGTCCATCAAGGTGTTAAGAGTGTTAGCGCATATGTTTTTAGTGATGTGAATGAGATCAAGACAGTGGCGTACACTCAGAAATAGCCAGTAAGGTAGTTTCCAGAAAACCAATTTTTTCTTCCAAATGCTCCCATTAGGCGTTGCTACTGCATTGTCCCCCTTCCCAAGGACAACCTCTAGTTTGTTGAGTTCTCGAAGTATCGCAGGCATGTCTCGATATTTTGGAGCTAAGCATTTCTCAATAGTACCATTGAAATCTTTTATGTTCATGCGGTAAGGGTGATCCTTATGTAGGAATCTATGGTGTCCCATATAAACTATCTTTGAGTTATTTGGCCGATTTACAGCATCGGTATTGTCCATGCACTCGACACATCTTGTATAGCCTTTTTGTCTTCTCTTCGAACAACGAACCTCGACCTGGTAGGTCGGTGATTGTAGTGATAAGTACTCCCTTGATCGTGACATGTTCCTTTTTGTACTCGTCCCAAACATCTGGCACACCCTTTTCAAACATCTCCACTAGTTCATCGACCATTGGTTCCAGAAACACATCGATGTCATTCCTAGGTTGTCTTGGCCCTTGGATCAGTAGTGGTATCTGGATGTATGACCGCTTCATATAGACCCAAGGTGGAAGGTTGTATATATAGAGCGTCACTGGCCAGGTGCTATAATTGCTTCTAACCTGGTCGATAGGATTCATCCCATCTGTGCTCGAAGCAAACCAAAGGTGCCTTACCTCTCCACTGATGTCCTTATAGAACATAGTATTGACAGTCCTCCAGTCATGCCCATCGGCGGGGTGCCTCATCATTGTATCTCTCTTATGCTCTTTGCCATGCTAGTGCAACTGTTTGGCTGACTTTGCACATGTAAACAAC